>NW_024734940.1:10564752-10617252 GCF_018991925.1 Homarus americanus | reverse complement strand
TAGCCGTTGAGTAATCAGCTGATGGTTAGTGTTTACTGTTTAACATACTCGTCTGGGACACGTCAAGGACAAGTACAAAACACGATAGAATACTAATACTAACAAGAGAGTGTGTAGTTACATGACGATTAATTAATGATTTGTATGAGAGAGAGAGAGAGAGAGAGAGAGAGAGAGAGAGAGAGAGAGAGAACCCAGGTGACCTCCAGCCTAGACAAGTTGTGAATGTATGAATCAGTAATCACCATCTCTTACCTTCCCTCCATTCACTTACCTCACACCAGACACTTACCTCACACCAGACACTTACCTATCACCAGACACTTACCTCACACCAGACACTTACCTCACACCAGACACTTACCTCACACCAGACACTTACCTCACACCAGACACTTACCTCACACCAGACACTTACCTATCACCAGACATTTACCTATCATCAGACACTTACCTCACACCAGATACTTAAATATTTACACCTCGAAAGTTTATTCAGAAATACGAACACAAAATTAGAGGTTCACGAACACACACACACACACACACACACCTGCATCTATAACTCAAACTTACAATTTTTTTTTGAGAACTTGAAGACGAGTTTCAGCTTCTAATTTACCTCCAGACAATAACGATGACAAAAATTAATAACATTACATTGAAATTTCCTGTTATTAGAGGTTGATTGTGTTCATTGTCGGTCGTTCAGTTGTAATGTTGGATACACGATCGTACTGTTATATCAGGTTCATGTTTGGGTGTTGTAATGTCTCCTTTGGCTGGGTACAAGGTGAGGCCATGTGGGTGTGTGGGTTTTGTGGGTGTGTGTGTGGGGGGCTCTGTGGGTGTGTGGTGTGGGCCTGTCATGGGGGACTTGTGTGTGTGTGTGTGTGTGTGTGTCGGCCCTCGTTGTGCAAGTCACTGGTGTCAGGTGTACGTCTCTCCTAATAACCAAGAAATGAAAATAAACATTGAGAGTCTTAAACTGAGTTGCTCATGTGTTGAAGCATACAGCCTGTGTGATAACCTCCTCTGAAGGCACAACATAGACGATAAAGATAACCTAATATGGGGAGGGCGGGGAGTGTGATCGTCGGCTCGCTCACATGGGCTAAAAGAGGAAGGTTAGTCCCTAGTTTCTAAAATGACTTAAAGCTGTGTAGGTCACGGCGTCTCTGTCGGACGCCACCACTACTCAATTCAATCACCACACTCAATCACTCACCACCACTACCACCCAATCACTACCACCACCCACCCCAACCAACACTTACCACTCACCACCTAACCACCACTACTCACTACTCACCACACCACCCAACCACCACCACCGCCACCACCACCACCACCACCACCCACTTGTTACTAAACGCCCACCTGTTTAAATCACTCATAACTCGACTTAATGAGATCCTCTGGACGTGTCTATTTGTTCTGCATGTTAAAGTAAACAGACCCAACCCTTATAAGAAGTAAAATATGGATGTAAAATAGAATTCATTCATAAAATAACACAAATTACAGGTAATTAACCATCTTAACCCATTGATTACGATGACTTAACCCCTTTAACTACGATTACCTAACCCTTTTAACTACGATGACTTAACCCCTTTAACTACGATGACTTAACCCCTTTAACTACGATGACTTAACCCCTTTAACTACGATGACTTAACCCCTTTAAACTACGATGACTTAACCCCTTAAACTACGATGAATTAACCCCTTGAACTACGATGACTTAATCCCTTTAACTACGATGACTTAACCCCTTTAACTACCATGACTTAACCCCTTTAACTACAATGACTTAACCCTTTAACTACGATGACTCAACCCTTTAACTACAATGACTTAACCCCTTTAACTACAATGCTATCGTACTCATGGGATTGAACACTGAAGAACGAAAAGACAAAATCCTTCACTAGATCGTTGTGTCGGGAAGTATAAGAGGAACGTTGTGTGTATGGATGATGAAGAGCCGAGAACAGGTACAGTAATTACCTAAACAAGATTAAGGTGATCCAGGTGACTGACAGGAGGTAGTGAGACAGACTTGATGTTTCTTAGGTCTGTGACGGTGTAGATGGACAGATAGATAGTCAGACAGATAGACAGACAGACAGACAGATTGGTAGATACATAAGATTCATTTTCAGTAAAAAAAAAATTTAAACCGATCTACAAGTCTTCACACATACTGCTTTATAAAACAATTAATTCCGGTTGTTGAGGAAGTGAAAAGTGGCCGTACTTCTGTTAGATAATTAGATAATAATATAATACAGAACAAACAAATATACCTGGATACCTAATCCTTACATAATCCACCGTAAAACACACACACACACACACACACACACACACACACACACACACACACACACACCTACACACACACACCTGAATATGTCGAAAAAAGTTATATTAAACAGAAGAGAGAATTATTTTCGTCGTTGTGGTGACCGTCAGGTGCCAACAGTCGACCCTTCTCTCTAACCAAGACTGAAGATGTCGCCAGCGTATATATTAACCTTCACTGTATAGAGAGTTAGTTGTTGAGGTAATGTAACACACGCTTATATCACCAGCCTCTGTCTTGACCACACTTACTACATGTTCAACCCTACAGACTCCTCTCCTCCCCATTTTCCCATATAACACCCCAAGCTTCTTCCCCCATACCTGCCTCAGCTTCTTCCCCCACAACACCTCCAGCCTACCCCCTGCCCCCAGCCCCCCCCAACACCCCCAGCCCCCCACAACACCCCCAGCCCCCCCTTTTAGCCCCCCAACACCCCCCCCTTTTACTTACCCCAGCTATTCCCCCCAACACCATCCTCCCTCCCCCAACTCTTCTTGTTGAAATGCGTGGTGGCAAGTAATTTGTTTGTTGTATTATGTTATTATTTTTTAGACAGACAGACATACAGACAGAGACACAGACACAGACATATATATATAGAGAGAGAGACACGTTTGCGCTTGTCTGCCTCGGTTTGCAGTCGGGCTAACTCGAAAGTATTGACACCGTATTGTATGGTGCTCCTCCAAGCGCTGCGGTGTGGAGTAATATTTTCCCAGGTGAGGGGTCGATTTGGTACTTTTACAAGTTTGTCTTAAGACTATCCTTATACCTTTTCAGTTGCCCGCCAGCGTTACGTTTACTATTCGTTAGGTGACTGTAAAGTAGCTGCTTTGGCAGTCTGCTGTCATCCATGCGGGTAACATGGCCAGTCCAGTGTAGTTGTTCATTGATAATGATAGCCTCGATGCTCCTACAGTTGGTGTCAGCGAGAATACTGGCATTTGTTCTCTTGGCTTCCCAGCGATCTCGGAGGATGGAACGTAGACTACGTTGGTGAAAGTTTTCAAGTGCCTTGAGGTGACTCCTGTATGTGACCCATGTCTCGCTACCATATAGCAGGGTGGGGAGGACCACTGCTCGATATACGTGTAACTTTGTAGATAATTTCAGCTCCCTATAACAGCTGAAGACATGGGTACGGAGTCTGCCAAAGGCTTGAGATGCACAACTGATCCGATGCTGAGTATCTTCACCAATGTCTGCAGTGGTGGACAGGTGGGAGCCGTGATACCGAAAGTGGGTAACATTAGTGAGAGTAGTACCATTAAGCTGGATGGATGGTGGAGGTGTGGCTGAACCAGGGGCAGGCTGAAAGACAACCTGAGTCTTATGTCCATTCACTTCAAGGCCGATGTGTGCATACGCATCTGCGTAGGTGTTCAGGATCTCCTGTAGGTTACGTTCAGTGTGAGCGACGAGGGTGAGGTCGTGTGCATACTGAAGTTCAGTATTGGAAACTGCCAACACCTTTGTTCCTTCCTGGTGTCGTCTTTGTTAAAAAGACCCTTCATCCGGTACTCGATGTCCACTCCGCCGGCTAAATTGGCACTAGCTCGAGTAAGGAAGGCAGCCAAGAAAATGGAAAAGAGAGCGAGTGCCAGTACACATCCTTATTTTACCCCCGTTTGGATGGGGAAGAACTCAGACTGGGTGCCATTATGCAGGATACTGCCGTTCAGGCCATCGTGGAGTTACCTCACAATGGCGATGAATTTTTGTTCGCCAGAGGACTTCCCTGTTGACCGAGTTGAAGGCCTTGGTTAGGTCGATGAAGGCCGTGTACAGGTCACGACACTGTTCTTTGCACCTTTCCTGTATCTGGCGGGCAGCGTAGATCATGTCAGTGGTGCCATGTGATGGTCTAAAGCCACATTGAGATTCTGGGCGGAAATTTTCCGCCTTAGGAAGAAATCTGTTTCGGAGGAGGCGGGCAACCATCTTGCCAGCTCTGGCCAGCAGTGAGATCCCGCGGTAGTTGCCAGTCTGACCGGTCTCCCTTGTTCTTATATATATTGACGATGGAGGCGTCTTTAAGACGTTGGGGGATTTCCTCCTTTTCCCATAAAATTCTCCAGGAGAGAGTGGAAACGGCTGGTAAGCAGAGGTCCTCCTGCTGTTTTATACACCTCGGCTGGGATTCCATCAGGCCCTGAGGCTTTGTTATTTTTCATCTGTTTGATGGCAGTAGCTACCTCATCCAGGGATGGAGAATAGCTGAAGTGGCTGAGCTCTGGATGCTGAGGGACCTACTAGGTAGTCAGGACATCCACATCGGTGTTTCGGTTGAGCAGTGAATGGTATATATAAATATATATGTATACATACATATACATACATATATATATATATATATATATATATATATATATATATATATATATATATATATATATATATATATATAACTTATATGACTATAATAACACATGAACATTTATCAAAGATAATGGATCGCTGGCGACATTTTCAGTCAGTAAGACAGGGGGTCGACTCTCGGCACCTGACGGCCACCAGAGCGATCCCAGAACCTGAGGCGACATCCCTTTAGTATTTTTTCGACATAATTCAGATGCTATATATATATATATATATATATATATATATATATATATATATATATATATATATATATATATATATATATATATATATATATATATATATTTATATATATATATATATATATAAGATGTTATATAGTTTACAGTAAGTGAGATAAGACACTTTAACTAACCTAAATCTCTCACAGGTTGTGTTAGTGTGTTTAATCATCAGGTAAAATGCTTGGATGACTAATCTTCACAGAATCCACCGTATTTACACACACACACACACACACACACACACACATCATGCAGCGAGTATACTTGTTTGTGGCTCTGGTCATTATTGTGACCATACTTGCCATGTTTTAATGGTTCGGTAACGTAGCCTAGGGGGATGTAAACACTCAGTCGAGGAAAATTGAACTGATACCAAATACAGTCAATTATGGAAACCAGTCAGTCAGCCAATCAACTGCGGAGGCAGTCAGGGAGACACTCATCACTCAGGAAGTCAGTCAGTAACCCGGCAGGCAGTCAGCCAGTCAAGCAAGCAAACATGCACACAGGCAGTCAGTGAGGTTAGAACACAAGTTGGGTGATTTCTAAGCAATAAAGTGTTTAGCTCTGTTGTCACGAGAGAGATGCGCCTCCTCTCCCTCCCTCCCTCCCTCCCTCCCTCACTCACTCACTCACTCACTCACCTACCTACCCCTTCACGTGCGAGTGGTCTTGTTTGTAGGTCTGTGACGAGTTTTATTATTATATATTCTCTGTTGGGGAGGAAGTTGGAAGGTAGCCATTAGAGAAACTGTAGTTGCAGTATTTGTTGTTGAGGTAGTAGTAGTAGTAGTAGTAGTAGTAGTAGTAGTAGTAGTAGTAGTAGTAGTAGTAGTAGTAGTAGTAAGTTTTGGACAGTCTGTAGACAATTTTATTCACCTGGAGACATTAAAAGACCTAAAGGTGGGTCATAAGGGCTTGAGGACTTTATCTTGAGTGCCGGGGCTGGACCGTGAGGGCTGAGGGCTGTATCTTGGGGTTGACCGTGAGGGCTGAGGGTTTTATTTGAGGGCTGAGGCTGTATCTTGAGGCTGGATCGTGAGGGCTGAGGTCTGTATCTTGAGGGCTGAGAGCTGTATCTTTAGAGCTGAGGGATGTATCTTGAGGCTAGGCTGATCTTTAGAGCGAGGATGTATCTTGAGGGCTGAGAGCTGTATCTTTAGGGCTGAGGGCTGTATCTTGAGGATCCTGTATAAATGCTGAGGTGTGGAACATGAGGGCTGAGGGCTGGGTCATGAGGTCCCTATGTGAAGGCTAAGGGCTGGGGAGTCGTGAGGAGGAGGAGACTTTCCCACTAGGGCAGCCCTTGACCTGATCTCTGACGTCATCATTGTAATTGACTTGACGATTTCTCCTCATCCGCCGCTCGTGACTCCTGTGTAGTAGTCTGTCTCTGTCTGTCATTGTTTCTGTCTGTCTCTATATCATTCTATCTTTCATTCAGTCTGTCTGTCTTAATCTTTCTTTCATTTCTTTCTTCTTTCTTTTTTTTCTTTCATTTTGTCCTTTTTTTTATACAGGTATTATACAGGTATTAGCCCACCCACATCAGGGCCTGGGGCGAAATGTAATAATAATAATAATAATAATAATAATAATAATAATAATAATAATAATAAATAAAAAAATGAAAAAAGATCAAAAGTGAGAAACAATATACTGTATGTATGTTGTGTTGTCAAAGTAAGAGAAACACTTGAGACCCTGCAACTGTGTAAATGAGGCAGAAAGTCAGATCAGCAACCTGGGACTTGGTCACAATTTTCGTGATGCCATATGGCAGCAGGGTCTACCATTAGACAACACATTATGCTTCCAATATCTTCCCAGGCGGTAGTACCTCCCTGTTTGGTAGCTGCCTACTACCTACTACCTGAGGTCATCATGGGTGATAAACAACGTAGCAGGCAAGGTCACGGTAGAGGAGGGTGAGGACAAGGCCAGACAACAGCTGATGAAACCAACAATAGTGTAGCCGCCTAAGAAAATATACACGTGACGTCACCGTGTGTTGACGCCGCCATTGTTGTTGTTTGTTCACTTGGTTGTCAACACAGAGACGTTGTGGTCGTCACTCAGCCGTTTAATGTCACTCTGTACCTCACTAGTTGTAAATATTGAAGATGCCGGAGACTGACTCTGATGTCGAGTGTCACATTTAAAGCTTAGCAAACGCACCAGACCACAAGTAACACAGGTATATATGGATCACGACCGTAGTGAGAGACGGATGGACACTAGCCAGGGCTGAGGGTGATCTTATTCCCTGATGGCTGGCTCATGTGTGGTATTCTCACCAACAATATTTTCTACATTATATAACGTAGCTAAGGGCTTCTGTCACCATCTCCAGCCCTGTGGTCATGTAAACAAAGGGTGACGTCATCATCTTCACGTACAGGATACAATCAGTGACGTCATCATCTCCACGTACAGGATACAATCAGTGACGTCATCATCTACACGTACAGGATACAGTCAAGTTGTAAGGTGTTTCTGACAACAAACACACACCACTACCATGTGTCATACAAACCTGATACACAGTCAAATATAAAGTGTGTGTGACTCACCAACACACACACACACACACACACACACACACACACACACCCTCCTCCCCACCGGAATATCAACAAGTTCTCGCCAGAAGTTACAATTTCATTTAGGAAAGGAACGGAACCAGTGTTGAACAGAGGTGAACAGTGGTGAACAGTGCTTAAGTCAGTGAGAACAACTCAACAGTAACAGTCGTACCCAAGTTAACCTTCACACAGTGAGGTCCCAGGTACCCAGTGATAACGGCCCGTGAGACCCAACAACAACCAGCGATGTGTTAATCCGTCTACGAGAGGAAGGCCTGGGACCACACCTCACCATAGAACACCATCTGTGAGGGAATTACTACACCACGTCAGGTCCTCATAACACCATCTGTGAGGGAATTACACCACATGAGGCCCCTCATAACACCATCTGTGAGGGAATTACTACACCACGTCAGGTCCTCATAACACCATCTGTGAGGGAATTCAGCACGTGAGGACCCTCATAACACCATCTGTGAGATATTACACCACGTGGTCCCTCATAACACCATCTGCGAGGGAATTACTACACCACGTGGTCCTCATAACACCATCTGTGAGGGAACTACTACACCACGTGAGGTCCCTCCTAACACCATCTGAGGGAGTTACTACACTACATGTTTGCTGTTCAACACCTACATTAATCTGTATGTTCACTGTATGTTCCTTTACCTTTCTCTAATGAAGGCTTTGTTAAACCACCAATGTATGTAATAAGTCATTTATGTCCAATGTATTTTTCAGCCTTCGGGCTGCAGAACTTTTCAATAAACCGTTAATTATATTATTATTATTTATTATTATTACACACACACACACACACACACACACACACACACACACACACACACACACACAGGGGCGCGCGTCTCTTTATGTAGGAGTAATCCCAGAAACTAAAATAAATAATTATACTCGCCGAAAGTTTATATAATATCTTTTTGTGCATTAAGTTGTATTCACTTTATATAGGATTGTAAACACTAAAGCGTTAAATATATATACATCTTCCACTACTGAGAACATCACGTGGTGGATGACTTGACTTTATGGTGTGTGTGTGTGTGTGTGTGTGTGTGTGTGTGTGTGTGTTTTGTGTGTGTGTGTGTGTGTGTGTGTGTGTGTGTGTGCGTGCTGTGTGTGTGTGTGTGTGTGTGTGTGTGTGTGTAATAAATAATAATAATAATAATAATAATATATAATAATTAACGGTTTATTGAAAAAGTTCTGCAGCCCGAAGGCTAATATACATTGGACATAAATGACTTATTACATACATTGGTGGTTTAACAAAAGCCTCATTAAGAAGGTAAAGGAACATACAAAGATTCCAGATGTAGATGTTGAACAGCAAACACGTAGTGTATCCCTCCCAGATGGAGGACCTCAGTGTGTAGTTCCCTCCAGATGGTGTTATGAGGGACCACGTGGTGTAGTAATTCCTCACAGATGGTGTGGAGGGACTGACGTGGTGTAGTAATTCCTCACAGATGGTGTTATGAGGGGCCTCACGTGGTGTAGTAATTCCCCACAGATGGTGTTATGAGGGACCTCACGTGGTGTAGTAATTCCCACAGATGGTGTTATGAGGCCTCGTGGTGTAGTAATTCCTCACAGATGGTATTAGGGGCATCACTGGTGTCGTACTCCCTCACAGATGGTGTTATGGGGACCTGACGTGGTGTAGTAATTCCTCACAGATGGTGTTCTATGAAGTGAGGTGTGGTCCCAGGCCTTCCTATCGTAGACGGATTAACACATCGCTGGTTGTTGTTGGTCTCACGGGCCGTTATCACTCGGTACCTGGGACCTCACTGTGTGAAGGTTAACTTAGGTGCGACTGTTACTGTTGAGTTGTTCTCACTGACTTAGCACTGTTCACCACTGTTCACCTGTTTAACACTGGTTCGTTCCTCTCCTAAATGAAATTGTAACTTCTGGCGAGAACTTGTTGATATTCCGGTGGGAGGAGGGTTCAGGGAGGGAGTTGGTATGGGCCAACAACAGTTGACCTGGCTGCTCGAGAGGCGCAGGTACGTTTGACCCTTCGGTGGTCAGATGCAGTTGTGTGTGTGTGTGTGTGTGTGTGTGGTCAGCTAAACATGGGGAGAAATCTCTACCGAATGACATGTTCTGACACATGTTAATGAAAGTGGGGAGAGAGGAGAGAGGGGGAGAGGGTGGAGGAGGTGAGGAAGGCTAAGTAGGTTGGGAGAGGGAGAAAGAGGTGGGGAGAGGAGAAGGAGGAGGAGGTGAAATAAAGGAGGTAAGGAGAGAGTGGAAGAATGATAGGAACGAAGAGGAGATAGAGGAGAATCAAGTGTTTAAGAGACACAAGACATACTGAAAGTGGGTCACACACACACACACACACACACACACACACACACACACACACACACACACACACACACACACACACACACATTACTGGACTCTGTGTTTAGCTCTCATTGCTATACTACCTGTGTGGAGCGTATGGAGCATGAAGGTAGGGGACAGGTGTAGAGGTAGTAAGAGACAGGTGTGTGGAGGTGGGAAGAATAGGTGTAGGACAGTCAGACTCTCATAAGCTATTTTGTTGAAATACTCCAGACAGTCTCAGGTGTCACGTATGGTAAGTTTCATTCAGCACCTCCTCCTCCTCCTCCTCCTCCACATCCTAGTGTTAGGTTGTGAACTTGTGGTCAGTGTTGCGACAGCCTCCTTCAGGATCGCTGGTGTGGTCATAGACGAGGAATGCCCTGGGTCTCGTTAACGTGTGTGTGTGTGTGTGTGGAGGGACGCCGCCACCGCTAAATGTCATCTGTCTGCCGGAAACACCAGCATGCCTCTACACACCTAAGCCGAACGAGCGAAGGACAGGGGGTGCATAGTGGATGAGAGAGAGGTATTGTGGGCGTGGTTGTATATGATGGGCGTAGGACGGGCAGTGCATGACGGATGAAGGAGAGATATAGTATGGGCATGGTGGTGTAAGACAGGTGTGGGCGGGCGGACAGTGGTGTGGGCGGGCGGACAGTGGTGTGGGCGGACGGACAGTGGTGTGGGCGGGCTACTATTGCAGGTCATACTATAGTAACTTAAAGCCACATAGACCTTTACATCCTGTACGATTTCTGACTTAATTTATACGTAAAATACACATCTGATCGAATATATTTACGAAACTATGAAAGGTGACACAACATGACGATGAAAATGGACTAGACTGATTCACTTTACACTTTATAAATCGATATTTCTTGGCGAGGAGGAGGTTCTTATCCTTCCTTCCTTCCTTCCTTCCTTCCTTCTCTCTCTCACAAAAAAAAATATAGATTTGTTGACAAAGTTTCTGCCTCTATTAATAAAAATAACCCGAGACTCTGTGTATGGTCTCGTGTGTTGGTCTCGTATAGGTCTAATGTTACGTGTTTTGGTCTCCATATAGATCTGATGTTACGTGTTTTGGTCTCGTATAGGTCTGTTGCTACGTGTTTTGGTCTCGTATAGATCTGATGTTACGTGTTTTGGTCTCGTATAGATCTGATGTTACGTGTTCTGGTTTCATGGGGTCTCTTGTCACGTGTTACGGTCTCTAATAACCACCTAAGTGACGCTTATTGTGAGTTAGTGTCAGGTGAGGAGGTGGAAAGTTACGTTATGTTATGGCTTGAAGTGTGACGAGCCCCTCTTGCCTACACGATCTTAACCTGACCTGTTCGCCTTCATTCACACCTGCAAGACGTCCCCCTCCCCCTCCCCCCTCCCCCGCCTTCTCTCCCCCCCACACTTATTCCCAGAAGATGTTTCTTTACCTACATTTACACCACCCAGACATCGCCACCCCCACCTTATACCCAGACGTCGCTACCCCCCACCTTATACACTCACATTGCGTCTCATCACCCACACTTATATTCACAGGACGTCCCCACACTTAACATGAAACTACCTTTCTGTAAATTATTGAAAGGTTAGATGTTAAATTCCACTGCCACTTGTCCCTCATCAACATTGTCCTCTGGTTTGTTTTAATCTACGACACCTGAGACTGGGTTACCTTGGCGGGCCTTCTGGGGATGGAGTTGGTTTGGTTGGGTCTTAGGGAAGAGGTAGGATTGTTTAATGTTTTTTTTAGGGGTTGGGTCTTTTTTTGGGGAAGAGTTTCTGTTGAGTTTGGGTCTTTCTTACAGTTATCTACAAGTCTTCCACAAGAGATCAGATATTATTCACCAACAGTCTTCATGGCTTCAGGTCCAACAGGTAAAGGACTTCAGTGAGATGAAAGTTGAGAAATAAAACCTAACTTAAGTTTATATCACGACGTAAACACATATCAACATATGACCACATACTGAAGGTGGTGTTGTCTGAATCCGAACCTCTAATTGGGTGGTTCAGATCGCCTAAGTTACATAGATATTGCTGGTGTTTTGGTCTTGTCTCTGGGGTACACTTATAGATTTTACGTTAATTTGGTATTATTTGTTGCATTAAGTTGAGGTATTTTGCCATTAGGTGCTGGTTAGAGGTGGGTGAGGGGAGGGCTGAAGAGAGGGGACGGGGTGATAGGTGGGTGATGGGGAGGTGGTGATGGGTAAACTATAGGTGGGTGAGGAAGAGGTGGTGATGGGTGGGTGAGGTGGAAGGTGGTGATGGGTGGGTGAGAATGGGTGGTGATGGGTGGGTGAAGGGAGAGGTGGTGATGGGTGGGTGAAGGAGAGGTGGTGATGGGTGGAGTGAAGGAGATGGTGATGGGTGGGTGAGGGTGGTGATGGGTGGGTGAAGGGAAGAGGTGTTGATGGGTGGGTGAGGTGGAAGAGGTGGTGAATGTGGGTGAAGGGAGAGGTGGTGATGGTGGGGGTGGTCATACGTGGTGAGAGGGTGGGGGTGGAACTGATGGCGGAAGTGACAGGTAATGTATTCGTTAAATTTATGATAATTAAACGTTGCCGAGCTGAACAGGATTAAATCTACAATTTTTTTATCAGTCTGTGTTGGTTATATACTGTTTGGTGATGTCTCGTACATAAACCATCTTTGTGTCGTGTTTCTCCTTCACCTTTTACGATTCGAGTGTTGGAGCTATTAAGAATGATATTATGTTACGTCTTTTTCTTTCTCTTCTCTCTTCTTCCTCCTTTCTTTCTTCTCTTTCTTCTTTTCTTTCTCTTTCCTTTCTCTTCTCTTCTTCTCTCTTCTTCTCTTCTCTTCTCTTCTCTCTTTTTCTTCTTTCTTCTCTTCTTCTCTCTCTTCTTTCTTCTTCTTCTCTTCTCTTCTCTTCTCTTCTCTTCTCTTCTCTTCTCTTCTCTTCTCTTCTCTTCTCTTCTCTTCTCTTCTCTTCTCTTCCAGATTTTGTTGCATCATTCTCCGATTTTATTAACACAGATTTTTGTTACGTTGAAAGCAAATTTTAAGATATTATGTGACCCGTGTTGAGGAAATTTGGTTGTGTTGGTTGCTCAGTGGTGTTCAGGTGTGTTCAGGTGTGTTCAGGTGTGCTCCAAGTGCTCAGATGTGCTCAGTTGTATGAGTCCTTGATCAGACACGTCGGTAATATCTCATGAGTGACTTACATAATTGATTCAGAGGCAGCGATCGTGCCTTTGGTAAGAGCCTCCTGACGGGCCCACCACCTTCAGCCCCCACACCAGGAAAACATACCCTCCTTTGATGCTGCTCACCCCCAGGATTTAACATGTGGATCGCCGCGTACACCTGTTCGTTGGGGTGGAGCAGGTAGCAGCCGTCACCACCTGTGCTTAACATGTGTAGCCTTTCACTCACGTTCCCCCAATCCCCCATGCACCACCACCTCCTCACCCGCTGCACGCCCCCTACTGCTCTCCTTCTGTTGTACCCTCCTGCTGTACCTCCCGATGTACCCTCCTGCTGTACCCTCCTGCTGCACCCCTCCTGCTGCACCCTCCCTGCACCCCTCCCGCTGTACCCTCCCATTGCACCCTCCCATTGCACCCTCCCATTGCACCCCCCATTGCACCCTCCTGCACCCTCCTGTTGCACTCCTCCTGTTGCACTCTCCCTGTTGCACCCTCCCGATGCTCATCTGTTTGTTGCCTGTAAATTATTGCACCGTGCGGGCTACTCATATACACACATACGCTTTGATGATACACATAATAATTAACTGGAGGTAGTGTAAGAGGTGAAGACATCAGGGTGGTTTGTATATAACTTACTCCTTGTCTCCACAGCGCAAGGTATAACAAGTGTCAGTAAAATTGAACTTTTCAGAGTATTTATTTATTTATTTATTTATTTATTTATTTATTGTCGAAAGCCGTAGTGACGAGGTGACACTTGTAACATGTGTCATACCTCAGTGTGTCATATTAACAGGCCATGACAGTGACAGTAGCGCCATGACAGTACTACATTGCGATACACTGGACCAGGCCATGACAGTGACAGTAGTACGGCGCGACACACAGGACCAGGCCATGACAGTGACAGTAGCACCATGACAGTGACAGTAGCGCCATGACAGTGACAATAGCGTCATGACAGTACTAAGGCACTAAATTCATCACATTATGTCACCTTTCCTTCAAGAGTTAAAAGCTGGAGGACACGAGCACCGACTTGACCTTTGAGGAGGAGTGAATGTGTAAGTATCGGAGGTGACGTCAGTTTCAGTTGAAGGGTGACGTATTACTCCTTACACACATGGGTTAATCCTCCAGCTGGCCCACACCACTACCCCACCCACACCTCACCACCACCCACCCACACCCTCACCCACCCACACCCCTCACCCACTCACCCACCCACACCCCTCACCACTCACCCACCCACACCCTCACCACCACCTCACACCCAACACCCTCACCACCACTCACCCACACCCTCCCACTCCACACACCCCTCACCACCCACACCACCACCACACCCTCACCACTCACCCACCCACACCCTCACCACCAGCTGTTCCTCTGACATGATTACTACCAAAAAAAAATAAGATTTAAAGATTTATCTACACGTTACGTCACCATCAAAACACTAACTACATCTTTACTATTCAACGACTATGTATACATTACAAAGTTACGTCATCATGTATACATTACAAAGTTACGTCATCATGTATACATTATAAAGTTACGTCATCATGTATACATTATAAAGTTACGTCATCATGTATACATACAGAAGTAAACACACGTACACATTATCACATACACAGAGGGAAAAATCAAGACACATTTCTGTTTCCCTCACATCAAGACTAAGTATTTCCTGAGCTTATTTTCCTCAGTATTTTGTCTTTATTTTTATGTTCATTTAATTATCAGTGTTATATTTTTGTTGTTATTTATAGAAGCAGGAAGATTACGTCACAGGAAACAACGGAATGAGGTGGAATTTTTGTCCAGCCTTGAGGGACGATGATGATGAGGTGTGAATACAAATAACATTAGTAGGAGTTATTGGTTGGTTCATTCCTGTGTGTTGATTATGGAGAATGAGGCAGCAGCGTTGGTGTTGTGTTGTGTTGTGTTGTTGGGGGTGTTGTGTGGGGGTGTTGTGTTGTTGGGGGTGTTGTGTTGTGGGGGTGTTGTGTTGTTGGGGGTGTTGTTGTGTTGTGTTGTGTTGTGGGGTGCTTGTGCTGTTGTAACCACACTTAAGTAAACCTCCCTCCACCCACAATACCCTAGCCCCCACCCCCCATCACCCACACCCCCTCCTCAGCTCCACATTAAAAGCGGTGACATCACATAAACCTTTTTTTAAATCATCCTTTGAGAGCCAAATACCAGCTCATCCAGCCTGGCCTTACGCCCTTGTTACCCTGGAGCAGTATGGTTACCCGCTAAGCCCTGAGTCACGCCGCAGCAACACCCGCAGGCAGTCATCCAATCCTCCTACGGTATCCTTAACCGCATAGAGCTCACGAGTGAAGCCGCTGTGTGTAAGGGAGCCGGTTACTTGTGTACTTGTTAGGTGAGATTTCTTTTAGGTGTATTTGAATGTATATGCATGTTAAGGCACCACCTGTGCTTTACCTGTTTTTACCTGTAATTAAACCTTTGGGATTATACTCATGACGTGACTATTACAGTGATGAATGATTTTGTTGAGGGAGAGCTTGGTGAGGCGGACTCTCCTCTCCTCTTCTCTCCTCCCTTCCCCCTCACCTTGAGCTGTCATGACTGGGTCCGGGCACTACCACCTGCACCCACCTGCCCGCCCACGACACCCACGCTAGTAATGATAAGAAAACACTCCGAGCAATTGTTTAGTCTACACATCTGTACCCTACTCACACACACACACACACACACACACACACACACACACACACACACACACACGTAGACTGACAGATACATAGTTGTACTTTAAGTTACTGATAGATACATGACCTTACAAATTGACAGACAGACATACACTGATGGACAGGTACAGAGACAGACATACAGTATACACAGACAGGCAGATATACAGGTTACACACCACCCAAACACCTGTCTCTGTTAATAACCAGCACACCTGAGCCACTGAGAATGCCCATACAGGTAAAATTGGCTCTCTAACTATAATGAGACGACGAAATGGCTCTCTTATGCTAGGACAGAAAAGATGTCTGCCAGATATAACTAAGACTCTACCGTACATGGGTGTGTTGTCTTAGCTCGAGTTAAAGGTCGTCGTATTGAGGGAATTTGCTTTGATATTTATGATGGAATTAATTGTAAGTTGTATATGAGTTGTTTTGTTATGTTTACTCTCTCTCTCTCTCTCTCTTCTTTCTTTCTTCCTTCTTTTCCTCTTTTCCTTCTTTTTTGCCTTCTTCCCTCTCCTCTCCTTCCTTCCCTCCTTTCCTTCTCTCCCTCCTTTCCTTTGTTCCTTCTCTCCCTCCTCTCTTCCTTCTCTCCTTCCTTTCCTCCCTCCTCCCTCCTTCCCCCTTCTTCCCTTTTCTGTCCTCCTTCCCTTTGTCCCTTCTCTCCCACCCCCCCCTTAGTTCCCAGTAATTAGCGGAGGGGGAGAGGGACAACGAGGCAATTAACAAACCATTTTAAGTCATCGTTTATGAGTGGACGTCTACGGAACAGGTAATTAGGCGCTTGATTAAAGGTCTACCTGCCGCCTTACAGGTGGTGGAGCTCCCGGCCAGGTAAGTCCCCCTTCTCCCCTTTTGTACCCTCCCTCCCCCTTGTACCCTCCACCTCCTTGTACCCTCCCCTGGTACCCTCCCTCCCCTGGTACCCCCTCCCTCCCTCCCCTTGTACCCCTCCCTCCCCTGTACCCCTCCTCCCCTTGTACCCTCCCTCCCACCCCCTCCCTCCCCTTGTACCCTCCCTCCCCCGTTGAAGAGCAAAGACACTTGGTATTTATTAATTGCAGGACAAATTATTATACATGGACAGGCTGAAGAACAAATACAGACTGAAGTACAATTACAATAACACACCACAAGTCAATGAGTCACTTGAATAAAAATGTACACGTCTCATCATCGAGTCTCAAAGGTAGAGAGTGAGTGTATTGTACCATTGTTCACGTTTATATTATTCTTGGTATAATCTTCATGTGTTTTATCTTTCTTGGTACTAAAATGTCATTGAGTTTTGTTTCTTCTTTGTTATTGTATGTGTTATTGTATGATTGTAATGTTTACGCTAGTTTACAGGTATTGTATTGTATGATTGTAGTGTTTACAGGTATTGTATTGTATTGTATTCAGTAACTGTTTAGTCTTGTACATATTGCTTAATGCGTATGCGAGTTATATTTAAAGATGGTGGTTTTGTTCGTATGTATGAGTGTTAATCTTTATATAACGTGAGCTGTAATGAGTTAATTGTTTACCTGTAATGAGTTAATTGTTTACCTGTAATGAGTTATTTGGTTACCTGTAATGATAATTGTTTACCTGTAGCGTTAATTACCCGTGTGAGGTCATTAGTCTTTCTGCTGTAATTTCTGTCTTTCACTTTTCTTTATTTCCTTCGTTATTTTTATCGTTGTTTCCTTTTTTTTTTCGTTCATTATTATGTTTCTTGTTGTTATGTGTTTCTTATCCTGTCTATCTACTCTGTCTCGTCTCTTCTTCTCCCTCCTCTCTTCTTCCCTTACCCCCCTCTTCTCCCTCTCCCTCTCCTTCCTCCTCTCATCGCTTCCTCCCTTAAATACTGTCCTCCTCCTCCTCCTCCTCCTCCTCCTCCTCCTCCTCCTCCTCCTCCACGCCCACCTCCTTCCTGTTTTCCCACGTCACTCACACCATCCTTCCCACCCTCCTATGCCACCTTCCTCCCACGTCACTCACTCACTCACCACTACCTCCTGTGTCACTCAATCCTAACCTAACCCAACCTAACCTAACCTAACCTAACCTAACCTAACCTAACCTAACCTTAGTATACAACATAAAGTTTGATCATGTTGAGGTAACGAAGGTTGACTTAGATTTAGTTACATACATACATACAAGCATACATACATACATACATCACACACATACATACATACATACATACTGCTAACACACCTGTATCCTCACTCCTCCCTTGTCTCTCCTCACCTCATTAATTGTCCTGTCAGCTTTCAGTTTGCCTCACTCCTCACCCTGTTTCTCTCCTCACTCTCCTACCATTTGCTCATCTACCCCCGCCCTCTCTCTCTCTCTCTTCTCTCTCTCTCTAAAATACAAAGCGTTTTATCTCCTGTCTAAAAACTGCATAATTTATAACCTAAAAAAAATTAAATACTTTGGCCATGAAAATTGGGCTGAGAGGATAATGGTGTGGATATAAATGGATAAAATTGAGGGTAGGAGGGTCAGGGGGATGGATGGATGGATGGATGGATGGATAGAATTAATGGCTGTGGTGCCTGGGAAATGTAGAATTTGTTGTTGTTATTGTTTTGTTGTTTTTTTTATTATTTTTATCATTATTATTATTATTATTATTATTATTATTATCTTACATATGTTCTCGTGATCTCCTCTTCTTCCCCTTCCATTATGTCTTGTTCTTTCTTTGTTCTTCTACGTCCTGTTTTCGTCTCTCTTCCCCCCAGTCTCTCTTTATTCTCCTTCATTATCTCCTGTTTTCCTCCTCCTTTGTGTATATACGACAATATCTCTTGAACCATCTGTACAAAAACAAACACTTTCTCACTAATTTTTTTCAGTATTAGTCACAAGTATATTTAATGATCTATATAATTATTAGTTTTTATTGTAAGTATATTAATAATAATTTGTTATTTTTTTTATATATTGAAAAGTTTTATTTATAATTTTGGCAATTTTATTTTTTTCGTTATGTTTTATATATTTTTTGTGTATGAGACATGTTGTATTTTCCTGGTCTATAAATGTTCGGTCATGTTAACCTTTCTGGCTAAATGAGGTGTGTGTGTGTGTGTGTGTGTGTGTGTGTGTGTGTGTGTGTGTGTGTGTGTGTGTGTGTTGTTTGTTTAAATGAGAGAGAGAGAGAGAGAGAGAGAGAGAGAGAGAGAGAGAGAGAGAGAGGTTTTTCTTGGCTCACTCTCTGTCCACTGTGTAACTGTTGCACCTGGTGTGTTTATAAAAGATAAACAGTGATAAAACACAAGGAGAGAGAAAAAAATAGAGAAGGAGAGATGTAAATAGAGAGAGGAGAGGAGACAGGAGAAAACGAAGAGAAACAGATGAAGAGACAGACAAGACAATTATATATAATAGAAAATATGAGAGAAAAAAAATTATTAAGTCGATTTGATAAAAAACTGAGAGAGAGAGAAGAGAAGAGAGAGAGAGAGAGAGAGAGATGAACCACGACATTTGCTTCATTCCCAGGTTGAGAGAGGAGAGAGGGAGAGGGAGGAGGGGAGGGAGGGAGGGAGGGAGGGAGAGGGAAAGGTGTAGGTCGGTCATGCCAACTCTGTCGTTCCTACACCACCTGTCACCAGTTGGTCACAGTTATGATGGGTGAAGTGGGTGTTGTGGGATGATGTGGTGGTGGTGGTGATGTGGTGGTGGATGTGGTGGTGGTGTTGATGTGTGGTGGTGGTGATGTGGTGGTGGTGGTGATGTGGATGTGGTGGTGGTGGTGATGTGTGGTGTGTGGTGATGTGTTGTGGTGATGTGGTGGTGGTGGTGATGTGTGGTGGTGGTGGTGATATGTTGTGGTGATGTGTGGTGGTGGTGGGATGTGTGGTGTGGTGGTGATGTGTGGTTGTTGTTTGTGTATGGTGATGGTGGTAGAGTTGTATATTTTATGTTCCTGCTATAACTGTGAGTTTGGTGTGTGTGTGTGTGTGTGTGTGTGTGTGTGTGTGTGTGTGTGTGTGTGTGTGTGTGTGTGTGTGTGTGTGTGTGTGTGTGTGTGTGTGTGTGTGTGTGTGTGTGTGTGTGTGTGTGTGAAGCGGCTGCCCACCACGCAGTTATGTCAACCAACACAAGTGACTGTATGAGGCTGTGTGTGCTGCTGTTCCTCACTGTATCATGCCTTACTGAAGTAGGTGAAGGTCTGGTTATGAGAAGGTTAGTGCATTATATAACACAGTGTCGGGGGTGGGTGGCGAGGTATCGAGTATCAACCATAATGCTCTCAGGTTGCCAGACGTAAACACTGCCACGTGGCGCGGTGCACGTGAGCCCCTCAGCGCGCCCTGCCCTTCAGCTGACGCCATAATTTCTTGCTGGAGCTGCGACGTTCTTGCCAAGCATCATCCGCGCGTGAATAATTCAATCTGATGCACTTTAAAGTCACTTTGAAGTCATCACCCCGGCTGAGGACAATTTCAACAGATATTCCGCCCACCACAACTTATACACGTCGCCGCTGCAGCTGCCACGCCACAGGTTCTTGATGGTTGTTGATGTTGTTGTTGATGTTGTGGGACGGTCACATGGTGTGTGGGCGAGGCTCGCTGCGTGGTGGCCGACCTCTACACCACTGTTACGAGTCTTTAAGGGATAATGAGCGTGAGATCATTATATTAGCATTTCCAGGGTTGGTTGACAGAGCGTGTTCCCACGAGAACAGAGGCGGGGGCGTAATAGTCTTGTGGTTTACACATAACTGGCCCTCGAAAGACGCAGTGAGAAGCCCCACCAGCCACCCACCACCTCCCCGTGCTGCCACCACCCTCCTAGTGTTTACCCGCCACTGCAGGACTCAAGAATGGGGAAGAGAATAGATGACGTCAGGTAGTAAGTACGGCTGTGACTGGAGGGTCCTGTTGTCCCTGAGTCGGTCCAGGGCGAGTAGTGAACAAGGTCCAGGCCAGCCCGGGGAGGGTGGCAACAACGGAGCTCTCCGTACCTCACCCGCAGAAGGTCAAAATGATGAAGTCACTTGGAACTCAGTTGAGGGCGGGGGTGACCGAGGAGAGGAGAGGTGTAAGGTGTAGGAGAGAGGAGGGAGGGGGTACCAATCCTTCCAACACCATATAGAACCACAACAACATCCCCCCCCCCTCCCCCCTAGCTCCATCTGATGTACCCCCACCCCCCACACTCATCTATTATGCACCATCATTCTCCTTCATCTGCCTCCGTCATCATCCCTTTAAACTTCATCTTCACCATCCTCCTCCCTCCCCTCCCCAAGTACCCTCCTCGTTCTTGTCACTCCTCTTCCTCTAATTCCCTCACCCTTCAGTACCTCTTCTCCCTAACTGCGACAACCCATATACGCTATTCTAGGCCTCCCTTGCTGGGTGACTGTCCCTCCCCGTGAGAAGGCAGCTGGGCACGACCACACCCACCGCCACGAATTCTTGTCATTCCGGACTAACAAGATAATGCAGGAAGACAGACCTCAGGAGCCTTGTTTTGTGTCGCAGCTGAAACCTCCCATTCCTACCTCCTGAGCCTCATGCCCACCTCAAAGCCCCTCATGCTCACCCTGGAGTCTCTTGCCCACCTTAAAGCCTCTCATGTCCACCCTGGAGCCTCATGCCCACCGTTAAAGGGCGTGGTTGTTGTGTTGGGGACAGCTGGAGCAGGAGAGTCATCCATTGTATACAGGAGAGAGACACGCAGGACCACCGCTAAGTGACGCTGGTGATTACACTGATTTTTAAAATAGTTAACTAAATGATTTGGATTTTTTATTATCATTCTATCTATCTATCTATCTATCTATCTATCTATAAACAAGTACAGCTGGGGAGGACCAGCATAGTTCCTGTATAGTCTGTAGGATACCATTGGTCGGTTGGACATTAACCCTTGAGTCCTGAAGGGTTAAATCGTCGTTCTCAAAGGTTAAACCATCGTCGTCAAAGGTTAAACATTAGACTCATAGTGACGGTCGGTAACTGTTCGCTATGTCCCCTTCTCTGGTATGTGAAAGGGGAGGGAGGGGGAGGGGGGGGAATTATGGTCTGTGAAGAGTGGGGTTTGGTTAGGTTACGTTGGGATTTGATCAGGTTAGGTTAGGTCACGTTGTGTTAGGTTAAAACTAGATGAGGTTAGGTTAGGTTGGATGCTGTTCAAGGTGAGGTGCAAAACATAAACAGACACCCAAAAGGGGAATGGAAGAAGGTCATGTTTGCCCCCTTGGTCTTGAGTGATGTCTTGGGGGCTGGGGACTGGGGCTGGGGCTGGGGGCTAGTGATGACAGGGAGTGAGGGGTGAGTAAGTGTTGGTAAGAGGAATCCATGTACAGGTTCATATGGTGAGAGCAAAGTGTGGTCGGTCCCTGGTAGTGTCGAGTGTCGGGTCTTACTGTAGCAGGAGGGATGTGTGATCATGGAGGAACGACGTGTTGATGACGGCTGGCTGGGGGGCCTGTAGGTGGAGATTACAGGATAGTGTTTATATGTTGTCATTGTATTCCCAGTAGGATCGATACCCAAGGTGGTTTCAGTGTTTGTTGATGGCCTCTCGCTGCGAGGTGTGTGTCCGATGTGTGAAGTGGTTGAGAAAGAGGCCGAGGGGGAGGTTCTGTGTGTTCTCTGTCAGTTGCTTCTTTAGCTAGACGATCAACAGTGTACTTGTAGATTATTGTGTCACCGTCTAGACTTTTCTCATCCTCCTCCACCAGACGCTCAGCTGATGCCTCCTGTGGTGCTGTACATGTACCCCGCCCCTGTACTGTTGACACCCACACCACCACCACCGCCGAAGTGGGTTAACTGCTTCACTTAATGTTAGTGTGGAGGACTTGAGGCCGTCACGACAGACATACACTCACACGGGTGCAGACGTTCTCACAGTCACCTCACGGAAGTTAAACGCTGACAGCCTCATTTGGTAATCCTTGAGTAATTTCATGCTAATTCAACTTAAACTACCCAATCTGTGACTCCATAGTGCCGCCCTCCTCCCGTGACTCACAAGGCGTTGGCGATGACACCTTTGAAGGCAGTACACAGGTCTGATCTATTAACAATAAGGATAATTTATACTCAGGTGACCTTACTCTAACTTTAAACTGAACTCTCGGATTCATGACCTTTGACCTCCCGTGTGACTGAGTACATTTGTATAACATTTTGAGAAACACATCAGTCACGGTCACACAGGTTGTTGGTGTTGTTGTGGTTGTAGCAGTGGCTGGTAACAAACTCTAGATTAACTCCTCTTGTGAATATTGTCAACAAAGAGAGTTTTCCCCCTCACCTGACATACCAGACTGGAGGTGTTCTTGGCTGTGATTGGCTATGGGCTGTGCGTGACTGTGGGTTGTGAGTGGCTATGGGCTGTGCGTGACTGTGGGCTGTGAGTGGTTATGGGCTGTGATTGGCTATGGGCTGTGCGTGACTGTGGGTTGTGAGTGGCTATGGGCTGTGCGTGACCCTGGGCTGTGAGTGGTTATGGGCTGTGATTGGCTATGGGCTGTGCGTGACTGTGGGTTGTGAGTGACTGCTGTGAGTGGTTATGGGCTATGAGTGGTTATGGGTTGTGAGCGGCTGTGGGCAGTGAGTGGTTATGGGCTGTGATTGGCTATGGGCTGTGCGTGACTGTGGGCTGTGAGTGGTTATGGGCTGTGATTGCTATGGGTTGTGAGCGGCTGTGGGTTGTGAGCGGCTGTGGGTTGTGAGTGGTTATGGGTTGTGAGCGGCTGTGGGCTATGAGTGGTTATGGGTTGTGAGCGGCTGTGGGCTGTGAGTGGTTATGCTGTGAGCGGCTGTGGGCTATGAGTGGTTATGGGTTGTCAGTGGTTGTGGGTTGTGAGCGGCTGTACAGTAGGTCTCAGGTTGATGGACACAAACAAAGCAGCGACGATAAGCGAGTATTTGAAGGGAATGTGTGGCGGGTGGGGGGAGTCTGACACTGTCTTCCTCCTCCCTCTCTCACCCTTCCTCCCCACTTATTCTTCCTAACCCCTCCCTCTTACCTTCCTCCCCTCACTTATTCTTCCTAACCCCTCCCTCTTACCTTCCTCCCTCACTTATTCTTCCTTAACCCCCTTTATCTTCCTCCCTCACTTATTCTTCCTAACCCTCCCCTTTATCTTCCTCCCCTCACTTATTCTTCCTTAAGCCCCTCTACCTTCCTCCCTTTACCCTTTCCCCTTCACCTCCTCCCTCAATTACCTCACCCCTCACCCCCTAGCCTCACACCACCACTTCCTCAAGATAAATCTACTTGCCTTCATCTTTCCTCATTATCTCTTATCTACTTCATCTCCTCATCTCTCCTCATTTCTCCTCATCTACTCTTACATCTCGCCTCTTCTATCATTTCCTCACGTCTCCTCATTCTTATCATCTATTGTACGTGTCCTTATTTTATCACCTGTGTTCTTAGTTCTTTTATTTATATTATTGTTGTCTTTGTGATGGCGTTTAGTGAATTAATGATGGTTAAGTGTGGGACGAAATATGTTTATAATGAACTTTTAAACACACACACACACACACACACACACACACACACACACACACACACACACACACACACACACACACACACACACACACACACACACACTCTTGAGCCACATATACAGTAAGTTGATATGCATGGGAGAGTAATGTGAAGATGGGAGGGAAGCACATGGGAGTAGGGAAGTGAGAGGGAGAAATAGGGAGGGAGAGGGAGTGGAATAGAAAAGAGGGGGGGGAAGAAACAGAGGAGGAGATGGTGAAGGAAGGAGGTAATAAGTGAGCTAGAGAAAGATGGGAGTGGGGGGATAGAGGAAGTTAGGAGGGTAAAGGAGGAGGGTATCCGTGAAAGACATATGGCGTGTTGCCCCTGCTTGGTAGCGTCACTCCTCCCTCCCTCTCCTCCCCTACTTTCCTTCCCCTCCCGCACACCCTGACCCATTGAGGGGGCGTCTTACCCTCCATTACATGGTGGCACCCCTACTGTGTGTGTGTTGAAGCAGGTAATCCCCCTCTCCTCCCTAACAAGTCGAGCACCCTCCCACCCCTCCCACCCCTCACAGGATACTTGTTGTGGCAGCACCAAATACAGAAGAGACCCGTAATGCTTTCTCCCTCCCCCTCCTTCTCCATCCCCACCCCCCTTACCCCCTTTCCCTCTTTTCTCCCTCTCTTCCTCCCTCCTCCCTCCATCACCAGGTTGCACCATGAAGCCTGCACACACACACACACACACCAATTTCATTTCAATTATTCGCTTAAATAATTCTTTTTTTTTTTTGCCCATAAACTTGACTAATCTTATCCAATCATTACAATCACTTATTTACGTCATACACTTAAGTTGTTACTCAGTCTTCACTTACCCTTGATCTTGACGAGGTTGGAACAGTTGTCATGGTGGTTGGTAACACTGAGAGTTATCATGGAGTTGGTAACACTGAGATAGGTGAATTAGTTGCTATTGTTGAAGAAATAATGGTATTTATTTAGTCTGTCTGTGTGTCTATTTATATATATATGACTCGATCACGCTTAAGTAGATAGCGAGGGTCTTAATTTTAGGTTAGGTTAGGTTTGGTTAGTTATTTGGGTTAGGTTAAGATTAGTTAGGGTGTTGGGTTAGGTTAGGTTAGTTAGGGGTTATGTTAGGTTAGGTTAGTTAGGGGTTTTGTTATGTTAAGTTAAGGTGTTTAATCGTCAGGTGAAATTAGCTGGGGTGCCTAATCTTCAGGTGTCCCGAATTTTAAAAACCTTAGAAACAACTGCGGGGAAAGATGTCACCTTGACGCACTCCTCCTCCTTGGTCCAGCGTGACAGTGATGTATAACAGTGTGATTACAGTATATGTTATGTTTTGCTTGATCTTTTAGACTTTTGTTTTTATATTTTTTACTTCTTGATGAGAGAGAGAGAGAGAGAGAGAGAGAGAGAGAGAGAGAGAGAGAGAGAGAGTTACTCCAGCGTGGTCTGGACTGCACGACCTCTTCTCCGACTGTTTAGAATTTGATTTACTCTCTGACCGCGTCTGGTGGGGGGGGAGGTGAGTGGGTGTGATGTTCTTGCTGTTGTTGCCCGGTTCAGACATTGTAGTGTATGTGTGTATGTGTGTGTGTGTGTGTGTTTGTGTGTGTGTGTATGTGTGTGTGTGTGTGTTAGAGTTCGTCTGGATGTGGATGCAGGCGTGCAGTGTGCGGGGCGGGGGTCGTAGGGTGTAGGGCGTGAGCCTTAACTGCGCAGTAAGGTGTGGAGCGTGGTGGCGCGCCTCACGGAGGACCCGCACCATCACCACAACACCGCAGCCACTAGAGGTATCCCCCGCCCTCCTGTGCTTCCTCTAACAACACACCTCAGCTGATAACATCACCAGATTCCTTCTACCAGTAACACGTCACCATCCCTTGTATTGTTACACACACACACACACACACACACTTAACCCTCTCTGGAACAACCCCTTCTTGTGTCATTACCAACTCCTACCCCCCCCCCTCCTCATGTACGGAACAACACTGTATTGTCCCTGTATCTCTGTATTACCGCCTGGAACCTTGGGAGTAAAACCGTATTGCATTACCGTATTTGTGTATTACCTCTAAGCATCTTATACCAACAAACACGACCACCTGAACCTACCCCCGGCGGGGAGTACTGTCTTGTGGTAACTGGGGTATGTGTTGACCAAACCGAGGGCCTTTTATTGACCCGAGAGTCCAGATAAAGCGGGCATTGTGTGTCGCTGTGACCTTGTGAGTCTCCGCTGCTGCCCCGCAAACAAAACCACAACAAAAAAGTCTTCATGCGGAGGGAGAACTCTGGGCGCCTCACCTCCGTGTCTGGTCGGGCCTTCATATCTCTCTCTCTCTCTCTTAATGAGGAGTGGCGGAGGGCTGCATGTGTCCTGCTACATTGCCTGCTGTTGAGGCTCGGCTGTGTGTGTGTGTGTGTGTGTGTGTGTGTGTGTGTGTGTGTGTCACCTTTTCATCTACGAGTATGTTGTTACGCGTCTTGGTGTCTGATATCTTGTATTGATGATACCGGGAAAGTATTTAGCGTGAGTGTATGTTATCTTATCATCTTTGTAAACTTCTTTTAAAACATACGTGTGCGATAATAATAATGGTTGCCCCTCGTGTAACGAGGATGGCCGTCCCAAGGGCCACCTAGACGTGAATTTGCTTAAGGTGTAGAAGTTGTCGCCAACACAACAACCACACTCTGAGTTAACGAGCTTCATGACCCAGTGTCAAGGAATAGTCCGAGAAGACCGGGCAACTCGCCAACTGCACTGGCTAACCATTACCCCGGAATACGATCCGCTAATCGATTAAAATCTAGGTCCCCAATTACTGCTGGGTAGACAGGGAAATGGCACAAAGAAACTTGCCCATAGTTTCACATTGCCCGGGGATCAAACCCGGGTCCGCTCACCTGCGAGACAAGCATGCTGACCATTACACACTATAACACACACTATATGCTTATCGGAGATATCACTTGGTTAATAGAATTAAAAACCATCATTCATTTAACAGTGTTTAAGAGATGAGATTTCACATGGTTGTATACCTTTGTTCTGATGACTCATTCGGCCTTGTTACTCACCTGTCACATCTATCTGTCAAATCTACCTGTCACATCTACCTGTCACATCTACCTGTCACATCTACCTGTCAGACCTACCTGTCACATCTACATATCACATTTACCTGTCCTGAACTTCCGCGTTTTGATCCTAAATTTACCTTTGAAAAATAAAAGACCATCTTGGCTCCGTTTAGTTAAGTTACCAGTGAGGCAGCGTGAGACAGGTGACAGGTGGGCGTTGATTAATGGTCACTCCCCTAAATTTAATGTTGCTGATAATAATGGTAAACTCTGATGAATATTTTTACATTGTATTAATATCACAAGATTAAAATGTACAAGAATAGAATAAATGAAGTGTGTGTGTGTGTGTGTGTGTGTGTGTGTGTGTGTGTGTGTGTGTGTGTGTGTGACCCCAATTGGTCAAGTTTCTCCGGGGTGCTCTGGTTATCCTCCTGTACTAACACTGATAATGATTGATGAAGGAAACGCCTGAAGGGGAGGGAGGGAGGGGGAGGGGTAGGGGAGGCACCAACTCACCCCCGGACTCAAGTGATCACGTTGTTGTACTTGTCTCCCTCACCTTGCTCCCCTCACCTTCCCCCTCACCTGTCTTCCCCTCACCTTGCCCCCTCACCTTGCTCCCTCACCTCTTGTCTCCCCTCACCTTGTCTCCCCCACCCTGTCTCCCTCACCTTGTCCCCCTCACCTTGTCTCCCTCACCTTTGTCTCCCTCACCTTGTCTCCCCCTCACCTTGCCCCTTCACCTTGCCTCCCCTCACCTGTCTCCCTCACCATGTCTCCCCTCACCTTGCTCCTCCCTTACCTTCCCCCTACCTTCTCCCTCACCTTGCTCCCCTCACCTTGTCCCCCCACCTTGTCTCCCCTTACCTTGTCTCCCCTTTACCTTCTCTCCCCCTTACCTTCTTCCCCTCACCTTGTCTCCCCTCACCTTGTCCCCCTCACCTTGTCTCCCCCCTTACCTTGTCCTTCACCTTGTCCCCCCTCACCTTGTCTCCCTCACACCTTGTCTCCCTCACCATTCCCCACCTTGTCTCCCTCACCTTGTCTCCCTCACCTTGTCCCTCACTACCCTTCCCCTCACCTTGTCTCCCCCTTCACCTTGTCTCCCTCACCTTGTCCCCTCACCATTCTCCTCACCTGTCTCCCCTCACCTTGTCCTCTCTTACCTTGCTCCCCCTCACCTTGATCTCAGTATAGACCCATGACCTAAAATTTGGATTCAGTTTATCATTATCTTACCTCAACCTTCTATAGCATTACCGAGGCACTGGTATCGGTATCATATCCTTGTGTTCGTTGGTACTGATGGCTTAAAGTTCTACCAGGTACCAGGAGAGTGTAGTTACCTAGTGTGTATACATGATACCTGCATGTACTGTATTCCTGGCCATTGTCTCAAATACGGAGCTTTGTTATCAAGTCATTCTACCTCATCCCCATAATTAAGGTTAATTTAATTATTAGCTTACCTGGCCTAAGGCAGAGAGAGAGAGAGAGAGAGAGAGAGAGAGAGAGAGAGAGTGAGAGAGAGAGAGAGAGAGAGAGAGAGAGAGAGAGAGAGAGAGAGAGAGAGAGAGAGAGAGAGAGAGAGAGAGAGAGAGAGAGAGAGAGAGAGAGGTGCTAACTCCCTTGACTACTTTCTCTGTCTCTCCACTTTCTGTTTTCTCTTGTCACTAACTTTCCCAATACATCTTCTCTCACTCTATACTTTCTCTCAGTCATCCCCCGCCCCCGAGGTATTGATATAACACACACACACACACACACACACACACACAAAAGTACACACACACACATACATGTACACAAGCCCCTGTCCAGGCTCGCCAGTGTTGCCACAATTGAGGTGCGCCCCGACCACTATCACCACTACCACGCCCACCATAAATCCCGCCAACTCCCAGCCGGTTCTCTCTCTCTCTCTCTCTCTCTCTCTCTCTCTTTGTGCTCTGGGGTAAGGTTGCTATAGATAGCGTTGATTAGCATGCTGGAGCTTGAGGGTAAGGTTGCCTGAGATAGCATTGATTAGCGTTGAATTAGAGAAGATGAGGATTATGAACGCTTGAAGACGGTTTTATGTGTGTGTGTGTGTGTGTGTGTGTGTGTGTGTGTGTGTGCAACAGATGTGATGATATTAGGGTTGGGTTGGGAGATGACATCATGACCTGCATTGTTTTGGGGGTGTTGTTGTTGAGAGGTCAAAGGTCAAGAGGTCAAGGTCACATGGAGCTGAGATTCTCCTTATTTGGTAAGAAGATTTGGTTCGTTGTGTCACTTTAAATGGAAACTACATTGTGGTTATCTTTAGCTGTGGTATAATTAGCTCTATTATAATTGCCTGACTGACTGACTCTTACTGACTTTACCATTGACTCTTACTGACTCATACTGATCTCACTAACTCTTACTGACGGAGAAAACATGACTTATTCACTGGACCAGCAAAAGAAATTCACTTGTGTTTTTTCAGTCAATAATATCAGCAGCTTTTTAATTTTTTTTCCCTGGTATTATTTTATCATCACTAAAATTTTGGGAATGAAACTGTCAAGGTATATCTGTGAGACCATAACATTGCTTATTGGTCACGTGTCATAACTTCAGGTCAGTGTTGGCAGAGACCCCTGTCAGCATGGCGGAGTGACATACCTGGTTTATTCCTACAGGTAAACGAGTTTCTTCTTTTATGATACCAGAAAAAAAATTCCTCTCGACATATTATATATTACGGTGATAAAGGAACCTGGTCATTGTGGGTCAAAGGTGAACTTTCCTGTCTGTCATCTCAAGTTTCACCACAGTTTCTCAAGATGAATTATTTCTCTGGGTGAATTTGTTCAAAACATTTGTTGAGAATTGTGGGTGATGTGTCCGGCCAATATTTTTCTCATCTGTTTTCTTGCATATGGCATTTCTTCAGTATAACTATCACACTTATTTTTACCAACACTCAACTCACCTGTAAACACTTAACACACCTGTCAACACTCAACACACCTGTCAACACTCAGCACACCTGTCAACACTCAACATACCTGTCAACACCTAACACACCTGTCAGATGCATCAGTTGTCATGATCAATCTCCAACATCGTCTGTGCATTTAGAATCACTTTTGTTAGAGTTGCCTTCTTGTGAGCCGCCGTGTTGATGGGTCACTCACAGGCAGGTGGTGTGTCCTCCCTACTGCTACAGGAGGTCTCAGCCTGGCAGACCCTGTAGTTCCTCGTGCAGTAGTGTTGTTACTGGCAGTGGACGGTACTGGGGAGATGGTCACGGATGTTGTGTCTTAATGAATGTCTGTTTGAAAATACGGTCGAAGGAAATGATGGGGAGGGAGGGGTGAGGTGACAGTCACTAAAGTAATATGTTGACTCGAGTGACTGGTGGGAGGCTGCGCTGGAAGTGTACAAATACTGACTGTCAATAATACAACGGACACTGTCACTGTTCTCTAAAATAAAAAACAGTTCATCTGATCCTGAATGAAAAACACAGAGCCAGCTGAGAACATTATCCGTGTTACAACTGCGATGCGATGAGAACAAACGAATTTATTGGCCGAATTTACGACGTAGAGGTGAGAGATGTGTGACCAGAAGAGGTGTAGTCAACATCCAGGTGTTCTACAGGTGTGTGTGTAACAAATAAAGGCCCATACTAACTTAGATCTGGAGAAACTTCAAGATCATTCACAGTCAGACAAATAAAACTGAGAATGATACAACACATAACTAAGTACTCAAAACACTTGTAGAGACGTGTCCCGTATAAAGAGATTAAGGAGGTAAGAAACAGGAGAATAAAACACAACTCCTCAGAATCACAGCATAGAGGATAAAAGAACCAAGTGGTAGATCATCACACGGGCATAAAAAAACAACCTAACGAGGAGTCATAATCAAGCCTTTCAGAACACTTTGGGGAGTCCAGATCACACAACAACTCAGGGAGGACGAGCACAAGCAACTCCTGATGCAGAAGTGAGAGGAATCAAGGAAGCACAGAGGGTGGTGGCTGCATGGTGAATGATACACGTGGGAACTGTATATAACAACCTTACAACCTCTCCCCCCTCTCCTCCCCCCTTCCCCTGGCTCAAGACACGGTACAACCCCACAACCCTCCTCCTCCCCTGGCTCAACACACGGTACAACCCCACAACCCTCCTCCCTCCCTCCTGGCTCAAGACACGGTACAACCCCACAACCCTCCTCCTCCCTCCTGGCTCAAAACACGGTACAACAACCCTCCCTCCCCCACTGCTCCTAGCTCAAGACATCAACAAACACGGACACACACACACACACACACACATACTTATAACTTACCTACACCACAAATAGTATGATGGACAATGTGAATAGGTTTACCGACGATAAAACGGGTTCGGATTCAATTAAAAAGGCTCGGAGTCATCAATGTACACTAAATCCGGTTTCAGAGTTTACATTCACAAATATTGACTTTTTTTTTTTCCACCAGCGTAAAACTGTATTTAAGATCCATTAACCTGGTGTGAGGGAGGTGCTGTAGGAGTGAGAGGTTAATCATGATGGACGGGGGTTTAATGTCACTGGATATGATTCATTTACGAACCTTTCCGAGTACAAGGGGTTATCTAGAGCCTACAAAGCACCTCAGAGCCAGTGAAGTTTGGTACACGAGGGAGAGATGTCTTATGAAGTCCAAGTGGTGTATTTGTTTAGTCCAAGTGGTGTATTTGTTTAGTCCAAGTGGTGTATTTTGTCCAAGTGGTGTATTTGTTTAGTCCGAATTATAATCCTTTTGAACCATGGGACTGTGAGAGCCTTTATCAGTGTGAGGAGAGAGGGAAAGAGACGGTGGCAGAGTGGATACAAGACTCGCCTTCTGTTGTATGAGTTTCGTTGATCCCAAGAACACTACCACCCCAACTAGTTATAAATGGCTGCCTCACTCTACAGTTGGTCGTTATAGTCTGTGTATAGTCGTGAACAAAAGATATGTGTTCATTTTTGTTCACGAACCTCGAGATTGATACTCGTGAATCCGAAGCATCTTATGGGGAGAATAATGCATCTGTGTTTACTAAGAGAGTTGTGTTATGAACTCTCAGCATCCTGTTGTGTTGAAGTAGGAACCAACGAACGATCACTAATGACAGGAAATTAGCATATGTTGAGTCCCTGGTTCAAGAAGGATGATCACCATTGCTCACGTAATTACGGGCGTGAGCCGAACCTGTCGTTTGTACAGTGTTGCGAGCCCCCCCCCCCCAACCCCACCCACCCCCCTACCCCCTAACTGTACACGATGACTGCACGGCCGACTGTTTACTGTTTATGTCTGTCTGTCTGTCTGTCTGTCTGTTTATGACTTTAATTCCTCCCAATAACAAATTCTGAACACATTTTAAAACAGTGTTACCAGCATAGCAGTAGACATCGGCCCTGATCTTAAATATGTCTACTCTCTGCAGTGTTACCATGACGCCCTCTGAACCTGACCAAACAAATATCGCAAAATGTTTACATCCTAATTACTGTAAACAAACAAATTGGACAGTCACTACGTGGAAGGGAACAGATGTTTTTGTTTGTGTTTGTCTTGGTGTTAAAAGAATACACACACACACACACACACACACACACACACACACACACACACACACACATCACCAGGACTGTGTTGGTTGTTTGCTTCCGTCTTGTGTGTGTGTGTGTTGCGGTGTGTGTGTGTGTGTGTGTGTGTGTTGCGGTGACTTTGCCCGCGGCGGTGCGTGGTGCTGCTGTACACGGGGGCTCTGGTGAGTGTTATCCAGGGGTGGTGATGATAGTGCTACACAGAGAGAGAGAGAGAGAGAGAGAGAGAGAGAGAGATATATGCATGACAACTGAGACGTGCAGAGGTCAGAATAGGGAGGTGGAGGAATGTAGGAGGAGCTGAGAGAAGGAAAGAGGATGAGGGAAATGGATAGCTAATAGGGAGTGAGGGGGGGGGGGTGAAGAGGGGAGGCTAACGTGTAGGTATGTGAAGTGGCTCGCGTTAAATAGCTTGTTGTCCTCACACTCCCTTCTCCCCCCCCACCTCTCTCCCCTCTCTCATCACTCCTCCTTGTTATAGGTACTGTTCCTACTGTCCCTTCTCTACTCCTTGCTTGGTCCCTCCTTCTCCTCTTCCTCTTACTCCTCTTCCTCTTACTCCTCTTCCCATTGCTCCTCCTCCTCTTCCTCTTACTCCTCTTCCTCCTCCTCCTAGTACTGGTAGGCGAAGGAGGGTCGTGGTAAGGAAGGTAACATTGACCTTTAATACTAGTGTTTATGTTGTGTGTCAGATGGACCACCTAATGTGTTTCTGCATCACTACTACTACTATTTTTTTTTAACGTGGCCTCCAGCCTCCTCCAATAGCCACACCTTCTCCGCCATTTTAACTATCCTAATACATAAGTAGCTACCCAAGCTGTGTTGAGTTAGTTGAGCCACAGATCTATGCGGCATTCAGTGACTGTTGCCTCAAAGTCGATATCTGCAACTGTTGTCGGCTTTGGGGCCGATGCTCTCGTTCTCTTGAGGCAAAGCAAAGCCGACCTAAGGAGAGAGAAGGACAGTCGACATCTCATCCAGGCTGTAACATAACTTCTGGGCTGCTGCTTCCGTTCAGATAACACCTCTGCGAGTCTGGTGTAGAAGCATCTTACACTTGGTCCCATCCCGTCAGAGGTTGTGAGCACCAGAGGAGTGAAGCTGCCTTGATCAACGTTCTAAATTCTCTTCCCATATGCCCTAATCTTGTCGTTCTCGTTCCTCCCGTGTGCAGCATCGAGAGCTAAGTTGCGGTGACATGCGGCTATGGGATAAAAAATCCTTATGTCAAAAAAAAAGGCTCGCTGTCCCCACGTCCAGATTCCTCGACCACTGACGTCCACACGGGCTTCGTTGGATGTGTATGAAGTCCTGTGACGGAGGTTCTCACCGTCCAATGGAAGGAGGGGCGGTTCCACCATGACGTCGTGGCAGATTTCCCTCAGTAGATTTGCTGTTAGATCCCTTACTTCGTCATGCCTCATGCACACGAAGCCCCCTCCTACTACTACTACTACTACTACTACTACTACTACTACTACTACTACTACTACTACTACTATTTAGTATATGTCCTCCAACCTCCCTTAATAGCAATACCTTCACCACACATTTTATTACGTAACTACCCTAATATAAAATGAACTACCCTAGCTGAGTTAGTTAAGCTGTATTTCTATTACTACTACACGTAATAATAATAATAATAATAATAATAATAATAATAATAATAATAATAATAAAAAATAATAATAATAAAACTTCGTAAATTAACCTGAAATGGAATATAAAATGAAGGAAAAATATGAAAAAAAAACATGATGAAATAGGGTGAAGGAAGAGAAGAGGAGGAGGAAGAAGAAGTGGGGAGGAGGAGGAGGAGAAGAAAAGAAGAAGAAGAAGAAGAAGGGGAGGAGGAGGAGGAGGAGGAGGAAGAAGAAGAAGAAGAAGAAGAAGAAGAAGAAGGGGAGGAGGAGGAGGAGGGTAGTAAGATGAGCTGGAGGAGTGACACAAGACGCTGAGGGAGGAGGTAAGGTGAGTGGAGGGAGGATGCTGTCTTGCTGGACCTGTCGCTGAGGTGGGGTCAGGTTAGGGAGGGGAGAAGGAGGAGGAGGAAGGGGTGGGGAGGTGCACGGAGGGGGGCAGGAAGAGAGGAGAGAAATAGGAGCGGGGACCAGGAGGAGGCAGGGGCAGGCAAGGAGGGGGAGAAGGAACTAGCTGGAGGGAGTAGGGAGGTGCAAAGATAGGGAGGCAGGAGCAGGAGGGAGGTGCAGGGGAGAGGAAGAACAGGGGGAGGTGTTAGGAGCAAGAGGAGGAGGAGGATGTCCATGTCACCACCACCACACTATTATATCAACACACGACTACTACTACTACTACTACTACTACTACTACTACTACTACTACACACCTGGGTAACATAATCTAATGAATGAATGAGAGGTAAGCATGTGTTGTTATTGTTGTCGGTGAGGGGTGAGGATGCTGCTACGAGGAGGACATCGTCAGGTAGGGTGGCAGTAAATATGGAGCAGGACCTTGAAGTTAATGCGTTCCCCTCCCACCTACCCCCCCTCCTCCCACCTACCCCTCCTCCTCCTCCCCCTCCATCCTCAGCTTGAACATCACACACAGAGGTGGATTATCAGGTGATCCTTTGGACCCCAACCCCAACCCCAACCCCAACCCCAACCCCTTCCCTATAGAACACCGCTATAGGATTCTTTTTCCTTAACACCCGTATAAGTCCTATCTCCTTCCATAGTATTTCTTCCTCTTCCTCTCCCTCCTCCTCCTCTTCCCATTCCTTCCTCTTTCTCCTCCTCCTCCCTCCTCAAAATACTCATACCTTCCACCACACTTCTTTTATTCTAAGCCTCAGTAAGCCACCTGCCCCTCCCCACAGGACTCCTCTCCCCAGGACTCCTCTCCCCCCTCACGTGTTTTAGAGCAGGAATGAGAGGGGGAAGGAGGGGGGGTTGAGGTTGTGTGGCCGCCTCACGCTCCTTGGCTTATCCTCCACTAGTATCAATTCTCTTCTCATACTCCTCCCTCCCTTCTCTCTTTTTCGTCCCCTTTCTTCACCCTTCACCCTCCTTTTCCTTCCTTCACCCTCCTTCTTCCTTCACCCTCCCCTTCCTCCCCCTCCTCCCCCCCCCATACCCCATCAGGAGGGAGGATGACAAGTGTTGACCTGTCACTGCCGGTACTCAGACTGAGGGTTATGGACGAGGAGGTGACATGACACGATGATGATTACTGTCACGTGAGTCCCTGACAGCACCACCACCACCACCCAGTTTAACCCGGTGTCTCCTACTGCCATTACACACACCAGCACTGTCACACACAAATCAGAATGCGACTCATTTTAATTATTATTTCACTATTTATCACCTTTAGTTGGTCTGTTCTTTGTTACTTTGTTGTTACTATTATTGTTCAGGAGGAAACTGTAGTACCCTCTAAAACCTGTGATGTCTTGGAGGGTCACACTGTATAACACCCTTCTCACATCTATCCCAGGCCAGGACTTGAACCCAGAATACACCAGTAAGAGACACGCGCTGTACCTCCCGAATCTTTATTTCTTTGTGTGTCTTGTAAACAAAGTGAGTTTATTTCCGTCTTACTTACAAAATACACAAACACGTAAACAGGTTACTAGTAATACGTGGAATTCATTAAATTCATTGACCTTTGTGTGGTGAGTGATATACAGTAGTCAACCCACACTACTTGAGACAAAGACAAGTGTGTGTGTGTGTGTGTGTGTGTGTGTGTGTGTGTGTGTGTGTGTGTTTGTGTGTGTGTGTGTGTGTGTGTTGCAAGACCTCCCGGACACACAACCACCTCAGCTACCAGGTGTGTGGGTAGACTAATTAGAGCAGTGGTTCTCAACCTTGTTTGCCCCATGCACCCCTTTCACCATATGTCAGAATGTCATTCCCCGCTCCTTTCCAAGATTGTCTGCCTCAAAAAGTGCATTCCAAATAATATGCATATAATACTGAAAATCCTTTATTTTTTCCATATTAGTATCAGTTTCCCCCCCCCCTGAAAACCTGAGGGGGGAAATTCCCCCCTGGTTGAGAACCCTTGAATTAGAGGGTTAATACTACACAGATTTACTTAGAATCTATATAATAAACGTGAGATGTATTGAATCCTATCATTCAACACTCCATAATAGTATCAGTGACCTTGACCTTTTGGCTATTGACCTCATAATTGCTAAGATTCTTCCCTTTATTTATGGGAAAAATTTCAAGATGGTTCATAATTTCCTCCATAAGAGCTTGAGAATTGTAGCCGACATGACAGTTTAATATGTAATTGACCTTCACCTTTGACCTAATGATATATGAATCACCTGGGATAGTTAAGTTCGGGAATCTACAGCCGCTTACCTGACCTGTCTCGACCTTTCTTGACCTGTCACAACCTGCCATGACACAAGGAGCCCCACACACGCACACAAGGAACACCAAACACCCACCCACAAGAAGCATTTCCACGTACATAAGAAGCACCTTCACGTACATAAGAAGCACCTCCACGTACACAAGAAGCACCTTCATGTACACAAGAAGCACCTCCACGTACATAAGAAGCACCTTCACGTACATAAGAAGCACCTCCGCGTACACAAGAAGCACCTTCACGATACACAAGAAGCACCTCCACGTACACAAGAAGCACCTTCACGTACACAAGAAGCAACTCCACGCACACAAGAATCACCAAACACATACCCACATGGAGTACCCTCACGCACACAAGCCCCCCTCCCCACCCACCCACGCACGCACGCACATAAACATACAAGGAGCCTCACACACACACACACTGCCCCTGGGGGAGTTGTGAAGCATGGCGTAGGTGAGTGAGTCGACGTGTCCGGGTGGCGATGGTGGTAATGGATGGTGGTAGTGGTGATAGTGGTGGTGGTTTTTGATGGTGATGGAACATGGTGATGGTGGTGTAACTTGGTGGTGTTGGTAGTGGTGGTATTTGATTGTGGTAAAACTTGGTGGTGGTAGTGCTAGGTAGTCAGTCACCCATACCTTCACTCACATACTGTTATTCACTCACCCGTCACACTCACCCGTCATACTCACGTCACTCATCCGTTATTCACTCACAGCGTCACACTCATCCATCACACTCACGTTACTCATCCGTCACTCACGTGCTCATCTTCACTTCACCACCCGGCACACTTTCGCATCACACTCACGTCACTCATCCGCTATTCACCCACAGCGTCACACTCACCCGTCACTCTCACGTCACTCATCCTCACACTCACAGCGTCACACTCACCCGTCACACTCACGTCACTCACCCGTCACACTCACACCGTCTGGGGGAGTTTTGCAAAATTATCTTCTTATGAGTGTGTACAGGAAGTTATTACTGTTAGTAGTGGGCACAGTGGGGGAGGGAGGGAGTGTGTGGGGAAGAGGAGTGTGTGAAAGGGGAAGAGTGTGGGGGAAGAGAGGGAGAGTGTGTGTGGGGAAGAGGAGGGAGTGTGTGGGGAAAGGAAAAGAGGGATTGTGTGAGGAGAGAGAGAGAGAGAGAGAGAGAGAGAGTGATGTGTGGGGGAGGGAGGGAGTGTGTGGGGAGAGAGAGGGAGGGAGTGTGTGGGGGAGGGAGGGGTGTGTGGGGGAGAGAGGGGAAGTGTGTGGGGAGGGAGGGAGTGTGTGGGGGAGAGAGAGGGGATTGTTGGGGGGAGGGAGAGTGTGTGTGGGGTAGGGAGGGAGTGTGTGGGGGGAGGGTGTGTGGGGGGAGGGGGAGGGATATCTGGGTGGAGGGAGAGACTGTGTGGGAAGGAGAAGGAATGTACGTGGTAAGGGGAAGGAGGGAGTAGGGAAGGAGGGTGTGGGTGTGGGTGGAGGGAAGGAGGGTGTGGGTGTGCCAGGATAGAGTTACACTGAAGAGACTACACCGCCACACCCCACAGGATGCTTGGAGACGGTGTAGCAGAGAGACTGTGGTATGTACACAGAATTACACAGCTCATTAAACATCGGGGTTTGGGATATGTGTGTGTGTGTGTGTGTGTGTGTGTGTGTGTGTGTGTGTGTGTGTGTGTGTGTGTGTGTGTGTGTGTATGTGTGTGTGTGTGTGTGTGTGTGTGTGTGTGTGTGTGTGTGTGTGTGTGTGTGTGTGTGTGTGTGTGTGTGTGTGTGTGTGTGTGTGTGTGTGTGTGTGTGTGTGTGTAATCTGACCACCAGTACCAAGTAACACTAACACTGTTGCCAGGATTAATGACAGTAGAGGCACGTGTTGACAGCCAGTCTTGTGTCACCTGGGTCTCTGTGTGGCTATAATTAATACAGCTTACAGCATTGCAGTTATACAGGTGTTGCCAACTCTCCTGTTTAATTACTTACCTGTTGTGTTAAAGGGCCAATAAATTCACCTTTAACTCAATATATTGTGGTCTGCATCACCTCATGACTTGGCTACACTGATTATATTCAACACTTAATTAGTAAGGCAGCAAGAACAGTGCCCATCACCCAGGGCAATAAATAGCTCAGGTTCTCAGGTGTTACATTATACCTGTACACAGTATATATAGTACATCACGGTGTACTTAAGGTGTGTACCGCCTGACACACCCTGACACACCCTGACACACCCAGTAAACGTGTGTAGAATTATTTTTAAAAAGTTAATTACACAGGTGACCGAAACTTTCCTGAGATCTTTTAAACTCACAACCACACTACCCCAGACGTAAAGCCTCGAGTGTGGTAGAGGTGTGGTAGCCGTCCTCAAGTGTGGTAGAGGTGTGGAAGCCGTCCTCAACACCTCCACACCAACAGCCACCTTCTACAACCTTCATACATGTCTACAACTCACGTCATACACAGCTACTTCACCTCACGTCATACTCAACTACTTCACATCACGTCATCATACACAGCTACTGATCCAAACCAGCTGTAGAAGTGAGGGCTGCACGAGGCAAGGTTAACACTACCCGATGTAACATATATTATACTTCACAGTTAACAGTACTGACGGAGGTACTAATCATCTTGACACTACACTACACCATATATTGTTACACAGATCAGTTCTTTGTCACCAGTATTCTGTCGTCACATCACCTATAAACAAATCCGCGTCTCTATCATCTTCACTACACTTGGTGATGTGATGATTGACTCCTTCAGTTTAAGTGCCTGTGTAATCTTAAGTGGTAATTGAGTATGTAATGTGAGAGTCATTGGTGTATGTATCGTAATGTATCGTATCCTTAACCGTAAAATTCTTGTCTGCTGTTATTAGTATGTTATGTTATTATTGTTATTATACAAAAAGTATCTTGCCTGTTGGTGATGAAAACTAACTGGAAGTAAAGAAATGCGGTGCTGGTTACTATAAATAATTTAGTTACATCAGCAGCTCTATACATCACTGTTATTGACTGACTCACCCTCTCACTGACTGACTCAATCTCTCACTGACGGAGAAAAATGTATTTCTCTATAATAAGATGCTATATTCTCCCAAATATAACCACAATGATCCCACACTAAATTAAACTAAATGTAAAGAATTAAACCACTAACTCACTATGTCACTGACGGAGAAATGTCGACCTCTACTCTTGTCTTCCTCGTCACTGTTTGTGTGTACTCTCCATGTTCTTAGTTAGTTTTATCTATGGTTGTCACTTTCTGTCGGTGAAATTTAATATGGTTGTTGGTTAGAGACGAGCTGTATAGGTCGTTACTCCTCGCTGATGAAGGTGTAGGTGTGTGTGTGTGTGTGTGTGTGTGTGTGTGTGTGTGTGTGTGTGTGTGTGTGTGTGTGTGTGTGTGTGTGTGTGTGTGTGTGTGTGTGTGTGTGTGTGTGTGCAGACAATGCCTCCTTTTCCCTGCATCTCCTAAGACATCTCCCTCATTATCACCATCATCCATCAGCTTGGCAGGCTAGTTTTTATCCCTCGTGAGTTGCAGTACTTCGCCTTGATAAGTAAGTCTTCCATGACGACCCGCTGTGTTAGCTGGAGGCTGGATGGGGTGGGAAGGGGCGGTGAGGCAGGGGCTAGAGTGGGTGTCGAGGTGGGGCTAAAGTGGGTGGTGGGGCGAGGCGAGGTGGGGCGAGGCTGGATGGTATGGGGTAGGTGGCGAGGTAACGTGTCCAGGAACCTCTTCAACACCCTCTACCCGATGCTCACTTGTCACTCCCCTCAGACGCTGCTACGACACATTAATATCAGTTATAAATTGTTTGTACCTTGTCTTTTATCACTCTTTTTATCCCCCTTATACCAAGAGTGGTGAGATATAGTCATTACAGGTTTTCGGTGCGTTATTGTGTCTGTTTATATGTAGAATCTTGTGGACGTATTACAGTATTTTGTCTATTTCATCTGTCTGTCCGTTATGCCGTCCGTTCTGTCCAACATTACGGTACATCGTGGGGTTAAAATTTTCATGTTGGATATTTATTTATTTATTTATTAACGTTAAAGTTATTATTGTCTCAGCAGGTGTAGGGTTAATTAACTAGAGCACCTGGGAGGTCTCTTATGTCTTACGTTTGAAAGTGTTTTGATGTTTTTGTTGAGGTGTGGAGGTGTTGGTGTCAGTCATCCTTCTCTTGTTTATTTCTTCTGTGTTTTCTCTCTCTTCGTTGTTTGTTTACCTCCTCATTTATTCTGTCTTTGTGCACCATATATTACTGTTCCTTTTCTCTGTGTTTTTTTTTTCACCTGATGATTCCACCGAGTTTCTCTCCTCCTCTGCCTCCCACCTATCATCCTCCATCTCTCTCTCTCATCATCTCTTGTATACATAATATTTCCAGCAGTTTATTCATCTAATCTTCTCGTGTATTTATGTTTATTCTCTTAAACTAAATGTAGCCTAAAATGGCCTTATTTGTTCCTTCATCAGCCTCGCGTTCATTCTATGTGCTACAGACCTCGCTGCCTCCCTGCACCTGTGACCGTACCTCCAACCTTCTCACCTACTCAATTAGTGAAATAAATAAACAATTGATGGCAGCATAAGGTGTGTAGCAGTGCCCAGGTGAGGTTATATTAAGGTGGCAGCGCGGGTAACTACACGGGTCACCTTGCCACTGGTGCTCCTTATGTAAGGGGAAAACCCAAGGAAGAGACCGGGGCCAGTCAGCCAGCGGCGAACTCATACAAGCGTCTGCTATATGCCTCCTGTAGAAAAGCGACCTCCACTACGACCTGGCACACTCAGCAACAGTGTGTGTGTGTGTGTGTGCACTACCCCCACATGCCACTGACGGCCAGGGTTGGTATGTACAGTACCTTCACGCTGGTGTAAGGGTCATTAAGGCCCCGACCACCTGTGTACTCCAGTCTACTGTGCTCCTCTCCGCCGCCTCCTCCTTCACCGATAGTTTTTTACATAACATTAACATATCATTCATAATTATTAACCCCGCCGTCAGTGACACCTATAATTACGGCTTATAGATTGTAATAAAAACAGCTAAAATATACGGCACCAGGTAATTTATTTGTTTTTATAAATTCTGTATTTTATTGATAAGATTTTAACGACTTACTCTATAGATGGTATTTCTATCTGGGGATGTTTTAAGTTTTATAAGAGTGGAGTCAATGTGAGTATGTGTGAAAAAGTATGTGTAAGTATATGTGTGTATGTGTGCAAGTGTGAATGTGTGTGCAAGTATGAGCGCCTGTAAGTGTGTGTGTTGTGGTGAAGAATGATTCGACTACTCTCTTGGTCCCTCAACTACGCCACATCACACCACGCCACCTTCCTGCCCCGGGACACCATTACGCCCCGAACAGCATCGTTAATCTGCACTTAAATCTCCTCTTGGACTGAGTGTGTAATCAGCCTGATATCCTCTGGCAGTCTGGACCCTCACGTTATCTTTCACATCAAACCTGTTTATAATGGACAGGACCCAAGCAAACCAGGCGTCAGTTTCCCTCCGCCCTGGGTCACCACGCTGGAGAATTAACCCTCCCTCAGGACTCCTTCACTATGTTCCTCTGTTGCTTCGTGGATGACCTGTAGCATAGGGGTCTCTTGATTACTGTCTGTGGCTTTGTGGTTGTAGTTGTGTTGCTGTGTTTGTGTTGCTGTGTTTGTGGTGTATGTGGCTGTGTTGTTGTACATGTGGTTGTGTTGTGTTTGCGGCTGTGTTTGTAGTTGTGTTGTTGTGTTTGTGTTTCTTAGCTTTCATGCTGGGCACCATCCTCACCACACCAGTTTTGCGTACCTTAGCTGTGTATTAGTTCCAGTACCCCAGGTGTGTGTGTGTGTGTGTGTGTGTGTGTGTGTAAAGTAGAGAGGCACAGGTGTAATATACAGGTAAACTCCAGGTATAAGTAATTTGCGTACAGTATCATGCTACAGGTATACCTACAAGATGCTATGCTATGTCCCTTAAATACCCACACTAAAAGTTTGTGGTTTGTTTATACATTGGTTTGTTTATACATTGGTTTGATTATACATTGATTTTATTTATACACTGTAAGAGAATCAGTCTTCCTTAAAAATACGTAGATACAGCTGGTGTATACTGGGTCAGGTGTCAAGTTTAAGTGGTATGATTTGGCGCGATACTGATCTTTTGGTGTGTATATTGTTATTATTATTATTGGTAGTAGTAGTAGTGATGACGTGTGTGTGTGTGTGTGTGTGTGTGTGTGTGTGTGTGTGTGTGTGTGTGTGTGTGTGTGTGTGTGTGTGTGTGTTAGGCAATGTTTTATTTCCTTAAAACAAATATGTGTATATATATATATCTTCCGGGTTTAAAGTTTAGAGTCTTGAAAATTGGCTTGGCACTGATTCTTAGGTCTATAAACACACTATAACGTCTTCTACACAGACTATATAATGAACCTCTTAAGAAACAGTTGAAGGTTCACATGTTGTTATAAAGTGTGATTGTCAGAAGGAATGATGGAAGGAGTTTGATATTGCTGGCGGTGCCTCTGGTGTTGTGTGGGTGGGAGGGGTATGGGGGCAGCAGCCAGACCTGTTCTCTGAATCCGTAATGTTGCCGCAGCTGTCACGAGCTTTATGCCTGACATCATCTTCCATTTTTATTTTACACAGTTTGACGGTTAGTGTTGTGTGGACGTCTCTCTCTCTCTCTCTCTCTCTCTCTCTCTCTCTCTCTCTCTCTCTCTCCCTCTCTCTCAATATGCAGCGTAATGTACTTTATATTTGACTTATTACACTTGATCTAAATACTTTATACACACTTGGGTGAAGAGAAGTGTTGTGTACAATGTAATATCAGTGACGTGTTGTACAGTACATTTCAGAATTACTGTACACTGGTGATGGTGCTAATGGTGTTGTCTGATTGGTGCTCCATTATTGGTGTATTTATCAGCTGTTGCTTATAACGTCATATGTCAATAGAGAGCTTAGGTCACACAGCGAGTAGCAAGCTGGTAGGTAACTGACCTCGTGTTGTTGGTCCCAAGAGCTGCGTGATTAGGTTGGGTTAGGTCTGGTTAGGTCGGGTTAGGTTGCGTTAGGTTAGCTTAGATTAAGTTAGGTTAGGTGAAGTTAGTTTGCTTGAGGTTAAGTCAAATTCGGTTAGGTTGGGTTAGGTCTGGTTAGATTAGGTTAGGTTGCGTTAGGTTAGGTCGGGTTGGATTGTGTTAGGTTAGGTTAGGTTGGATTGTGTTCGGTTAGGTTGGATTGTGTTAGATTAGGTTTGGTTGGATTGTGTTCGGTTAGCTTAGGTTAGGTTGGATTGTGTTAGATTAGGTTAGGTAAAATTTACAAAGGACTGATATGTTAACATGAAACACGGAGGCCCTACTTAACGCCCTGTAGCCCGCCCGCTGCTGTGTACCTCCGCCACAAAGCTATTTATCTTGGATGTGGTTTACGAAGCAGTTGTGGACGGCGCCGCTTCATAGTGACGGCTCGTGAAGTGAGGAACTAACAGAGCCTGGAAGAAGTCTGGGTTTACTTCCGCCTCTTGTGGGTAATAAAAGATCATAACGTGACCAACCGGAAGTGACCAGGCCGCAGACGGTGTGTGTGTGGAGGGTGGTAGTGTGGTGGTGGTGACGGGAGGGTTGGTTTGGTGGTGAATATGGTGACCGGAAGGGCGGCCGAGTAGCGGTGACATTGACATTGAAACAGTTTATTTAGCCAGGAAAACACTGATACAGAGTGGATAATTACAATAGCATGGTGGTAATATGAACATCTCATAATGTTGCCACGGTTATCACTTCGATATTTATTTTATTTATTAATTTTTTATGTAATAAGTATACTGTATACATATTTTACAGTGGAGTTGATATACATAAATATGATAAAGGAGGGAAGCAGTACAACATGGGTCGGAACAAAGGAACAGAGCCGACGGTTGAGTAGTGGTAGTGGTGAATGGTGTGGCGGTTTGGTGGTGATGGTGGTAGGTGACGGAAAGGGTGGTGGTGGGAGGGGCGGCTGGGTGGAGGTGGGCAGGTAGTGGTACTGTAGACACTTATTGCTTTCCTTGGTTCCAGCACTTGGCCCACCCCCACACCCGGGTACACAGGAGGGAGGAGGGGTGGTAATGATGAGGATGTACTTGTCATTTGCATGTTTGATTACAATGTCGCCAAAAGTAGAATATAATAACGAGGAAAATGTAGGATCATGGCGGTGCTAGAGGCCCGGATCATTAGGTTCACCTCCACGACACACAATCACCGTATTTAAACTACTTATAAAATGTTTCGTGCACAATACTTAAAATTTTTTCGGGATATAAGTAAAAAAAAAAATAATCCTCAAGTTTAGTTAACACATTGGCGCAATTTACGGGAGAAATCACTAAAAAAAAGGTTTCTAATACTTAACACATCTGAGAAATAGAGAATCTCCGTTCCAGCATTACCACGAAAGGTTCTTAAATTTCACCCAAGAGTTGAATGAATGAATGAAACCTAGTACATAGTAACGCTGCAACACACTAGATGAACTGATGTACTGTATAAGCTGGAGACGACCTATGAATTCAAGATGACCACCAACCAAAGACAATTGATCTGAGCGTCACCAATATCAACAGAGCTCTCGCCTATCCACTCAAGAACAATCATCCGAGGAATCATCACACAGGTTGAGGCACATAACACACAGTTTGAGATTGTAATGGTAAAGGAAGGACAAATTGTGTTGAAATACGTAATTTACTTGATGAGTGTTTGAGATAATACTTGAGGTGTGTTGGAGTGGAAACAATAGACAAGGTTGGAGGAAGGGCGAGGTGGAGAGGCTGTGAGAAATATAAGTTCTTTTGTTTAATAAGAGAACTTGGTTTGGTGCAGGAGGTGGTGGTGGTGGTGGTGGTGGTGGTGGTGGTGAAGGAGGTTGAAGCATGTGTGTGTGTGTGTTTACCCTCCCTCCTTCCTTGACGCCTCCCTCCTTGCTTTAAATGAGGAAAACACTAAGTCTCACACAGACACACACACACACACACACACACACACTGATATCCTGTTTTGGTTATGGAGCGGCGGTGAGAGAGGGGTTCTTGTGTGTGTGTGTGTGTGTGTGTGTGTGTGTGTGTGTGTGAAGACTGGAGTACAGAAGATAATATAAACACACTCACGCGCCATAAAGAACAGTGCCATCACGAGCAATCAACAGCGCCTGGCATTTCCCCTACATATCAGAGTGAAAATAATATGGAAGTAAATCAACACTGACGATATCTGTAGAAGGAGCAGCCGCAGGTATAGAAGGAGCAGCAGCAGGTGTAGGAGGAGCAGGTGTAAGAGGAGGAGGAGCAGGAGGTGTAGAAGGAGCAACAGCAGGTGTAGTAGAAGGAGCAGCAGCAGGTGTAGGAGGAGGAGCGGCAGAAGGTGAAGAAGGAGGAGCAGCAGCAGGTGTAGAAGAAGCAGCAGCATAAGAACATAAAAAAATAAGGAGTCTGCAATAGGCCGGTTGGCCTGTGCATGGCAGCTCCTGTCGAGAGTTGCTACCACTCTCTATCATCCATGAATCTATCTAGCCTCCTTTTGAAACTTTCAAGAGTTCCACCACTTACTACAAAGCTGCTAAGCTTGTTCCACTCGTCCACCACCCTATTTGTGAACCAGTTCCTTCCTATTTCCCTCCTAAACCTAAACTTATCCAACTTAAATCCGTTGCTCCGAGTCCTATCCTGCTCGGATACTATAAGAACTTTATCTATATTCCCTTTATTGATTCCTTTCACCCACTTAAATACTTCTATCATATCTCCCCGCACTCTTCGTCTTTCTAGGGAATGCAAGTTAAGTTTCTTTAACCTATCCTGATATGGAAGGTTTAGAAGGAGCAGCAGCAGGTGTAGAAGGACAAAACAAAATCACACTCCAGATTATATTACAGAAATTTTAAGACAATAATTATCTCGTCTTGGTTTATGTGTGTGTTGGTGGTGCCAGGGATGTGCTGTGTGGTGCCAGGGATGTGTTGTGTGGTGCCAGGGATGTGCTGTGTGGTGCCAGGGATGTGTTGTGTGGTGCCAGGGATGTGTTGTGATAATATTATGACTCTCAGGTTGTTACACACTTGTGATTAACTCCCATATGAATTAGTTATGGAGATAAAGGTATTAGTTATTAGTGACAGGTAAGTATCAGTGTGTGTTGTTACTTGGTAGAGAGGTGGGTGGTATGGTATCAGGTATTTGTTGTTGTTGGTGTCTGGTATAAGGTTGGATAAGGGACAGGATTGTTGGATCGAGTAGCAGATGTGGTGGTTGTTGGCCGGTGGTGGTGGGTGAGGCGCGGTGAGACGTGTACCTGCCCAGGTGTTGACATCGCCCATCTGGTCATGTGCTGCCCACCAGATTTAGGAGACTGTAGGAATTCCCTCTACCTTTACGGTCAGCCAAACCTTGAGACGTGTATCGTTAGGTGGGGGGAGTGTAGGGAGGTGTAGTGAGTGTGAGGGGGAAGAGGAGTGTGAGGGGTGAGAGAGGGGGTGGTGTAAGGGGTGAGATGGGGGGTGTGGGAGAGGGAGGGGGGGGTTGCAGGAGGGAGGTGGAGATGTCCTTGGTTCTGAGGAAGGAGATCCTACACCTCCTTTATGCTTATGGAAAGAGATAATTCCTTCTCCTTCCCCCTCTGCCCTCCCTCCTTCCCTCTCTGCCCTCCCTCCTTCCCTCCCTCCTATCCCCCCTTCCCTCTCAGCCCCTCCTTCCCTTGTCCTTCCTTCCCTCCCTTATTATTTTCTCTCTCCTTCACTCATTTCTTTTCAACTCCTCCTTCTCCTATTTCCTCGTTTCCTCTCCTCCTTCTTTAACATCCGTTTCAGTCTCTTTCTTTCTTTCTTTGTTAAATTTTCTTTTTTTCCTCCTCTCCTCTCCTCTCCTCTCCTCTCCTCCTCCACGTAGTTAATAAAACTTCTCACGCACCAGTGTTGTTTTTTCATTCTTTCTTCTTATCTTTATTTTTTTATCTATTTCCTCCCATTAACCTTTATGACGTTATTCCCCCCCCCTCTCTCTCTCTCTCTCTCTCTCTCTCTCTCTTATTCAAGTAATTATTTCAGCCATGGTTTGTTTTAGTGCCGTTCGAAGTAAACACCGTCCGAGCGAACAGTCAGCATCGCCTGGTGTTTTTTTCTTACCCTACGCCAGACGAACACTCGCTTGTCTTCTGCCACCAGGAGCATTGTTACTCTACTGGACGTGTTGCTTTATCATTCTTATGTATTGGTAACCTCGTGTTTCCTCTTTGTAATTTTTAAGTCTATTTTTTTTGTAAGTCTTTGATGTATATTTCAGTCTTTTTTTGTATTTCTTTAAGTTTTTATATATTTCTAAGACTTTTTTTTTATTTACCTTTGTGCTACCATGGCGTGTGTGTGTGTGTGTGTGTAGTGCAGATAGTGATGATGGTGTTGTGGTGGTGCAGATAGTGATGATGGTGTTGTGGTGGTGCAGAATGATGATGGTGTGATGGTGGTGGTGGATTGCAGTATAGATAGTGATGATGGTGTGTGTGTGTGTGTAGTGTAGATAGTGATGATGGTGTGGTGTGTTGCAGATAGTGATGATGGCGTTGTGGTGGTGCAGATAGTGATGATGGTGTTGTGGTGGTGCAGGTGGTGATGGTGTGTGTGTGTGTGGTGCAGATAGTGATGATGGTGTTGTGGTGGTGCAGATAGTGATGATGATGGTGTTGTGGTGGTGCAGGTGGTGATGGTGTGTAGTGAGTAACTCCCTCCATTCTTTAATCCTCCTCTCCTCCTCCTCCTCCTCCTCCCTCTGTTTTTATTTCACGCCTCCTCCTTTCCTCAACCCTCTCCCTCCTCCCCTCTCCTCCCTCCTCCCCCTCTACCTCCTACCTCCTCTCCCCCTTTACCTCTCCCCTCCCTCTCCCCTACCTCCCCTTTACCTCTCCCCCTACCTCTCCCTCCCCCTTCCCCCTCCCTCCCCCCCCCTTTACCTCTCCCCCCCCTACCTCTCCCCCCCCTCTCTCCCCCCTTCCCTCTCCCCCCCTCCCTCTCCCCAACCTCTCCCCCTTTACCTCTCCCCCCCCCCCCTACCCCTCTCTCCCCTACCTCTCTACCCTCCCCCCACTCTACCCTCCCCTCTCCCTACCTCTCCCCCTCTCCCTCCCCCCCTCCCCCTCTCCCCCTCCCTCCCCTACCTCTCCCCCCTCTCACCTCCTCCCTACCTCTCCTCCCCCCCCCTCCCCTCCTCCCCCCTTCCCCTCCCCCCTCCCCACCTCTCCCCCCCTTCACCTCTCCCCCCCCTCTCCCCCTTTCTCCCCCTCTCCTCCTCCCTGTCCTAGTTTGTCTCACTTTAGGCAACAGGCAAGTAACTCTGCTCCTCCCTTCCTGCTTAACCTGGCCCTCCTCCCTTACCTGCTTATCTTCCTCCTTCCTGCTTAACGTGAGCCCACATCCCTTACCTGCTTAAAGTCTCCCTCCCTACCTTTATCTGCTTATCTTTCTCCCTTCCTGCTTAACCTGACCTTCTCTCCTCTACCTGCTTATCTCTCTTCCTCCCTGCTTAACCTGTCTCTTTTCCCTTACTACCTACTTGTCGTCCTCCTCACTTACCTGCTTGTCCTCCTGCCTTACCTGCTTGTTCTTACTTACCTGCTTCTCCTCTCTTAACCACCTTGTCCTCCTCCTCACTTACCTACTTGTCCTCCTGCTTTACCTACTTGTTCTCCTACCTTACCTGCTTGTCCTCCTGCCTTATCTACTTGTCCTCCTCCTCCCTTACCTGCTTGTCCTCCTCCTCACTTACCTACTTGTCCTCCTGCTTTACCTACTTGTTCTCCTACCTTACCTGCTTGTCCTCCTGCCTTATCTACTTGTCCTCCTCCTCCCTTACCTGCTTGTCCTCCTCCTCCCTTACCTGCTTGTCCTCCTCCTCCCTTACCTGCTTGTCCTCCTACCTAACTTGCGTGGCCTCCCATACCTACACTATTACCAATTCGTCATCACCACGTCATAACTATTCCTTTAAGTGTCGTCATCATTGCAGTATGTCTCCCTTCATGACGTCACTACCGCTCTCTCTTTTATGCCGTCATCACTGAACTTACTCTATGACGTCAATACACCTCTCTCTTTATGTCGTCATCACCACCCTCTCACCATGGCGTCACCGCTCCGTGCACCGGCGCCGTCTCCACCAATCATCTACGGTCCACACCCCATGACGTCACTACTTCGAAGACCAATCGCATCACCTCTGCACTCCGGCTTTGTGACGTCACGACCACTCATGACATCACCACCGTCTTGATTTTGTGGCGTCACTGTTATATTTTTTTGTTCAATTTGTATCTGCTGACTCACATCCTCCTTCACTTCACGGTTGAAAGGATCCACTATAACAACAATATCAAGAGTACAAGTTAAAGTCATCGTTAGAAGAGAGAGTAACTTGTACTTCAGTAATGTAGTTTTAATGGGAGGCGGTGGGGGAGGGGTAGATAGTGCTATATGATTTCTGTGTTTTGTTATACGATTTTTTTATGTTTTCGTCTTTAAGTATTAGTTTTGATGAGCTTTTCGTCTTTTAGTGTGATTTTTTTGTAAGGTTTTCGTCTTTAAGTTTGAGATTTTATAAGCTTTTCGTCGTTTAGTATGAGTAATATTATTTTTTTCGTCTTTCAGTCTTTTTTATAATAAGTTTTTAGTCTTTTAGTATGAATTTTGATAAACTTTTCGTCTTTTAGTATATGTTATTATAAGTTTTTCGTCTATTAGTATTAATTTTTATGAGCTTTTCGTCTTTAAGTATGAGTTTTTATAAGTTTTTTCGTCTTTTAGTATCAGTTCTGTGTCACCTTCACTTACTTATATTTTTTATAGGTATTAGTTTATTTACGAGTGCATGTGTGGCTGGTTTATACGGACATTAATGAAGGAACTCGCATGTTTTTGTTTGGTTTTCGAATATGTGATGTTAGCCATATTCCCTCCCTGCTCTCTCTCTTTATCTTCTTTCTCTCTCATTTTGTCTCTTTCTTTATCTGTCTGTCTCAATATCTCTCTCTCTGTCTCAATTTTTTCTCTCTCTCATCTCTAGCTTTATGTATATCTCTCTCCATGCCTTTCTATCCATCTCTCTCCCACTTTCTCTTCCACTTTCTCCTCTCTCCTACCTCCCTCGTTCCTTCCCTCCCTTCCTCCTTCCCTCCCTTCCATCTTCCCTCCCTCCCTCCCTCCCTCCCGAGAGTGAGTGTCTGTGAGGCTGTCCTGTGCGTCTGCCCTCAGCCCTTCCTGCCCCTTCCTCTGCCCTTCCTGCCCCTTTCTCAGCCCTTCCTGCCCATTCCTCAGTCTCTCAGCCCTTCCTGGTCCTCCCTCAGCCCTTCACCCTTCCTGCCCCTACCATGGCCAGTAAAATTTTAACCATCCTCACCTCTCATTCACACACACACACACACACACCACCTCACCTCTCACACCTCACCCCTCACACCTCCTCACCCCTCACACACCTCCTTCATGGTCACCTGGTAGCGCATGACAAATCACCTGTTAATTGGCTTGTAATGACACCATGTTCGCCTCACCGTCATCACAGGTAATACAAGGAAATAAATACCAGCGTTAGATATCGTAAACCACATTGGTCAGTTTTTCTTTCAGAGATGTGTAGTGCTAGGGATGTGTGCGGTCAGAGATGTGTAGTACCAGAGATGCGTAGTGCTAGGGATGTGTGCGGTCAGAGATGTGTAGTACCAGATGCGTAGTGCTAGGGATGTGTGCGGTCAGAGATGTGTAGTACAGTACCAGAGATGTGTAGTGCCAAAGATGTGTAGAGTCAGAGATGTGCAGTGCTAGAGATGTGTAGTACCAGAGATGTGTAGTGCCAGAGTTGTGTAGTGCTAGGAATGTGTAGTGCCAGAGATGTGTAGTGCCAGAGATGTGTAGTGCCAGAGATGTGTAGTGTTAGATACGTTTAGTGGCAGATGTGAAGAGCCAGAGTAAGTAGTGACACACAC
>NW_024734940.1:10552252-10559752 GCF_018991925.1 Homarus americanus | reverse complement strand
CATACAGACGTTAATATAAATAGTTCAAGATAGTGAGTTGTCTTCTACCTCCCATCTCCCCACTCCCTCCCATCAATCTCCCACTCCCCCTCCCCTCATCACCCTCCCCCCCCCAACACAGCTGAGAGTGGAGGGGATGAGATCTGCAGGTCCACTCAAGGTTGTGACGTCATGATGGTGGTGACAGTGTGTGTAGTTTGTCAGGAGGATGTTGTGGTGGAGCGATGCCGGCCTCCTACTCTTTCTCCTCCTTGTCCTCCTCTTTCTCCTCTTTCTCCTCCTTGTCCTCCTCCATCTCCTTGTCTTCCTCCTTTTCCTCCTCCTCCTTCATCTCCTTGTCCTCCTCCTCGTCTTCCTTGTTCCCTACTCTTCTTCCTCCTCCTCCTCCAGCACCTCCCTCTTCCTTGTTCCCTACTCTTCCTCCTCCTCCAACATTAACGTGACTCCACCACCGCCAACTATAATAAACAAGTCAGCTCACCCTCGTCACACGTCCCCAGGTGATCACTGAACCTTGTGGTGGTAATTATTAATAGTTCATTACTCACCTGTGTTTTTTGTCAACCTTAAAAGTGTAAGGTCGTTTTTCATCGTCCTTGACTGTATACCCTGTGCTACCTGTCTGCCGGGAGATGTGGTGGCCAGCTGATCTCATGGTGTTGATGTGGTGGCCAGTTGACCTCACAGTGGCCAGCTGATCCCATGAATGTTAGTGTGGTGGCCAGTTGACCTCTGATGGCCAGCTGATCTCATGGTGTTGATGTGGTGGCCGATTGATCTCCTGATGTCAGCTGATCTCATGGTGTTGATGTGGTGGCCAGTTGATCTCACAGTGGCCAGCTGATCTCATGGTGTTGATGTGGTGGCCAGTTGACCTCACAGTGGCCAGCTGACCTCAAGGGGCGGGTAGTATTGTAGCCATTTGACCTCACAGTGGCCACCTTGTAGAGACTAACATTAAGACATTGAGAGCAACATTAATATATAGAAAAATGTCACCTGGCGTAGTTACCCACACGGTCGTTTGTTATCCGAGGACCTGGGTTCGATCTTACAAACGGGAGGAATAAAATAATGTAACTCCCTTGTTTTACTCTGGCGTCCTGGACATTGATGGTGAGGTGTCACTGTCACCCACCACCCCCAGGGGCTCCTCGTCACTTTCACTATCATACCCACCCACTGTACATCACCCACACTACATCACCCACACTACAACAACCACACAACAACAACCACACAACAACACTCACACTACGACACCATCATTATAACATTAGTAGTAGTAGTAGTAGTAGTATTGACCATCACGAGGCTTAGTATTCACCTAGCCATAAGACTCCCTCTAAAATAGGGCGTGTAATTAATCTGACGAGGATTTCGCAAAACTACAGGGAGATCTAAACAAATTTTTTGAATGGTCTGAAAAATGGCAGATGAAATTCAATGTGGACAAATGTAAAGTACTTAGTCTAGGAGATGTAAACAGAGAAACCAGATATCAGATGAGCAACGATGTTACAGTATAGAGAAATCCGAACGTGAGAAAGATTTAGGAGTAATGATACGTAGGAATCTTAAGCCAAGTAAACAATGTGCATTTGCTCGAAACAAGGCTAATAAAGTACTTGGGTTCATACAAAGGAGTGTTAGTTACAAGACTAGCGAGGTCATCTTATATATCTTGCACTTGTGAGGTCTCACTTGGATTACGCAGTTTAATTTTGGTCACCGTACTACAGAATGGATATAGAATCCCTAGAAAGAATTCAAAGGAGAATGACAAGACTAATCCCGGGCATTAGGAACCTTGAGTACAGAGACAGGATAAAGCATCTTAATTTGCATCCCTCGAGAGACGTAGAGTGAGGGGCGTTATGATAAAGGTGTATAAATGGAAGTCATGGCTAAACAAAGGGGACATAACAAAGGTACTCAAACTATCCAACCAGGAGCGAATTCGTAACAATGGTTTTAAATAAGACAAATTTAGATTTAGGCGCAAATTAGATAAACATTGGTTTGGAAACAGAGTAGTGGATGAATGGAACAAGTTACCAAACATCATCATTAACTCGAATACGATGGATAGCTTCAAACATAGGCTGGATGGATATATGAGCAATAGGGATTGGGTGTAAATGGGGCAGTCCAATATGGACCAATAGGCCCGCTGCAGTTTCCCCCCTTCTTATGTTCTTACGTTTTTATTACGCGGGCAGGCCGGGGCCCACACCTCTATATTTAGCCGGAAGTGGTTGGTGTAAGAACTGTACCGAGATAAAAGGTGTCTGGTAGTCGGACCGTCTGTTAAATATATACCTACAACGACGCCCTTATCTTTCTGGCCGCCCTTACTGTCTGACACGAGCATGACCTGGTGCTGCCTCTTCACCACCTTATCTCAACCACACACACACACACACACACACACACTTACACGTATTTTTACTGCAAATAATCGCAATATAAGAAGAAATATGCAAATTTACGAACAGTATAAACTTGTGTAGATATTTTTGCAGATAAGAATGAGAAACCCTTCACAGTAAATCGTGATAAGTAGCACAAAACAGCCACCGGGTAGGGAGCTCCTCGCCACCCGGGCATCAGTAACATTTTCAACGAGATTTTTTTTATTTATTATTTTTTTTTTATTATCGGCCCGCGCGGAGACTAGTTTATTGGTCCCCCCTTTTGCATCCTGTTGAAATCGAAGCGTCAAAGTGTTTACAGCGCCCAACAGGGAAGCATGCGGTGTTCAACCAATTCATCTGCGTAAGGCGAGGTGTGGCAGGCCCGTAATGATGTCAAGTAGGTATGTTTGGTCAGGGAGGTACGGGGGGTGTTGGTGGCTGCTGGGGGACCTGTAGGAGGAGGTCTTAGGGCACGAGAGGATGTAATGAGAGAGGGTATGAGAGTCGGATATCATGAAACTTAACCTAACCCTAACTAGACCTAACTTGACCTTCACTGACCTACTGTTGGTTATGTGCTTCCTTTTCTCTGTTCGATCTCACTTCTGCAGGATCAGATCTCATCCAAATCGACATAGAGTTGCCATGGTAACGGTTTACACAATGATAAAACATTTCGGGGCTTAAAGAAAACGGCGACATGAGACAGTCTCCAGCGGTGATACATTAATATTCACTAAAAGCATCGCTAGATCGGCATTTATCTCGCCATGGTAACGGTACGCGGGTAAGGTGTGTAGCCCCTCGAGTTTTATTTAATGTGGTCATCTTTAGATTTTGCGGTTGAGGAGAAAATAAACGAACGGGAGACGAATATTACGCGAGAGATGAGCTGTTTCCCTCAACCTGGTGGACAGTGTTGCTTGTTGCTGCTGTGTAGGGGACTCATCCTTGCCCTCCGCCACGTCTTCATTACATCACACTGACCTATTGTTTTTTTTTTAGTCATGATGCAGAAGTAAATAACTCCCTAACACAGAGAGAGAGAGAGAGAGAGAGAGAGAGAGAGAGAGAGAGAGAGTCAATACTTCAGTTGAGACAGTGAAACAGACAGACACAAGAACAAAGGTAGAGTGATAATAAAGAAAGGATTAGGCCATAACAAACACCAAGTGACAGGAGTGACGGCTGCGGCCTCTGTGCCTTCTGCTGCGTCATATGGTATACCTCTGCTGGATATTACTAAAACAAATCATCCGCCACTCTCGTCCTTCACACTCACTCGGGAGCAGGAGAAAAAAAAAATTCATTTAAAAACAATATACAATTAAGTGCTGGAGGGATTGTTGCAGGTGAAGTAATCCTGGGGTGAGTGGATGAGAGTATTGTCCTTGTAATACGAGTGAAATCTTTTTTTTAACCACCTGTAAACACAACCACAACACACACCAAGTAACCTTACCTCAGTGTTTAAGTGTAATCTCTCTAGTATATATGTCACGGCGGCATACAGACAGTGAAAGCTTCTTACCTTAATTAGAACACCGTTACCTGCATCTCTATCTATATTAAGTTAACAAAATACACAAGAGTCTGATCCATTCATTGACCATTACATCTGTTGCTGGGCATTTAATACTACTATACATTAAGTGGTTACTGGTGCTGAGTGTGGGGTGAATAATATCAGGTAGTGTGGCAACGTAATATAACCCGGCCTTGAGTACGTCACTTTATTGGGATTTATTTTTTATTTTTTTTCGCACTGGAGAATTTCTCGTTCTGTAAAAAAAAAACAGCCTGAAGGAGGAGGAGGAGGAGGAGGAAGCGACACCGTGGATACATATCTAAAAAATATCTTATGTTGAATTTTTTTTACCTTAATGATTGTTAGAAAATGTATCTGGTATCGGTAGAACCTCTTACTAATGTTGATGTGAGCCAGTTACCACCAAACCTAACCTAACCTAACCTAACCTAACCTAACCTAACCTAACGTTCTCACCATGTCCCGTTAAAGGAAAATTATACCACACGAGTCTTAAAGCATTTTCATCACCCCTCAGGCCTCCCAGTCTCAAGTCTCTCTGTATGTGTTTGTTGCCCTATAACTGAGTACAGGGCACACACACACACACACACACACACACACACACACACACACACACACACACACACCATCATTAAAATACATCTTTTTCTGGTCATAATAGCGGCAGTACATCACGTGTGTGTTGACAGGCCGCCGCTGTGTCACGCCGCGTCACCTCGCCTTAACCTTCGACACACTCAGTTACTTCACGTCCTCTGGTGTAAACAATAGCTCATTAACCTTCACTTATCTAGACATTAATCCCTGGGTTTAATATTAGTTTAGAAAAATTGCTTGTTGAGTTTTGTTTGTTGTTGGTTTAAACCCTTTTGTTTACTATTGGTTTAAATCCTTTTTGATTACTATTGGTTTAAATCTCTTTGTTTACTGTTGGTTTAATTCCTTTAGTTTACCGTTGGTTTAATTCTTTTTGTTTACTGTTGGTTTAATTCCCTTTGTTTACTGTTGGTTTAATTTCTTGTTTGCTGTTGGTTTAATTTCTTTTGTTTACTGTTGGTTTAATTCCTTTTGTTTACTGTTGGTTTAATTCCTTTTGTTTGCTGTTGGTTTAATTCCCTTTGTTTACTGTTGGTTTAATTTATTTTGTTTGATGTTGGTTTAAATCCCTTTGTTTACTATTGGTTTAAATCCTTTTGTTTGCTATTGGTCTAAATCCTTCAAGTTATTACTGGCATAAATCCTCAAGTTAAATCCTTCAGGTCACTATTTAAATTCTCAGGTAAATCCTCCAGGTCACTGCTGGGATAAATTCTTTGGTAAATCCTTCTGGTCATTAATTATTTAAATCCACTCGTTACGGACTCAGGTATGCCGATCCTTTGGTGTATATTTTCCAGGTGGGGGGGGGGTAGAAAAGTCTGGATATCTGCTTCCAAAATCTGGATATTCAACGTCAAAATCTGGATATTAATCACCATTATTTGTTCATTTATTACCATAATTTACATATTCTTATTTAAAATCTGGACATTTTCCATCAAAATCTTAATTCCTATCACCAAAATCTGCATCTTATTCACCCAAATCTGGACTTTCATCAAATGTAAAAAAAAAAAAATAATAATAATAAAAAGAAAAAACTCAGATTTAACAATACAAATTTAAATAGAAAAATTGCCTACATTTGTATTGCAATATTTTAACTTTCTGAATATTTCGTCTCTGTTCCCTCTTCCTGTTATTATTTATTCCTTTTATTTTTATTCCCATTATCATATTTCTTTCTTTATTTTGTTACTATTTTATATATTTTTTCCATACATTATCTTAAATTTTTTCCCTACTATATTTTATTTTTTACTTATATTTTTTTTGTATTTTTCTTCTTATTATCATATGTTTATTTGCGTATTTATCATTATTATTGAAGATTATTATTTTATCTATCTTCACTATGTAATTATTCTCATTCTTGTGTCTTCCTCCGTATGTAATTCTCCTCTTTAGTACAATTTTCCATCTATACCATACGCCAGCGGCATCACTTAAGTGGGGCGCTCAATGCTGTCTCCACTTACCTTAGTAGCGTGCGTATCTGGTCTTATGCGCTCCATAACTTAAGAAACTACAACGATTTTATTTTGGGTATATGTAAAGTCTATGAGAACACCCATGAACCTAATTTCTTTATAGGGGTCAAGAGGTCAAAGGTTAAGGTCACAGCTGTCTGAAATTTTCTTTGTGCTATAACTCAAGGGAACAGAAAGTGCCATAATGTCCAAATTATGTCATTTTCTGTTTACTTTATCTGTTAAGAGTTATTTTCTCCTGTTTGTGTCACTTATGTTAATTTCTCTGTTTGCTTCACCTGTTACATCATCGACCCTGTTTGCTTCACCTGTTACATCATCGACCCTGTTTGCTTCACCTGTTACATCATCGACCCTGTTTGCTTCACCTGTTACATCATCGACCCTGTTTGCTTCACCTGTTACATCATCGACCCTGTTTGCTTCACCTGTTACATCATCGACCCTGTTTGCTTCATCTGTTACTTACGTCAGCTTTCCTGTTTTGTTGACAATATACGTCATCGTTGTTTGCTCTTCATAGCCAGTGTTAATTTCTATCTCTCTCTGTTTACATATTGTCAGTATATGCAACTTCCTTGTTTACTTGTTTATTTCTTCTTACTTATTTAACCAAGTGTAGTTTATTTACGTTGAGGAAGAGTCCTCCTCCTCCCCCTCCCTCCGTGTTTATTATAAGACTCTACAAAGAAGAAAATAATGATGTTTCCTTGACCTGAATGTCTTATGTCACGTCTTTTACTTTCACAGTGGTGGGCTGACCTTAAACTCACCTCCTGTCGTGCTGCTGTGCCTCCTGCTGCTGTGCCTCCTGGTGCTGTGTTTGCTGCAAGGTAATGTGTACGCACCTCACCTTGTTGCCTTCTTAGTAGTTATTAATGGATGTGTGGAATTTGGTCTTTGCTGTGGCTATGTGCGTCTATGTGTGTCTGTCTGCTGTGACCCTTTTATACACACACACACACACACACACACACACACACACACACACCTCATATCTTCCACACAAATTAATCAACTCAAACACAACTCAGCAAACGATTAGAATTAAAGAACAGGTGTAAAGGGGACTAATTATTACCTATGACTCACCCACGTTCATATATGTCCCCCCCACCCCCCTCCTCACCTGTCTCTCACCTGTCTCTCACATCTCCTAAGACCTCCAGGATACATAGTCACATATACCAGGAGGAGATAAATGGTCTATTTACATCAGGTGTTTCAGGTGTGTCTGTCTCGTGTTTACAAAGGCAGGTGTGGAAACATAACTTAATTTGGTGATGGATGATGAAGTTTTATACCTGGAGATGTAGTGTGTGTGTGTGTGTGTGTGTGTGTGTGTGTGTGTGTGTGTGTGTGTGTGTGTGTGTCTGAGACGTGGTAGTGTTGGTGGTGTTAGTGGTAGCGATAAGTAGTGATAGTGGTTGTGGTGATATTG
>NW_024734940.1:10544752-10549752 GCF_018991925.1 Homarus americanus | reverse complement strand
CACATGTACTGTCGACCCCTGTAACCATCCCTCATCTTCAGATATAAATAATGTTGATGGGAGTTTTTGGACACACATCAGAGTTAGTTATATGGTCCTGTACTGTAAACGATATCTCGCTGCCTTCACCAATTCTCTGATTTTGTATCTCTGAGGACCACAGCTTTTAATTTAATTCCTCCATCCCAGTATCTTCCTTTTCCTGACCCTCCTACCTTCAAATTTGTCCTTTGGTGTTTCTGGTATTTTTAGTTTATCCATAATTACGGTATATGGCCAAGGTGTGTGTGTGTGTGTGTGTCTGTGTGTCTGTCTGTGTGGAAAAATAATAGTATCCTCTATCAGGTGCCTTTTGGGGAGCTAATGACCATGGGAGTAGTTAACCTCAGGTAGTGGGTACTTTAGGCACAGGTAATAAGATGGTGGCTTGTTTGCTTATATATTGAGGTTCATGAATTGTTATATATTTTATAGGAAAGTAAAATTTAATTGATGAGAACTTTGGTAATATAATTATAGGCACAACGTCAGGTGAGAAGGTTTGGTTGTTTTATGGTTGAGTTCTTGGTTGAGGAGGTTGACAAGGTAAGGATGGTGGTAACTTGTGGTGATACTCTAAGGTGTTCGGTACATATACTAGTGGAATGGTTTAGTATGACCTCACTTTTATTATAGGTATTTTCACAGCCTAGGAATGATTCATGCAAGGTGGTTCTCTTCTGACCAAAGATGTTGTGATGAGTCAACACCAGCCGCGCGAGGCCTTCAATACCACCAAAGCCATCTATGGGGCGACGGTAACACCCAAATAAAAGACCAAGATGGCGGCCTTCAGCACTGTAAAGAACACTACTAACCCATCCCTGACGAGGTAGCCACTGCCACACTACCACTCCTTGCAGATCCTCACTACCACCCATCCCGTGACGAGGTAGCCACTGCCACACTACCACTCCTTGCAGACCTCTCACTACCACCATCCTGACGAGGTAGCCACTGCCACACTACCACTCCTTGCAGATCCCTCACTACCACCCATCCCGTGACGAGGTAGCCACTGCCACACTACCACTCCTTGCAGATCCCTCACTACCACCCATCTCTGACGAGGTAGCCACTGCCATTAATTAAACGAAAAATGACCAGAGGCTTCCTGACCTGACGAAATTTCAGCTGATGTATAAAGAGGAAGAGGCCCTTGCCGCTTCCACTCTTTCCAGGAGAATATATGAGAACAGGAGGAAATCCCCCAAGACCTCAAGGGGCCGCCATCACCAACGTAAATAAGAACAAGGGAGACAGATCAGACTGAAGTAACTATCACGGGATCTCGCTGCTGTCCATAGCTGTCAAGATTCTCGCCTGTGTCCTTAACAGAATCCTTCCTGAGGGAGAAATTATCCCCCAAGAGTCACATGTACTGCAGCTGTAGACTGTCTCACGGCTACTTACACAATATTTGTTGTCTACCAGATACAGGAGAACTGCAGAAAACAGTACTGTAACCTGTACGTGACCTTTATTGACCTTATTAAGGCTTCTGACTCCATCAACACGGAAGCCTTCTGGTAGACCCTCAGTCATTTTGCTCGCACACCATAGTTCATCACCAGGAGTGCGCTATATAATGGCACCCAAACGGAGTTCTTCACCATCCAAACAAGAATGTGCACTGGCCGCAACCCTCTTACTTACCTACAGTATGTCAGTGTCATCCTATGTCATCCAGTATTTGATGGCATTTCTTACATAAAACGACTCCAGACAAGGATATAGGTGTCGGTAGTTTCCATCACTGAACATTATTTTGCACAAGACCTCATACTTGTTCACACTGAACGTTACCCCCAGCAAGTTCAGAACAGTTACGCGGATGTGTGTGGACACCTCGGCCTCGAGGTGAATGTATACAAGACACATATTCTGTTTCAGCTCGCCCCTGCTTCATGGTCCAGGTTAACGGGACCACCGTCTCCGAAGTTGACACATTTAAATACCTTGGCTCCCACTTGTCCACCAACGCGGCCCATCATGAGGAGATCAAACGTCGGTTCGGATGTGTTTCTCAGCCCTTTGACGGACTGGCCATGTTGACAGTGTCTGTGTGAGGGAAGGAATATCACTAGAGACAACACGAGTCAGTACTTATACAGGAGTCACCAGAAGACGTCCTAAACTTGCACTGTGTATAACGAACCATCATAAATATGTCGCCGTGACTATTGTGGCGGTGGTGGTAGTCAGCCCTAATACTCCCGCCATAACAGCGCCAAGAAAGGTAGAACGCTGGCGTACGAACGTCTGGCATAAGTTTCTTAAATTAAATATACGCAGTACATGCTGGGTGTAAGTGAATGTCGGGCGGTATTTATTGCTCGTGCTGGCGATGTTACGGGCTGTAGATCTTGTCTTGTATCATGTGGTAAGAGAAGACAGCTACACAAATCTCTCTGCCTCAAGATTATAGAAAATCTGTGCGTTAATTTTCCCGCCAAGCAGAGCAAAGAAACTCATCTGGTGACGGTAGAGTCTCAGTGTTGTTTTGTCGACACGTTTGACTTCAGTATTTGTGCAGCTACTTTAGTGAGACAGTTAGTGTGTGCTACATCCACACTTAGGAGGAACCGGGAGGTATAAATGTACGAACCTTTGGGCATTCGGGACCGGGTGCATGAAGTAATAAATTGACTTTATATATATAGAAGTTGGTCCTCGTGCGGGCGTGTGTCACCAGGAACCCGGGAACTAGTGTGAGGGGAGGATACCTGGGGAGGGGGGTGGGTTACCGTAATAATATCAGGTATAATAGGTGTCAGTATAGCCAGCATTAAACAAGTGAGAGTCTTGGGTAACTTGTCTCAGGTGTAACGAAGATGGAACAATTAGATTACACACTCATTCATGATCTGCATTACATGATACCTTTATGGAAATCTTTCACTTTACCTGAGAATAAGATGAGCTAATTAATTCCTGATACCTGTATAATAATCTTTGTTCCCTTTACCTGAGAATGAGATAAGGTAATTAATTTCTGATACCTGTATGATAATTGTTCTTCCCTTTACCTGAATACGAGGTAAAGTATTTAATTATAGTCTCAGTGCAATTTTGAAGTCATTTTGTAATATCAGCTCTGGTTCTTAGGTCTGTTGTAAAGGTAAAATATAATGAACTAACCTATAGGAATTCTGGCCCAGATATAGTGAGTTTATTAATGAATATGGCCACAAATACAGGTACAGGTAGATACAGGTACAGTGATTCCCAGGTGATGACACTATACAGGTACAGGGGGGTTTACCTTTGGTTTAATATAGTTAGTATGTAAACCCACTAAACGTAAATCTTGGGGTGATGGTGCTGGATATAGTGGCGGTGACAGGGGTAATAGCGCTGGGGGAGTCTTATTAGCAGGGGTAGTGGCACATCGTACACCAATTAGTGGCTTAGTATCAGTTTATGTGGTATTAGTGGCAAAGATTAGTGGTTAATTGGCAATTCTATGCACCCATAAGTTTTAGAGTGTCAGGTAGGAGTAGTAGCAATGAAGTGGCAGACCATAAGTGGCAGTGTTTCAAGTGGCAGTGTTTCAAGTGGCAGCAACACCTCAACACCTCTGGTACAATCACCTGTGTGTCTTCCTCATTATTCCTTGGCAGTGTCACGAAGAAACACGTCAGCGAGGTGTTGGAAGCACATGTGTGAACCAGCAGGCTGTCATGTGTGTGTAACCTGCCGTGATGTGGGCTGTCATGCGTGGGGTGTGTGACATGATATAGCCTGCCTTTAATTGTTTTGTGTGGTGGTGGATGTAGTGTGTGTGTGTGTGTGTGTGTGTGTGTGGGGTATGTGTGTGAGGGGGTGGGTGATGGTGTCATATGTAGGGTGAGGGTGTGAGATTGAGGAATGTTTATTACCTCACACACACACACACACACACAGGTGAAGGAAGGAGTCACTGGTTTAACTGTAAGAGGCACGTCACACCTGTCCATTAACCTAGTATGTTAAGTTACTACCCATGAATCACACTGCCTCCCCCCACCACTCTCACACCTCACGCCCACACACACACCCCTCACGCCCACACACACACACCCCCCACGTCCACACACACACCCCTCACGTCCACACACCTTCACGCCCACACACACCCCCCACGCCACCACACACCCCTCACGCCCACACACACTCCCCCACGCCACCACACACCCCTCACGCCACCACACCCCATGCCACCACACACCCCTCACGCCCACACACACCCCTCACGCCCACACACACCCCCGCCCACACACACCCCTCACGCCCACACACCCCCCTCACGCCCACACACATCCCTCACGCCCACACACCTCACGCCCACACACTCACGCCCCCACACACTCCCCTTACGCCCACTCGTTACCACGCCCGCCCACCATTTTTAAAGTGTCATGACTTATTCATTGTTTGACTGGGTGATGTAAGAATATAATTATCTGCCTTTTGTAAGTTACGACACAAAGACGGTGACTATGATGCAACAACAATAACAACAACAACAACAACAACCAACAAACAACAACAGAAACATTGTCATTTATCATCATCATCATCATCATCATCATCATCATCATCATCACAGAGAGTTTCAGAATCTCTCTCTCCCCACACTAGCCTGGAGGAGTAACTACACTATTCCTGTCCTCAGTTTCTTAAGTATGATTGGTGGAAAGTGAAAATAACCCAGTGGACAACCTCAAATGACTCGTAAGTTGAGGAAACGGTTGTGTGGTTTGACCATTCAGTACCGGAGGCCAGTTAGCAGTTGTCAGTACACCCTTCACCAGTCTACCACTTAAACTGGTCTTGTGGTACACAGTTAAGTGGGCGTGTAGGTGTATACAGACACAGTGTGGGCGTGTAGGTGTATATACAGACACAGTGTGGGCGTGTAGGTGTATATATTCAGACACAACACCTACTCTTGATGGTTAAAAGTTTATCCTGTACCA
>NW_024734940.1:10227252-10542252 GCF_018991925.1 Homarus americanus | reverse complement strand
TGCCATACACCCTGCATCACACCCTCTACCAACCCTGTCTCCATGCTAGCCCCATACTACCATACACAGCCTACTACCACACACCCATGCCAGTGAGGGGTGAGGTCCGTCCTAGGGGCAGAGTGGTAGTGAGGGCAGTGAGGGATGTACAGGGTGAAGGTGAGGAGTGAGGTGAGGTGAGGTGTGTAAGGGGATGGAGGTGTTTTGACTCAACATTCCTTGGTACTATTTTTTTACCGCCAACACGCGTGATTCCCCCCCCCTCTCTCTCTCTCTCTCTCTCTCTCTCTCTCTCCTCTCTCTCTCTCTCTCTCTCTCTCTCTCTCCGTCTGTGCCAACTCTCTATAGGCGTTTTTCCTTCACACTTCATTCATCTGATCCATTCCCCCCCCTCCCTGCATTCTTTTTATTTTCTCTTCATTCAGATAATTTTACTCAAAAGTCTCAGATTTTTCGATACTGCTTCACTCTCCACTGACTCACCCGAATGAATCAGTTCACGAGACAGACTGGTACAGTTTACATGGGAGTGAATCAGTTTACACGACTCAGGCAGTTTTATCTTAGTCAGGTAAAATTAATGCATTAGTTGAGGTGACGAAGTTAGACAAGTATACAAGGAGTTTTCTACTCCTTCTTACCCTTCCCTTTCCTCTTTCCCCACCTTCTCCCACCCTTCACCTCCTCTTTCCCCTTCTCCCACCTTCCCCTCTCCCCCTTCCTCCTTCTATTGGTCACCTAAGCTACGGGAGAGGATCACCAGGAACTAACACTAAGTTGGTTTAAGCCTTAGCCACGAGCACTTAAACACGAGCCAGTTTGAAGTTGGAGCTCAGGCAAGATAAACTGACCAAGGATGCTTCAAGCTCTGTGTCATGCCCCACCCCACTCCCCTACTATCTAACCTCCCCTCCTCTCTAAACCTCCCCTCCTCTCTAAACCTCCCCTCTCTAAACCTCCCCTCCTCCTAAACCTCCCCTCCTCTAACCTCCCCTCCTCTCTAAACCTCCCCTCCTCTAAACCTCCCCTCTCCTCTAAACCTCCCCTCTCCTCTAAACCTCCCCTCCTCTCTAACCTCCCCTCCTCTAAACCTCCCCTCCTCTCTAAACCTCCCCTCCTCTCTAAACCTCCCCTCTCCTCTAAACCTCCCCTCCTCTCTAAACCTCCCCCTCTCCTCTAAACTCCCTCCCACCTAATGCCCCTCTCCCTCTTATTGACACGGTACGGTAAAGTCTCAGGGCAGTTTCGACGTCATTTGCTTCCCCATCTTTGTGTTTGTTTAGTCGAGTAAGTTAAGTGTGTGTTCGGAAATTTACCCATTAATCACTAAAAAAAATCACACCTCAAGCTCTGGGAAATCTGAAAACTATCGTAAGTTGATATTTTCACATCACTAACAAACTAAGAACGCATCTTTGTCAGTTATATTATTATTATTAGGGAGAATTTACCGTACGAGTATCTGAGAATAAGCTCCCAGGATCATACGGTAGAATTGAGTCTTCAGAACAGGTGGGAGTGTTAACGGAGATCAGCGGGTCAGTGTACATTACGAGGTGTTACTTTCTGCTTCACACAAGACGACTTTCAAGTGAGGGTAATTATTTGTGCTGGCCCGTAACAAAGAGAGTGTAAATAGAGGTGTTTACAACCCAGGAGTGATACTATGGGTTACCTGTAAATCTGTAAATATCTGTGGTCTCTCTCTCTCTCTCTCTCTCCTCCTCTCTCTCTCGGTAAAACTCAACTCCTTCTGCCAACTTACTCTTACCTCCTCCTCCTCCTCCACCACCCCCCTACTTGCCTTCTCTCTCATCACTACTAACCCCCACACCCCACGCCCACACGCCCATCCATCAATTCATCCTCGACCAACATACGCCTCCCTTTCTTCCCCACATCTCCCAACTCCCACACCCCCTGCCACTCCCTTCCTAACTCCCAGACAGCCATACGCCTGCCCTCTTTACCCACACGCCACTATGCCCACAGACATGCCCTTCAAAGTCACCCCCACGCCTGCCCTGCTCACCCCCATGCCCCCGCGACCTCTAGAGGAGAGGGGCGCGGTATGCAGCTGGGGTCGACCACACAGGGGTTGCAGAGTCCAGCAGGCGGGGGTTGACTTAGTGTGTTGTGGTCATGGTTCTCCTTCTACTCTTCCTCCTCCTCCTCTTCCTCCATCGCTTCCCTCTTCCTCCATCGCTTCCATCTTCCTCCATCGCTTCCCCTCTTTTTCCTCTTCCATCTCTTCCTCTTCCTTACAGAAATCAATCCTTCCTTCCCTTGACATATCAGCTTATCCTTTCCTTCAGGTTTATTGCTTTCCCATCCTCCTCAGACTCTCCCTTCCTCCCTCCTCCCTCCCTCCTCCCTCCCTCCCTCCCTCCCTCCCTCCCTCTCATATGCCCTCCTTCCTTCCTCCCCTCCCTCCATATTAGTGTTGCAACATCACCAGGTCGGGGAGGGAAGGGAAGGAAAGGAAGGAGTGAGGGGTGGGAGGGAGGGAAGAGAGGAGTATGAGCCTCTCTTAACCTCATTTTTCAGTAAATGTTGATTAAGGCTGTGGTGAGAGGGTGAGAGGGAGGGAAGGGGAAAGGAGTGGGAGGGAAGGGATGAGAGGAAGGGAGCGCAGAAGATGAGAGAGGGAGGGAAGGAGTGGAAGAGAATTGAACAGGTAAGAGATGAAGAGCTTGAGAAAAGATGGATGGAAGGAAGAATTGTGGAACTATGTCTGAGGGAACTTGTGGTATATCTGGGGTGACTACGTGGGTGTCTGGGGGGACTAAGGGTGTGTCTGGGGGGGACTAAAAGGTATGTCTGGGGTGATCAGATGGACCAGACAAGGAGGTGACGGCAATTCTTAATAACAACAACCCATTATATCTGAAATATTTGGCTTTATTACGATATAGTCTATTCCATCTCTCACACCATCTTTGTTGTCTTCATCTCTGTCGTTCCGTTCCACCATGTCTCGTGTTTTCGACAGGTGGTGACGTCTCAGGAGTGAAGGTACAACGCAACACTTGGTAAATAATCACTAACGACGGTTTCTCTCTCTCTCTCTCTCTCTCTCTCTCTCTCTCTCTCTCTCTCTCTCTCACTTGGCAGGGCTAGCGAGGCTCCACCAATACTGACTTGACCTCCTCCTCTCATCTCCCTGTTGCCTCACGCCGCCGCTCCAGGATAAGTGTGACCGCTACCCTGCAGGTCAAAGAGAGACATGATAGGTGATATAGCATGGCCAGGTTGAAGCATGATATAGTCGTCTAGTGGGGTGCTATCATGTTAGAGATAGACATGGTATATTAACTGAGTGTAGTAGTGATGTTTGTAATGGTATAGGCAAGATATAGTGACCTGGTATATAGTAGTAGTGGTGATGGTAGAGGCAGGATAAACTGACCTGATAGAGATATGATATACTTAGAGAGACACTTAAAATTCCTGCCAGGGTCCAGGTGGCCTCCTCCACCTCCTCCACCACCACCCTCTCCACTTGTTGTTTCAATGTGTTTATTTTTTTCTTGCTTTAAATAAATACAAAAAAGTGACCCAATTTAATTAAGTTGTATTTATTGTACTATTGAAGTTATATTATGTAATTTTATATACATCATTATTATTATTATTATTATTATTATTATTATTATTATTATTATTATTATTATTATTATTATTATTATTATTATTATTATTATTATTATTATTATTATTTATTCATTGAGATATTTAAACCAGCTGAGGTGTTGTGAACTTGTCCCCTGTTGTCTTGTGTATATAGACAACAGGTGTGCTTATGGTAAATGATGGTCTCTGATTGGCTGATACGTTAACCAATTAGAGAGATGAATAGCTGTTATAAACCAATGGGTGAGTTGGTCAGTTATTACGTCACTTGTCATAGGTCATTAGTCCAAGCCTTTAAAATTGGGGGAAATGGTTTGTTACACACACACACACAGAATATTAACTGTGAATCATCCGTCTCATCCAGGTATATCACCCACGAGTCATCCACTTAATCCAAGAACCACCGTCACCACTTCCTTCCTTCCTTCCTTCCCTCACCACCTGACTTGCCGAAAATCCCAAGAGAGGGGAGAACTAGGTCCACGGGGTGTTACTGACCCTGCAGCTTAGAAATGTCAACAAGGCCACTTTTTGTGTTGTGATGTGTTTAGAACTTGGGGGTAAAATTAACTGATGGAGTGCAGCTGGTGGGCGTGGGCGTGCGGGCGGGCGGGGTGGGGTGGGTGGTAAGAAGGTGATGGACAGGAGGTTGGTAGTGGTTGTTGTGAGGTGTGGTAGTGGTGGTTGTTGTGATGGACGGAAGGGGAGGGATGGTGGTTGTTTTAGTAGTAGTGGTGATGATGATAGATGGTGTTAATGGTGCAAGTGATGGTAGTGGGTTATGGTGAGAGGCTATGGTAGTGATGGTGTCAACGAGGTGATGGTAGGAAGGCAATCAGTGTGGTACTAGTGGGGAACTACCTGACGAGGCAAGGAGGGTAAAGGTAGGTGGGGAGAGGGAGGTAATTGAGGGAGGAGAAGGTGAAAGTAGGTAGGGAGGGAGGTGAAATGAGGGAGAGAAGTGAGGTGAAATGAGGGAGAGAAGTGAGTGAAATGGTGACAGGGCACTTGGTAAACACAAACAGACAAACAGACAGGTAAACACTTCATTAATCACAAAGGTTGCGGGTAATAATATTTGTGTATGGATGTTACTCTTTTACTCCATTTAGGTGAGAGATAATGGTAGATAGAGTTAAGGTGAGAGATAATGAGTGAGAGATAGAGTTAAGGTGAGATAATGGTGGGGATAGAGTGAGGTGAGAATGTGGAGAGAGAGTTAAGGTGAGATATGAGTGAGAGATGGAGTTAAGGTGAGAGATAGAGTTAAGGTGAGAGATATGGGAGAGATAGAGTTAAGGTGAGAGATAATGAGTGAGAGATAGAGTTAAGGTGAGAGATAATGAGGGAGGGATAGCGAGTGAGAGTGCAGGTAGTTGTGGTAGTAGTGGTGGGTGGTAGCGGGTGTTTGTATTAGTGGTGGTCGTGGTAGTAGTTGTGGTCGTGGGAGTAGTTGTGGTCGTGGGTAGTTGTGGTCGTGGTAGTAGTGGTGGTCGTGGTAGTAGTTGTGATCGTGGTAGTAGGTGGTCGTGGTAGTAGTTGTGGTCGTGGTAGTAGTTGTGGTAGTGGTGTACTGTGGTAGTTGTGGTAGTAGTGTGGCAGTAGTAGTGGTCGTGGTTGTAGTGGTGATCTTGGTAGTAGTGGTGGTGCTGGTGGTAGTTGTGGTAGTAGTGGTGGAGAGTTGTGGTCTGTGGTGTAGTGGTGATCTTGGTAGTACTGGTGGTGCTGGTGGTTGTTGTGTAGTAGAATGGTTGCAGCTGCTCGACCATAAACTGACTCGCTTCACATTCTTAGCAATAAATTATATTACTTGTTGTGTAGGATAGGGTGGGTGTACCTAGGGGTGTGTTGGGTAGGGTGGTGTACCTAGGGTGTGTTGGATAGGGTGGGTGTACCTAGGGTGTGTTGGATAGTGGGTGTACCTAGTGTGTTGATAGGGTGGGTGTACCTAGGGTGTGTTGGATAGGGTGGGTGTACCCAGGGTGTGTTGGATAGGGTGGGTGTACCTAGGGTGTGTAGGGTAGGGTGGGTGTACCTAGGGTGTGTAGTGTCATAACAAGGCCAGTGTGACGTCATAACTATTGTATGACGTCATGACTTGTTATTATTCGTATCCTATCACATTGTCATAATAACTGCATTACAACGCTAAGTCTTGTTTCATGACGCCATTACTGACTCCATGACGTCATAACATCCTGTGTCGTCATTGCTGTCGACATTCTAACGGGCGAGTGACGTCATGACTGGTCGGTATCATGACCGGTGTTTGAGGTTTTGCTTGGTAGGTGACGTCATGAGGGGGCTGAAGGTGTTCTTGAGAGGATGGTGACCAACCACAGGCCCTGACCACCGCTGCTGCCTCCTAGTACTGCTGCCCTCTCCTAGTATGCTGCCCTCCTAGTACTGCTGCCCTCCTAGTACTGCCCCTCCTAGTACTGTCCTCTCCTCACTGCTCACTATCACCTCACCATCACCACAACAATCTCAACAAATCCATTACAAACAAGAGCATACAGGCATGTCTGTCTGTCTGTCTGTCTGTCTGTCTGTCTGCCTGTCTCTCTGCCTGTCTCTGTCTGTCTGTCTCTGCCTGTCTCTCTGCCTGCCCGTTTAATCCGACCTTTAAACAACTCATCCAGAATACACTTATGTACAGAATCTTGCTAACAATTTTTATTTTCTATTCGTGTTTAATTAATTTCTTATACACTTACATATTTCCTTCTTATATTTACTTTACTTTACTTTACTTTACTCTCTACCTCTCTGGTTTTACACTGGTTACTTTACACACAACACTTACAAACACTTACAATTCATGGTTCTCGAGGTGACAGCATACATAGGGGTAGTTAATGTTTGAATGTTTGGGAATTATGATGTGGTATGTGGTGGTATGTTGGTAATGTGTACGTAGTTTAAATTCCCACATATGAACGTACGTGATTTTTGTTGGTTTATGTACTTGGTGAGTCGTATGGTAGTACTGTACGTGGATTTTATGTACATTTATAGTAAGTACTATCCTTGTGGTACGGATTTCTTAAGAGTGCATAGCAGTACCGTCTGTAAGTAGGTGTGTGGCAAGAGTTCAGGAGGGGTGGGGAGGTGTGGCATGATTGTGGTTATGTGGGGGGAAGGGGTGGTACGTAGGAGAGAAATAGTTACATATATGTTAGGGAGGGAAGTGGGGGGGGGTGGGGAGGGAGGAATGTGGGAGGGACGGCATTAATGGGACAGTAGCTAGTGTAGAGGAGGGAGATAAGAGGGGGGATAGAATGTTGGTAGGTGTGTGTGTGTGTGTGTGTGTGTGTGTGTGTGTGTGTGTGTGTGTGTGTAAGTATATTTGTGCGTGTTTGTGTACGAGATGTATTTTTTTTGTACGTATGCATACTGCTTGATGTACGTGCTAGTGCATGTATGTATGTATGTATGTATGTATGTATGTATGTGTTGTGTAAGAGAGAGAGAGAGAGAGACAGGAGACAGAGCCGTGGTGGGCGGAGGGTAGGATGGTGGGGCGGGGTGTGGGGTGGTGGTGGGCGGGGGTGTGGTAGTGATGGGTGTGGGTGGTGGGGTGGGGTGGCAGGATGGTGGGCGGGGTGGTAGTGTTGGTGGGCGGGGTGTGGTGTGGTGGTGGGCGGGGTGTGGAGATGGTGGGTGGGGGGTGTGGGGTGTGGTGGTGGGTGGGGTGGTAGTGATGGTGGGTGGGGGTGGTAGTGGTGGTGGGTGGGGGTGGTAGTGGATGGTAAGGGTAGTGATGGTGGGTGGGGTAGTGAGAGGGCGGGGTGGGTGTGGGACGGGAGGGTAGTGGTGGTGGTGGGGTGGAGATGGTAGGGGTGGTAGTATGGTGGGCGGGGTGGTAGTGATGGTGGGCGGAGGTGTAGTGATGGTGAGCGGGGTAGTAGTGATGGTGGGCGGGGTGGTTGTGGTGGTGGGCGGGGTGTGGGGTGGTGGTGGTGGTAGTTGCTGGGTGGGGTGTAGTGATGGTGGGAGGTGGTAGTGATGGTGGGTAGGGGTGTAGTGATGGTGGGTGGGGTGGTAGTGATGGTGAGCGGGGGTGGTAGTGATGGTGGGCGGTGGTAGTGATGGTGGGGCTGGGGTGTTGGTGGTGTGGTGGGGTGGTGGTGGTGGTGGTGGTGTAGTGATGGTGGGTGGGGTGTGGTAGTGATGGTGGTGGAGGCACACAAGCAGGTCTTACACCCACGCGTACAACTTTTCTATTGTATAAAGATGGAGATGACGAGACGCCAGCTCTAGGGCCACAGGGTGGGCGTGGTGGGAAGGTGGGCTTGGGTGAAGGTGGGCGGGTTAAAGGATGAATGGTCGATGGTCCATAGCTGGTGGTGGAAAGGTGGTGGTGGGTTGGGATGAGTGGGTGGTTTAGAAGGGAATGAGGGCGGAGGGCAGGCAGTAATAGTCGAGAGGTTGCTCAAGGGTGGAAGACTAATGGGTGGAGGTAGAAGGAGAGGATAGAGGGTGGGCTTGGACATTAATAGTGGTGGGGTGGGGGTGGAGGGTGAGGGATATTAGTAGTGGAGGGTGTGTGTGGGTGGAGGTGGGTATGTGTGGGGTGGAGGTGGTGTGTGTGTGGAGGGTGGTGTGTGTGTGGGTGGAGGTGGGTATAGGACATCACATTACCTCCCACTGAGGGTCAACAGCAGCCTCAGGTGTAACGAGGAGGGCGTCCCGGATACTTGACGTCCTTAAGTCGCTAGAGGTCCTGCGTCCCCCCACCCCCGGCGTCCTGTACACCAGCAGCGCCTCCTGACATCCTTCCTGTAGGGCCGCCCTACCTTCCTCCTAATCCCCTCTCATTGTCCTGCTGCTTCCCTTTGCCCATCCTCCTGCCCTACTAAACCCCGCCCCACTTACACCTTGCCCCGCCTGCCCCTCTCTGCCCCAGCCTGTCTCTGCTCTGCCCTACTTACGCCCTACCCTGCCCTACTTAAACCCTGCCCCACTTACACCTTGCCCTGCCCTGCCCTGACCCGCTCTGTCCCATTTACACCTCACCTGTCCGTCCTACCCCATGCACACCTTACCCTGTCCCACTTAACCCTGCCCTCCCCTGCCCACTTAGGGCTCTATCCGTCCTGCCCCACCCTGCCCTACTAGGCTCTATCCTGTCCTGCCTCCCTGCCCTACTTAGGCCTCATCTCGTCCTGCCCCACCCTGCCCTATCCTGGTTGAGGCCTTGTACCCCTTACTATACAAGACACATATCACATGCATTTATGGTACTGAGGGTAGGAGGGTGTGGAGGGTGTTCCCCGAGGGGAGAGGGAGGTGGAGTGGTGTTCCCCGAGGGGGTGGGAGGGAGGGGGAGTGGTGTTCCTCGAGGGGCAGAGGAGGGAGGAACCTTGAGGGGTGAGGAGGGTGGAGGTGGTTCTCGAGGGCAGAGGAGGGGGAGGGTGTCTCGAGGGGCAGAGGAGGTGGGAGTGGTGTTCCTCGAGGGGGGGAGAGGGAGGTGGAGGTGTTCCCGAGGGGGAGGAGGTGGAGTGGTGTTCCTCGAGGGGAGAGGGAGGTGGGAGGTGACCTCGAGGGGAGAGGAAGGGGTGGGAGGTGACCGAGGCAGAGGGAAGGGTGTGGGAGGGTGACCGAGGGGCAGAGGGAAGGGGTGGAGTGGTGATCCTCGAGGGGAGAGGGAGGTGGAGGGTGACCCTCGAGGCAGAGGAGGGGTGTGCAGTGGTGATCCTCGAGGGCAGAGGGAAGGGTGTGGAGTGGTGACCCCCGAGGGCAGAGGGAGGTGCAGTGGTGATCCTCGAGGGGCAGAGGAAGGTGAGTGGGTGACCTCGAGGGGCAGAGGGAAGGGTGAGTGGCACCTCGAGGGGCAGAGGAAGGGTGTGGAGGTGACCCAGCACGTGGTTAACAATAATGAAAAACAAATAATGTGATGTTTGAGAGTAAAATTCACCCTTTATCGCATCTTGCCACAACACAAGGCTGAGATATGAACACCTACTGTCCCACTCTTAGCCTCCCCCTCCCTTCCTGTCAACCAGCCTGTCAGACGAGCACCTCACATTTGTTCTGGTTATGTCCCGGAACAACGTGAATTTCATCCTCAGATTAACACTTGCCTGTGTTTGTCAGTCTTGGAGAACACGTGTTAGCCTAGGGTTTTATGTCTCGTGTGTGTGTGTGTGTGTGTGTGTGTGTGTGTGTGTGTGTGTGTGTGTGTGCAAGAGGAGTGGTAGGAGCGACACGGGCGTGAGTTTATCTGGTGTAATCGTGAGTTGGTAATGAAGGGTTGATTCTTATCTGTCTGTGTTGTGGAAGGAGGGGGCGGAGGTCTGTAGGCTATTTTGGGGTTGCATCTAAATCCTGGTTATCTCCACCACCACCACCACCACCACAGTGTGTGTGTGTGTGTGTGTGTTGACGAGCACCAAGCAGACGAACACAAGGCAGTCATGAACACACACACACACACACACACAAGAGTAGATTAGATCCACAAGTGTAAATACTCGACACGTCTTCTAAACAATAATCTTTTAGCTTTACCAAGAATCACGTTGTTTGAAGACCTTGTGACGGAGCTACACTGCCTTCATTATGTTGATAATCGGTCGTACACCCTACCACCGCACTGTATCCTCGTGCACCCCCACCAACAAAATTATCCTTCACTGTCTTTGTCTGGACTTGAAACACTTGAGACCATGTACCTAAGGACGCTGGCTTGGTACATGAGGGTCTGATGGTATATATATGTGTAGACGTAATTTTTGTAAACATAACCAGTTGTTTTAAGTTCACTCCTCATGAAGCTTGTGGGATATCCTTCTATTAAAAACCTCGGAAACGACTGCAGTGACCTTATATGACCTTACTAAAGTGACCTCCATACTGGTAATGTCATGAATGTTAAATAATACAGTATTCTTCGTACGTGTTGTTATTGCACTGTGTTCCAGGGGGAGGGGGGGCTGTGTTAACTGTGTTCCAGGGGCTATGTTAACTGATCCAGGGGACTGAGTTAACTGTTCCAGGGGGCTGTGTTAACTGTGTGTTCCGGGGGCTATGTTAACTGATCCAGGGACTGAGTTAACTGTCCAGGGGCTGTTAACTGTTCCAGGGGGGGCAACTGTGTTCCAGGGGCTGTGTTAACTGTGTTCCAGGGCTGTGTTAACTGTGTTCCAGGGCTGTGTTAACTGTTCCAGGGGGCTGAGTTACTGTTCCGGGGCTGTGATGTAAGTAACTCTACCACCCGCCGTGACTCTCCAGTTTGCCAGCCAGTAGACAAGTAACTTCAGGGGATGGTCGTAGATAAGAGAGAGGAAGCGGTGTATGGTATTTCAGTACAGTATATCATCAGTTGGTTGAAGATTGATGGTTGAGTGTGAGTACAGGTGCTTTCATATATGGCCACACCCGAGGTATAGATCTTTACTTACAACCACACCACACCACACCGCACCATCATCACACCACATCACACCACACCACACCACACCAGCGTTATTTATCACCACCACTCCTTTCCCCTCCCCCCCTCCATCTCACTATCCCTCTCTCCTTCACTCGGTTTCACCATTCTTCCTTCCTCTTGTGTCTCTCCTTCCCTCCAGTAATCCCTCCCTCTCACCTCCTTCCTTCCCCTTTTTATTCTCATCATCTCCTCCTCCATCACACCATCCTTCACGACTCTCACACCCGGAAGTTATCATTAATATTTTTTGCCTGTAAATTACAAAGGATGCTTACCTTGGGGAAGAACCACACGATGATTCAAGTTAAACAGTACCTGACCTTGACTGCTTCTCTCTTCAGTAAACACACACACACACACGGCCATGACACAGCTCAGCTCCCACATCAATTAAGATCTTCCGTCATCAAAGTGGGTATTTGTAGTGATGATTCCCAGGGTGACGGTAATAGGGGGTTGCCTTTGAAATGGGTGAAAGAGCGTTAAATAGGGCGAGGAACCGTTATGGGGGTTAAAAAAACGTTATAGAAGGTAGAAGAGTTAAGGGTGTTAAGGAGGGTTATGGAAGGATAGCAGGTGTTAAAGGGGATTAGAGAGCATTATAATGGGATGAATAGCTGTAAAGAGTACATCATACACCCGCCAGACCGCCATTGCTAATCATTATACAGATAACGTTGATGTTATAATGTAATACTGCACCTTCAAACAACTAAGGTCTTTTTAGCTTGTATTTTAAGCCAGTAAATATAGTAATCAATAACAATTATAGATTAAGAGATATCGTAAGGAAGAAGAGGAATAGAGACATCGAAGAACTGCCAGTCGTCTCGTCCTAAACTGTCGTGCAGGGGGAGAATAAAATACCCTTCTAGTTCCTCACCAAGAGACAGTACATACAGGGCCATCGGAAGTGACTATCCATCTTGTAATATATAATCAATTAAAACACTGGGTACTCATTTCGATGATCCTATCTGTAAACACTGTCAACAAAAAATATCTTTATTGGTCCGATGGATTTTGAAATGAACACTGCGAGTCTTGTTGTCTCGGTATGGTTGTCAAAATCTTTCGTCCGTTAACATCATATTGTTCAACACAATGTATAGATGCTGGCGAGTCGTGGCTGAGGACCTGACGTTAAACAAGACGTCAGGCGAGGTGGGCTGAGGACCTGACGTTAAACAAGACGTCAGGCGAGGTGGGCTGACATGTTCCTTTAGTCTAATGTATTGAGTCTCTTATGAAAGCGGATCACCTGAAGATTAGACACCCCAGCAGCTTATTTGACTATAACATTAACCAGCTTAATGCTAACCTAACCTAACCCTACATTTTATATTAGAGTGTTTAATCATCAGGTGAAATAACCTTTAGAGGCTATATTCTTCAGGTAGCCCAAGAAAGCAATTTTGACCAAGCAATTAAAGTTTTTTTTTATGGTTGGTTCCTCTGAATAGTATTTGAATTATTGATAAGCAAGATCCTTCAAGTGACGCCTTAGATGGTGCAGCAGCTGGTGGCAGTATTCAGACTCCATTAGCACCTACTTGTAAGGCCAGTATGTTGTTGGTGGTGCCACTATGAAGGCGCTCGTCTCATCGGTTAATGTGGCAACAATGACCGCACTGCAGACCACAGTAACACCACAGCAACGTCACAGACCACAGTAACGTCACAGGCCACAGTAACATCACAGACCACAGTAACGCCACAGGCCACAGTAACACCACAGTAACGTCACAGGCCACAGTGACACCACAGTAACACCACAGCCCACAGTAACACCACAGCCCACAGTAACACCACAACCCACAGTAACACCACACACCACAGTCAAAGCAGCTCACAGTCTGGGTCATCAGAGCTTCTAACACTCATTTCTTTTCGCCGTAAGTGGATGTGGGAGACCGTATCTGAGTCTTAATGCAAATTGGACTTAACAGCGGCCGCCATCTCTCTCTCTGTGTGGTGGTCCAGAGGGGATGTGTTCCTTCACGACCTCTTAAGGGAGAACTTATAAGCACCCTGAAGACTCCATAATATTATCTAAAATTATAACAGCAAGAAATCAATAATGGGTGGAAGATGTGTGTGTGTATTTTTTATGCAGTGAACACAGAAAGGGATGAGGTAGTGAAGATGTGCCACACTTTAGGGATGTGTCGTTGTGGTTTCCGTCAGCTGTCTTCCTCCTCACTATGTCCTGTCCCTCTCCCGGCTCTGGTTAAGTGTCCTCTAACTAACCTCAGGGCGCGTCAAAAGGTCGTTCACGTCTTGGTTGATTGTAGAAGAAGGACAGTAAAGTAATTGGTGTTCAGTGTATAGGTTGATGAATTTCGCTAAGACATGTACCGGACTCAGTCTTCTTCAGAATTACACACTGAACAAAGTTATATAATTATACTCAAAAGCAAAATTATTCAGTATCAGACCACACAGCTGTACCGTCCGACTCTCCTTCCCTCCTCCAGAATATCCACCCTCCTCCTGCCTCGTCCCATCCTCCCCCTCCGCCTCGTCCACCTCCCCTCCTGCCTCGTCCCATCCTCCCCTCCGCCTCGTCCACACCACCTCCCCTCTGCCTCGTCCACATCCTCCCCTACCGCCTCGTCCACCCTCCCCACCTCGTCCACCCCCCCCTCCTGCCTCGTCCACATCCTCCCCTACCGCCTCGTCCACACCCTCCCTGGCCCCATAACCAGCCAACAAGGCCACATCTTCAAACTCATCTGCTTAACAAAAATAGACGATGCTGTCTTCTCTCTCGTGACCCTCCACCGATTGTATAGTTGATGGGTGTGTGGCAAGAGCTGGGGCAGCAACGTGGTTCCTTGAGCGTCAAACTCGCAGGAAGATGAGTGTCCACCACTGGGTCTCTTCACCACACACACACACACAACAGCCCTCATGACGGGTGTCTAATACAGCGCTTTCTAAACCCGCACTGAACTACGGAATCTTGTCATCATGAGCCACAGTACATCCGCGTTTGTGAGGCTCAACGTATCCTCTCACGTCTTCTGCGCTGTCATCCAACACACCCCCACGCCGTCACCGGGCTAGATGTAATGATAACAGCCATGTCAAGTTCTTCTGGATTCTCTCCTACGTAGGAATTCCTGTAGATCGTCTGGCCAAGGAGGCCACCCTCTCTCCCTAACCATCTCCAGTATCGTATAAACACCTCACAGCGCCAGGCATTTAACAAACACTGGAGGAATCTTAAACTCGAGGGCAGCCACACGCTGAACCATTACGACACAGTTCCCTCTGATGCCAACCACTAACACCAAAGAGTTTATCCTCCGTCTCAACAGATTGTGTATAGAAGATCGCGCCTTTGATATAAAAATCACTGAGTATGGACAACCTGGAGCCTGGCCTCACTACGTGTAAACTTGTGGACTCTCTCTCCCTTCCTCACTACATCCCCTCACCTCCTTCTACGTCCCCCCGGACCAAATAACCTCCTCTTAATTATAATTTAACCCGATAAAAAATAACAATTAAAACGCCATTACAGAGATTCAGAGACACACGCCATTGTTTATGGGAGGAGTTATTAATGCATCTCTAGAGTCAACAATCACCAAGTGTCAAGTCAACGGTGAACCTTTTAAGATAAACGGTATACAGAAAATTCACTACCATAAACGTTCACGTCTAATATGACACCAGTGATTCTTTTGGGTCCCCTAGACACTATTAACGCCTCCTGTACACATAGAAGCCCCAGAAACAACAAGGCGCTACTGTGGTCCCCCTGAAATGACCTCTTAAGGGACGCTACAGTGGTCGTTTAGTGTCCCGACCAGACGTTTAGCTATGTGGGTCGAGGGGCGCTGCTGGGCCCTGTTTACTGAAAATTTAACAAGTAACTCAAGAACTTATTAAACATCAAGAACTTAAGAACTTTTGACCATCAAGAACTTAAAGATATAATTAACACCTAAGACTCCAAAATGAGACAATTAACCACGAGTGAACACCGAAGATCACGGTAACTCATCTATGGTATGACCGTCACTCATATACGTCACTCATGTCAGTGTGGCGCGCCGAACATTTCCCCACTTAAAAACCCAGATTCCATAGATGAGAGTGTAGGATTCCTGAGGCGTGTAATAATAATAATAATAATAATAATAATTAACGGTTTATTGAAAAAGTTCTGCAGCCCGAAGGCTGAAAATATACATTAGGCATAAATGACTTATTACATACATTGGTGGTTTAACAAAGCCTTCATTAGAAAGGTGAAGGAACATAGTGAACATACAGATTAATGTAGGTGTTGAACAGCAAAAACGTAGTGTAATAACTCCTCCCAGATGGTGTTAGGAGGGACCTCACGTGGTGTAGTTCCCTCACAGATGGTGTTATAGGGGGCCTCACGTGGTGGAAGTAATTCCCTCGCAGATGGTGTTATGAGGGGGCCTCACGTGGTGTAAGTAACTCCTCCCAGATGGTGTTGGAGGGACCTCGTGGTGTAGTAGTTCCCTCACAGATGGTGTTAGGAGGGACCTCACGTGGTGTAGTAGTTCCCTCGCAGATGGTGTTATGAGGGGCCTCACGTGGTGTAGTAATTCCCTCACAGATGGTGTTATGAGGGGCCTCACGTGGTGTAGTAATTCCCTCACAGATGGTGTTATGAGGGGCCTCACGTGGTGTAGTAATTCCCTCACAGATGGTGTTATGAGGGGCCTCACGTGGTGTAGTAATTCCCTCACAGATGGTGTTATGAGGGGCCTCGTGGTGTAGTAATTCCCTCACAGATGGTGTTATGGGGGCCTCGTGGTGTAGTAATTCCCTCACAGATGGTGTTATGAGGGGCCTCCGTGGTGTAGTAATTCCCTCAAAGATGGTGTTATATGGTGAGGTGTGGTTCCAGGCCTTCCTATCGTAGACGGATTAACACATCGCTGGTAGTTAGGTCAGGCCGTTATCACTGGGTACCTGGGACCTCACTGTGTGAAAGGTCAACTTGGGTACCACTGTTGACTGTTGAGTTGTTCTCACTGACTTAGCACTGTTCACCACTGTTCACCTCTGTTTAACATGGTTCCATTTCTTTCCTAAATGAAATAGTAACTTCTGGCGTGAACTTGTTGATATTCCGGTGGGAGGAGGGTTCAGGGAGTTGGTATGGGCCAACATAACAGTTGACCTGGCTGCTCGGAGAGGAGCGCCAGGTACGTCTTGACCCTTCGGTGGTCAAGGATGTAGTGTGTGTTCCCTGGTGTCTCTGGGGTGTATATCCTGCTTATTAGGTGTAGTTAGTGCCGGAGGTGTTGGTTCTCACAGCCGGGTGTAGGAGAAGGGGGAGCAGTGTAATCAGTGGTCTCTTGATGTACTACCTTAGAACACTACCTCCTCTTACTCTTGCTAGGTGGAGTATGTTCATGTTTACCTCCTCCTCTCTCCTTCCTCTCTCCTTTCCTCATGGCTTCCCTCCCTTTCTCTCTCCCTCCCTCCCTTCCTTCCTTCCTCCTGACCCTCCATTCCTTCTGGCTTGCCTCCCTTCCTTCTCCCCCTCTCCCACCTTCCTTCCCGCTCTTCCTCCTTTCCTCTTTCCCTTCCTTCCTCCTGGCTTACCTCCCTTCTTTCTTCCCCCTCTTCCACTCTTCCTTCCATCCTCCCTCCTTCTCTCTCTCTCTCCCTTCCTTCCTCTTGGACTCCTTAGATTCAGATTTCATTCCCCCTCTCCCTCGTCCCTCACCTCCATGACCTCTCCATACCTCCGACCTCTCACCCCCTCAACTTTCTTATACCCTCCCCGGTGTTACCTCCTCCTCCTACTACCTACCTCCTCCCCTTCCTCCTACCCACCTTCCTCCTACCCACCTCCTACCCAAACGACCCCCTCTCCCCAAATGACTGACTGACTCGCCCACTTACCCTATCCTGACCCTGTACGACCACCATCACCACCACTTACCCTCTCCTGACCCCATGATCCTCCAGGCCTCCAGGGAATAGACGATACGAGGTAATATGATAATCGAGACATATTTATTAAGGCAGTAGTTCAGTGTGACGCAGTTTGTGTGTGTGTGTCAGGCGACGGCAGGGTGACTCTGTGCTGTTGCTGCCACCATATCTCCTGCTGGGGGAGACACCTACTGAAGGAGGACTACATGAAACTATTATGTGTTGAGTCCTATCTAAAGTGTTTTAATGTACTGGTAACTTTTTTGTACTGCCTTCTACAGGATGGTGATGAGGTGTACACTACCCACTGAACTAATCGCGTTTCCCTCGGTAATTTATGAACTGATATAAATATACAAACGCCACATTAAACTCACACACAATTTAATCAGCTCAAATCTGGTCGGTACTTGTTTAAGAGATTGTACTGTATATGCAAATTATGGTTTAAATTTCATATACCGATTTCTTATCTATGTATTTACGACAACGAGACCTCAACCCACTATGCTAACGGGAGGGTGAAGGGGAGGCGTGGGATTGAGGGAGGGCAGTGAGAGTGAGGGAGAAGAGTGAAAGTGAGGGAGAGGCAGTAATAGTGAGGGAAGGATGTGAAAGTGAGGAGAGGACAGTGAAGTGAGGGAGAAACGTGAGGTGAGGAGAACGTGAGTGAGGAGGCAGTAAGTGAGGAAGGATGTGAGAGTGAGGGAGGGAGAGACGTTGGATTGAGGGAGAGGCGTGAAGATCACACACACACACACACACACACACACACACACACACATGAAGACTTTAGTTCAGCAATCCAGTCCAGGTGGTAAATACAGGTATCAGATTCATTACAGGTATAAATTGTGATATTGATTACAGGTACAGTAATATCCAGGTGTTCGTAAAGGTGTGCTAATGAATGTACCTGAAGGTGTGTGAGGCTCTGGTGGATTTCTTTCATTGTAAACTCTTCAGGACACCTTTTAAGGACACCTGATGATGGATGTCCAGTTTGGCTTATGTTGGACACCCCCCCTCAGGAAAGACTCACTTACAAGGTACTGTACATGTTGTCAAGGTTGGTTTAGTATCGACTAGACGCTCATACAGACAGACAGACAGACAGACAGACAGACAGACACAGACAGACAGACGAACGCCACTGAAAAGCGCTGAAAGAATAGGAAGGAATGAAGGTTGTTTACCAAATTTGAGGACGATAAGGGTTCTTACTACAGGAGGAGGGACCACTTGAACGAGAGGAGGTCGTCTGCTTCAGGAGGGAGATAGTTTACTTTAAATTGAGGAGTCGTAGTCTGCCTCACCTGAGAGAGAGAGAGAGAGACGATATCCTACGTTAGCCTGGCAGGGAGGAGGGTCAGTATACTTCAGGTCTAGGAGGGGCTGACTGCTGCACGGTGCCACCAACCATAACTTACTTAGGGGTCACACGTTATCTCCACCAGACTATCGTCATTAAGATACTCGTTCACCTGAAACACAAGTAGGTCCTCAGGTGTGTGCTAATTTATGGGTATATTTTTCGTTCACTGTGTCATGTGGGGGTAGAGGGAGGGAGGAGGGGTAGGTGAGTTGGTGTAGGGAGTAGTGGTAAGTGTTCTGGTTGAAGGGGTGTAATGGTAGTGTTGTTGGGGGTGTTTGTATACTGTGGTAGGGATAAAAGTATTGCTCTGGTTTTGGTGGTAGATGGTGTTTGTGATGGGAGGGAGTAAAGTGATTGTTTTTTGAGTGTATGTCATGGTGAGTGTTGGTGATGGCGAGGCTGTGTGTTGAGTGTGTGTTAGATGGAGGATGTGTTGTAGTGTTGATGGATGTATTGCATGGTTGGTTAATGGTTATGAGGAAAGGTTATTTTTCGTGTGTGTGTGTGTGTGTGTGTGTGTGTGTGTGTGTGTCTTGAGCACTGCCAAGAGCGGCTACATTAACGTACACACCAGGTCCATTCTGTGGAGGGTGGTGTTAGCCTAACCCCATAGTCTGGAGTCCTGCAGGTGAGGGGAGCTGAAGGATCTCCCGGCACAACAACGCTTTAGGACCACTCAACAGGGAACACGGTATAGGGTGTAGTCCCAAAGCCGCCGGCGAGGGCAGCCAGCCAGAACAAATTAAGCTTAGCAATTTGTCCTCACATAGAAAAAAGGAGAAACAGTAGACACAACAAACCTAAAAAAAAGGAACAATTTTTCAGTCCACAGACTCACCAAAGACTCGTGTATTAAGACATCCACAGACTCAACTCAGCCGTCTACTGCCTCCTCCTCCACATCCTCAGCGTCCTCTTACCTGCCGTCTCCTTTATTCACTCATCTTCTAACAAAAATAAACTAGTCTGCCCTCGGCCCCACAGTGGGTGACTGTGACAGATGACGGCTCCATTGGCCCAGGGAGGTCACTTTCGGAACCGACAACCAGGGGCATCATCTGATAGTTGCTGTGGGGCGCCGAGTTGACGAGTGAGGCACTAACACAGTCCTTGTGCCACGCCCTCATTCCTCCTCTCTTGCTGCTGATACGTTTCCCCAGTGCTTCTTTCCCTCACTCGATTTACTCTCGCGTAGGGTGAATTATCCCCGGCAGTACACCTCCTGGCACCATGACCCCGCTGTTGACACCTATAACACCGTCGCTGGGGATGACGACAAACGCCAGTGTTCATGATCACATTCTCCACAAGACCGCTGCCTCGTAACCGCCACAGGATGATCGTCTTCCTTCACTCCTCAGGAACATCTAGACGTGTACTCAGCCCGGACAGGATGATGGTGACCCTGATGGATGATGGGTGTGTGGGCGGTGACAGTTTTAACGTCTTGATGCCGACACATTTGTTGGTCAGGTGATCTTCACTGCCGTCATCCCTGGTCTCTAAAGACATAGTTGTGTTGGTCTTTATTGAGTCTCAACTGCCCGGGTGAACACTGTAGGGTGGCCTGGAGGAACCATTTATGCTTAGTAGGTACTGTACAACTGTGCCATAGAACAATCCTAGCCACATTCGCCTCCCACGTAGTATCTCGGTTTCAGTGGACGGCGGCCCCAGCAGTCATAAAGTCCGACTGTCTGTTGTTCTCTTCTCTACATTTTCTTCCTCACCGTTATGTAGCCTCCATAGTTGTCATCTGTATTATTATTATTTTCCTTCAGTTAGAGACGTTTCTTTTCCTGTTTCATCCCCCTCCCGGGTGTATGGAAGGGGTCTCGTGAAGGAGTCTGACGCTCAGGTGACTTTGTTTACATAACACAGCTGATGACACCCCGTGCTTCTGTCCATAGTCTTAAAAATAATCGCCCAGCACCCAAGTTGTTTTCACATTCTGTAGATAAGACCAACATTTCAAAGGTAGGTGTGTGTGTGTGTGTGTGTGTGTGTGTGTGTGTGTGTGTGTGTGTGTGTGTGTGTGTGTGTGTGTGTGTGTGTGTGTGTGTGTGTGTGTGTGTGTGTGTGTGTGTGTGTGTGTGTGTGTGTGTGTGTGTGTGTGTGTGTGTGTGTGTGTGTGTGTGTGTGTGTGTGTGTAACGCCGAGGACTGAAGGGCATCAGTGGCCACATCAGACAGACAACATCCCCTCAGTTGATCTCTTCTAAGTAATATTGTCTGGCTACACAGTTGAAGCACCTCAGACACGGGGGTGAAGACGGTCACTACTCTGTTCTGGCGGCCACTTAGCACATGGAGTTACGTGACTATGAACATGTGACTAAGTACCCGCTTTTAATAGGAGGTAACTAGCATACCTAATAGATGGGTGTAATATGAAGTTGAAATTAAGATCGTCTACCATTAAAATAGTCTTTTTACAGACCTAAAGGCCAAAAATCTTGACTATTATAGCGAGTGTTGAGACGAAGTTATCTCAGCCATCAGAAAAACCGTAAATTTAATATCAACTCCTAACCTAACCTAACCTAACCTAGCAAACCTAACCTAACCTAACTTGTTTTAGTATTAGGGATAATGGTTAGATTAGGGTAGGTCAGAATCAGTAATGGCGGCGCAGCTGTTAAAATATATGTAAACAAAATAATGAATGAAATCTTTGAAAATATTACCCAGTTAGTATGTTATTTTTTTTTAGACTGTTTTGTACCACTTAGAAAGTAACCTAACCTAACCAAACCTAGTATACAAAAGGCTGTAAATATATTCTAAGTCTTTAAAACACATTGATGTAGTTTCAGTCTTACTCTTGAAGTCTTTAATGTTCTGGGATTTCATTTTTCCCTGACAAAGATCTAAACCAAACAACCAGATATGAAATGGGTTTTATTTTCTAACCCCAAAATTCACCCGTCTGATCTCTCGCTTTGTGGCATGTAGACAACACTGGTGGCTGCCTGGGTCTTGTGGTTCATGATATACTAAAGTGTTCTACCTGTGGGCTGTCCGTCGTTAGTGGTGATGTTATAACGTAATTCATTTGTTGACTTAAGCTAAAATATGATAAATTAACGCCTCAGAAATATCACCAAAAATCATTCGAGAGTCACCCTTTAACTAGATACCTTCAGATTAACTAGATACCAGAAACTTCTAGATAAGCGTTCACCTTAACTAGATACCTTCAGCTTAACTAGATACCAGCTGCTTAACTAGATACCTTCAGCTTAACTAGATACCTTCAGCTTAACTAGATACCTTCAACTTACAGCAGGACAAAATTAAGGTAGTGAATCTTTTTTGTTATTAATATTTTTCTCCTTAATTCTGTGTGATATGTAAATGTATCTAGTTAAGGTAGAGTCTCAAGAAGTGTAATTATCATGGTAGCTAGTTAAGGTAGAGTCTCAAGTGTAATTATCATGGTAGCTAGTTAAGGTAGAGTCTCAAGTGTAATTATCATGGTAGCTAGTTAAGGTATCAAGTGTAATTATCATGGTAGCTAGTTAAGGTAGAGTCTCAAGTGTAATTATCATGGTACCCATTTTAGCGCAATCTGACATCTTTATTTACGAGAAAAAAAAACACCGTGATAACTTAACAGAGTTTGGTTTGTGAGTTACAGTGTGTGAGTTTCTTTCCAAATAACAGAGCGATAACAGAAGCGGAAATGAGGTTGGGAGGGAGGAGAGAAGGGGAAGGAGGAGGAGAAGGGGTGGGGGTAGGAGGGAAGAAGGAGGGAGGTGAGCAATGATGTAGTGGTGGAGGTTGTCAGTGATGAACCGCCTATGGTAGTTGAGTATTCATGGTGGTGCACTGTATGGTGGGGATAGTGAAGGGTAGAGATGGTGGTGGCCAGGATAGGAGATGATAGTGAGGATAGTAGTAGTTGTGGTTTATATGGAAGATAATAATTAACTTCGTGAGGATAGTGAAGTATGATGAGGATAGTGATGTGTGATGAGGATAGTGAAATGTGGTGATGATAGCAGGGTGTGATGAGGATAGTAGGGTGTGGTGAGGATAGGAATGTAATGTGAGAATAGCCGAGTATGGTGAGGATAGAGTATGGTGTGGAAAGTGGAGCATAATGAGGATGGGATTGTATGGTGAGAATGAGGATAGCAAAATATAGTGAGGAAATATAGTGTACAAGAAACTTCCTTTCACTGTATATTGAGTCGATATAATTTTAAAGGGAAAAAATATGAATTATAATTATTTTATTATTATTTTTTCTGTAAGTGGTAGTTAGTAAAGTCATTATACCTGTATGTGGTGTATGGTGGTGGTAGTGGTTGTTATGATGGTGGTAGTGGTGTGATGATGGTGGTAGTGGTGGTTGTGATGGTAGCAGTGGTGGTTGTGATGGTGATAGTGGTTATGACGATGGCAATGATGGTGTTAATGGTGGTTACGATGTTAGTAATGGTGGTAGTTTTATGGTGAAGATGGTACTAGTGGTATGTAGTAGTTATGATGATGTCGATGGTAGTTACGATGGTGGTGACGATGGTGGTGATGATGATGGGTGACATTTATGGTGGTGGTTGTGGTGATGGATGGTGCATAACTCATCGTGTAATGGTGATGAAGAAGTTATAAACATCGCAGTGCATGGTGAGGGTGGTTTATGGTGAGGGTGGTGTATGGTGAAGGTGGTGTATGGTGAGGGTGGTGTATGGTGAAGGTGGTGTATGGTGAGGGTGGTGTATGGTGAGGGTGGTGTATGGTGAGGGTGGTGTATGGTGAAGGTAGTGTATGGCGAGGGTGGTGTATGAGGGTGGTGTATGGTGAGGTGGTGTATGGTGAAGGTGGTGTATGATGAGGTGGTGTATGGTGAGGGTGGTGTATGGTGAGAGGTGGTGTATGGTAGGGTGGTTTATGGTGAGGGTGGTGTATGGTGAAGGTGGTGTATGGTGAAGGTGGTGTGGTGAAGGTGGTGTATGGTGAAGGTGGTGTATGGTGAAGGTGGTGTATGGCGAGGGTGGGTGTATGGCGAGGGGGTGGTGTATGGTGGGGTGGTGTATGGTGAAGGTGGTGTATGATGAGGGTGGTGTATGATGAGGTGGTGTATGATGAGGGTGATGTATGGTGAGGTGGTGTATGGTGAGGGTGGTGTATGGTGGTGTGTATTGAAGGTGGTGTATGGTGAGGAGAATAGATAGTATGGCGTAAGAATGGTTTTATGGTGAATGTTTGTATATACGAGTATGTATGGTGGTATGATGACTGTATATATATATTAGTATAGTGATGTGGTGAGATGGTGAATGTATAAAATGAATACCAGTGATATTGATGAATGTATTAATATATGATGTAGCATAAACGGACGATATACAGTATAGCAAAGGTGTATAGCAAGTGATATAAGGGGTGTATACTGTATAGCGTGGGAGGGAAACAGAAATGTCGACAGATCATTAAGATTGATATGAGTGTCTGAGGGACGGGGTGTGTACTGGGTCGTCGCTGTGGTGAGATGTATGTGGTAGAGTGGGTGTAGGGTTGGTGGGTGTGGGTGTGGGTGGTGGTGAGGAGGAGGGTGTGGATGATGTGGGGTGGTAGGGGAAGTGTGGATGGGATTTATTGATTTATTTTATTTTTTGTAGAGAAAGAAAGATTAGGGGCGGAGGAAGGAAGTTATAGTTCGGAAATTGAAGAGGTTTTGGAGGTAGGAGAGGGCGGACTGTGGAATAACTAAGCTAAATAGTGTGTTAGGGTTGTGTCATGGGTTAGTTATTGCCCATCGGTACAGGCACTAGACAGCCTATCCTATCCCATATATGGGTGTTTGAGGGCCTTATTTCATATTCCGCCGACCCTACTGGCGGATGCTGGTGGTGGTAGGGAGGGTGGTGGTGAGGGGTAGGTAGGTAGGGAGGGTGTGGGTGGTGGAAATGAGGATGTAGGTGGGTGGTGGGTGGGTGGATGGGGGTGTCAAAGAGGGTGTAGGAGGTGGTGGTGGGAACAAGTAGTGTAGTATGTAATGTGTAGGTGTTGGTAGATACAAGGAGTAGTGTGGGTAACCTAATCTAACCTGAGGGGCAAGGAGGGTGTGGTATGTGTGGTGATGAGCAGGCAGGGTGTGGTATGTGAGACAAGGAGGAGGGTGTGGTATTCAAGTAGAGTGTCAGGGGTGAGGGGAAGGAAGGAGGAAGAAGAGAGGGGAATGTTTTGTATTTATTGAGAGATAGTTGTGGGTGTATGTGTATGTTGAGTGTAAGTGTACGTATAAGTGTGTCTTGACCCCAGACTCTGGTATTTCGACTACACAGGCGGCAAAACAATTACTCAACTGTATCATAATCGTCAGAAATGCCTACGTAATATTTCAGTACATAACCGCATGACTAACATCCTCATGCTTACAGGGTCTTACCGTTATAAACTGTTTGTAAACATCTAGAGCACGTGGGAGGCTAGAGTGGTGCTGCGTAGGTATGAGTTAAGGCATGTCTTGTCCGGTCTACAGCACGTGGGAGGCTAGAGTGGTGCTGCGTAGGTATGAGTTAAGGCATGTCTTGTACGGTCACGACTGAGTGCTGACGAGGTCCAGTACCCAGCATTCTTAAGGTGTTGGTGCCTGGTGGTGTCGCTCAAGTGGGAGGTCGTTAAGGTTCACGTCTGCTGGAGGAAGTGCTTGGCATTAGGCTCATGTGTCAAGTACCTGAGGTGTTACCGCCACCACCTCCACCACACTATTACCGCTGGTATAATTAGCGGAGTTCACCCTACTGACGTAGGTGGTGTGGGAGGGAGTTTTTCAGCCTGGCCTGGTGAGCTACACGACTGAGGGAGAGCAGGAAGTTTCACGTGTTCGAGGATGTTTCTGAGAAAGTATCTGCAGCAGCTGTGTCTTGCTGGCTGCGTCTCCAGATAATGCTATCCCACAGCTGATGCATGTATGGCGGTGCTGTGTTGTGTTACGATAGGTTCATCCTTAAAGAGTAAGGTGTCGTCTGGTTTTGCTGCTTTTGTTTCCGGGTTACGGTGGTTTGATGCCACGAGGGAACAGCATCAAGCAAGAGTAGTTAACTGTGTACGAGTTATTATAACATGTGAAGTGTTACGGTCACCAACTTGACCTCCAGGCCTTGTGTTGTCCGTGTGTGTGTGTGTGTGTGTGTGTGTGTGTGTGTGTGTGTGTGTGTGTGTGTGTGTGTGTGTGTGCCCACCACTGTCCCAGACCACACCCACACATTAGAACCAGTGAAGGACCTGACCCACCAAGGCCTCTGTTCTGCCCCTATCGTGTGAGGTAAGGATGGGGGCCTCCACTTTGATCATTAGCCAAAAAATCACTTAGCAACGTCAAGCTAAAGGAGGTACCCTGCCAGCTGTGTTGTGGTACCCTGCCAGCTGTGTTGTGGTACTCTGCTTGCTGTGTTGTGGTACCCTGCCAGCTGTGTCGTGGTACCCTGCCAGCTGTTGTGGTACCCCTTGCTGTGTTGTGGTACTCTGCTTGCTGTGTTGTGGTACCCTGCCAGCTGTGTCGTGGCACCCCTGCCTGCTGTGTCGTGGTACCCTGCCTGCTGTGTTGTGGCACCCTGCCAGCTGTGTTATGGTACCCTGCCAGCTGTGTCGTACCCTGCCTGCTGTGTTGTGGTACCCTGCCTGCTGTGTTGTGGCACCCCTACCTGCTGTGTTGTGGTACTCTGCTTGCTGTGTTGTGGTACCCTGCCTGTGTGTTGTGGGTGCCCTGCCTGCTATGTTGTGGTGCCCTGCCTGCTGTGTTGTGGTACCCTCACCTGCTGTGTTGTGGTACCCCGCCTGCTGTGTTGTGGTACCTGCCTGCTGTGTTGTGGACCCCTGCCTGCTGTGTTGTGGCTGCCCTGTTGTGGCACTCGCCTGCTGTGTTGTGGTACCCTGCCTGCTGTGTTGTGGTACCCTGCCTGCTGTGTTGTGCCCCTGCCTGCTGTGTTGTGGTACTCTGCCTGCTGTGTTGTGGTACCCTGCCTGCTGTGTTGTGGTACTCTGCTTGCTGCATAATTGTATCTCACCTGCTCCATTATGGTACACCAACTGCTCCACTTGTGAACCTTACGTTAGTTGTGTGGTTTTACAGCTCAGTGTTTTTGATGGTCTTGATCACGACCCGCCTTCATGGTCTGGACCCTGGACAAGTGCCAGAAGGGAGTCAGTCCATCTTAGCCTCTGCTTAAGATTCGATACATTATAAAATGGGTCCACCTCAAGGTTTATAGTGACCACACACTAAGTCCCAGCTCGCACCAACAACGACTGGGCAAGCGAGTGGCGCCATTCAGCGTTGGTTCATTACCATCACTCGGCGGGGGCTGCTAGGCATCTCGAGATATCGTAGGTAAGCACGTTGTAAACTGTACATTCTGATGGTAGTACTTGAGTAAGAGGAGAGAGTTGATCAGTATAGACGAATATAGCGTGTGTTGGCACCCCGGGGCAGGTGGTGAGGCTCCTCCCCACTCACCGTCGTCACCCACCTCACCTCACGCTAAGTGATTCTCAAGTGTCTTGTGGACTTTTAACTGATTATTTTCTGTTCGTTGTTTGTTTTACCTTTTAAAACATAAACAAGTTTTGGGTATTCCTGGATTTATTGTAAATCGTTCTTTAAACGGTTTTTGACGTCGGGGAAGGTCCAGGTAGCAGGTGACGATGCGTCGACGTACAGCGCCTAGTCTCTAGCTTTCAACATGTCATCTTCTGAGTCATGGAGTCACAATTTTTTCCTCCATATTTGATGATTATGATCATTAATGCTTCCTGGTAATCTGTCATATTTATGATCCTTTGAAGACGATTTGATAGGAAATTGTCAATTATCTTGTATAATATTGTATGTGTAATAAGACGTTTACGACTGGCTTTCAACGGGGCATCGTGATTTGTGAATCCGGGCAGCAGATGGGTTTTATAGCTGGGAGGCCTTGACTTTTATGGCTTGAGGCGCGACTAGAGGGTAAGGGCAGAAGGATGAGGAAGACCCAGGGGCAGGACGAGTGACTCAGGGGGTTGTTGAGGCCCCTATGGGGTATCTATCACTCAAAGGGCAGTATTTTGTTCAGGTGGCGCACTCATGACCTGACGAAGTAACTGAAGGAGATGTTGCTTCTGTGGGAGAAGTGGCAGGACTTCTGTTGGTTGATACCCTAAGGAACTATCTGAAGGGGATGTTGTTTCTTGTGGGATACGAGTGGCAGGGCGCTCCCAAGGCAGGACTTATGTTTCCTGGTACGCTTAGCAACTATCTGCAGATGTTGCTGTGGGGAGGTTGTGACGCGAGTACTAGGATGACTTAAGGAAGTATATTAAGGAAATTTTGCCCTTGAAAAAATATATCTGGAGGCGCTCTTCAGGTATCAGTGTCATTAGGCAACAAGCGCCTATGTAGGTGGCGTTGTGTTTACCAGTGTTTTTGCGTGTTGTGGGTAGCGGTAAACAAATATTTAAAACTATTGTCCCGGCGGTCGTCCCTCGAAGGATTGATTACATTAGACCCAATAGTTAAATTCCTGATTATTGTGTATGGATATTATATATTTTTTTTTTTGCCAAAGAACACATTTCTGCGTCTGCAGTTCTGACACGGATCATTTGCTGTGCGTTATACTGGAAACTGTCTCAGAGATATCGTAAATATTAACAGTGAACTCAGTCCAGGCATTATGTAATCTACCTCAGTGAAAACAAGAGTTCTTTGGCTCAGTGACCAAGAGGTCTATCACGCTGCCAACCTTCTGTAAGTCATCGTACAATACTCACCAGTACAGTTCTTCATAATTATTATATATGATTAAACATTTTAATCTGAAAACGTCTTTCAGTGTTTGTAAGGATAATAGTAAATGTGTAGTATTGTAATGTTTTTGTTACGTCGTTACTAATACAGAGAGTTTATTAAGTTCACTTACTAGTTGAACCACAAGACACGCCCGGGGAGGAGGGCAGGACCCTTCATGTGCCTAATGTTGTTTACCAGGTGTGTTGCCACCACTACCCTGCCATCACCACCCCACACCACCACCACCCCTGCCACCACCACCCTTATACCACCACTACCCCCACGCCACCACCACCCTTATACCACCACCACCCCCACACCACCACCACCCCTTATACCACCACCACCCCACACCACCACCACCCTGCCACCACCACTACCCCCACGCCACCACCACCCCTGCCACCAGCACCACCTCACATAATCACCACACACTACCCCTACCACCACCATCATCAGCACAACCACCTGCCACCACCACCACCCACCCACCACACCACCCCACATAATCACCACACACCCTCCAAACCACCACCCACACACAACACCCTCCACCACCACCTCACATCATCACCACCACCCCTCACATCATCACCTCCACCTCACATCATCACCACCACTACCTCCACCCATGTCTAATGAGTGCCGGTGTGGGCGTGCCATCAAAGATGCTGTTTGTGCAGACGTGTGTGTGTGTGTGTGTGTGTGTGTGTGTGTGTGTGTGTGCGCGCCTGGCCCCATCCACACTACCACTAACGTCACTGTAGGCGTCACCAGCGTCAACAACACCAGCGTCACCCAGCCATCATTATGACAGGGTGGTAGAACGGAACGCATTTACCTGTTATGACTCACGCCCAAGTGGACGTGACACACACAACACACACACACACAACACACACACACAACACACACACACACACACACACACACACACACACACACACAACACAACACACACAACACACACACACACAACACAACAACAACACACACCCCAAGGCTAGACTTCAATACCTGTTACGCCACTTTGTTTTTATCTTGTTAATATATACACCAGTGACCGGCATACAGGGCAGGAGGGGGGGGGGGTCATCCTGTAGTTAATTCCTACAGAGTTTCAACGACTAAGTGTGAACGATGCGTGTACTGTAGGTGTCAGAAGGTGCTGCAGATGACACTCTTCAGGCCACACACGGGAAGTAAACAGAGATGAATTTATTTTCTATCTGTTGATGTTTATTAAAAAAAAAAAATTATCGAATCACCTGAAGATTATCACCTCTAGTTTATTTCACCTGATGATTAAATACCCAAATGCTACCTGGGGGAGGTTAGGTTAGGTTAGGTTAGGTTAGGTTAGGTTAGGTTAGGTGAGGTGAGGTGAGATGAGGTGAGGTTAGGTTAGGTGAGGTGAGGTGAGGTGGAGGTGAGGTGGAGGTGGAGGTGAGTGTGGGAGGTGAGGCTAGGGGTTAGGTTAGGCTTACTGATTTGTGGTTGTTATGAGTTGTGGGCTAATAAAGAATCGAGTTTTACACCATTCATCAGCTACTGAGAATGGGAGAGGGTGGCGATGGTGACAGAACACAATGATCCGTGTATAGTTGATAACACTACACTCAGCCGACACTATTATGAAGTCACAGCTGATGGTGAGGATGTTGTGAGTGTAGTGAGTTCTGGCAACTGTGTGTGTGTGTGTGTGTGTGTGTGTGTGTGTGTAGGTAGGTAGTGTGTGTGTGTGTGTGTGTGTGTGTGTGTGTGTTGAATTCTATTATACTTGTATTTTTGGAGGCTTAAGTAGACAGCCGGACACCAGTACAGGCTTACCAGCTTACTTGTAAAATATGAATGTACACTTATGAGAGGGTTGTGGCTTACTGTACACACACACACACACACACACACACACACACAAACATTCTTCCATGGGTTGCGTGTGACTGTCTTTCCACCGTTTCTGCCATATTGTGTTGCAGGGTGAGTAAAACCAATATAACTGTGTGCTTATGGAAGGAGTCAAGGCAAACCACTGCCCCTTCACCCTCCCTTCCTCCTTCCCTCCCACCCTTACCACCTACACCAACATACTGTACCCAACTATTATTCACTCCCCACCCACTCCACTAATTAACACTCCACCAATACACCCCCACCCACTCCACCATCATTCCACTGCTAATCACCACACCCACCAGCACCACCACACCACCTAAATTATCACCATGACTATATTTCACCTGTATTTCCACAACGTTACCTTTATTATTTGGACGCGTCAGCACACTAGAGTGACAGCAAGAGATTAATGAGTTGTTGGCCCCGAGAGTGAGAGAACATACTAGCTTAATAGTATAGACGTGTTGACATGTTGACGGTGGGTGTCTCATCCCCCTGGTGGCAACATTGAGTCTGTATGGATGATGATGATGATTCTACTTTTAAAACCAGAGTTATTTAGGGATTACATGAAGATTAACCTCCCCTCTCCCTCCCCTTCCCCCTCTCCCTTCCTCCCCGCCAGCCCCCAGTCAGTTTACCTCACCTGTTGATTAAATACTCTAATACCCTTAATGCTATCTACGGGTGTTTGGTTAGGTTAGGTTAGGTTTACGTTACGTTAGTTTTGGGTTAGGTTAGGTTAAGTCAAGTTAGGGTGGTTAATCTTCAGGTATTCCGGTGATTTTACCTTCCTCCCGCCTTCATTAGCTATAGGTGACAGGTGTATGACGTATGGATATATATATACACCACTAAATTCAACACTAGTTTCTCCTTCAGTCGATGTATAGAATTTATGTTTAACCTCAAGATAACCAAGATATCTTAAGTTGGGCCACCATAACCAAGATATCTTAAGTTGGGCCATCATAACCAAGATATCTTAAGTTGGGTCACCATAACCAAGATATCTTAAGTTGGGCCACCATAACCAAGATATCTTAAGTTGGGGCATCATAACCATTTTATCTTAAGTTGGGTCACCATAACCAAGATATCTTAAGTTGGGGCATCATAGCCAAGATATCTTAAGTTGGGGCATCATAACTCATCAACTTGATATCGTGTTTGAGAATGTCTCGTAAGTTCTCAGTGTTCAGTCTTGTGAGAAATGTTATATTTATGTGGAGAAATTTCTTCCTCAGTCCCTCTGGTCCCTTCTGACCTACAGGGTACCTCTGCTGCCACCCTCAACACCCTCTCCTACACCACCACCCCCAACACCCTCTCCTACACCACCACCCTCAACACCCTCTCCTACACCACCACCCTCAACACCCTCTCCTACACCACCACCGCTTCAACACCTTCTCCTACACAACATCCACCACACACCACATTTACTGCTCTCACAACCACCTGCACCACCACCATTCATTCACTCTCACCTCTCCCCTCACCACTCTCACCCCCCTCACGTCGAGTGGCCAGGGACCATAAGAATTCCATCTCTACGCCATGAATGCCTCTTGATATGAAAGACCCGCGGCCAGACCTGACTCCGCTTCTGTGTCAGAGGCCATACGAGTGACAATCACCCTTTGTGACCCTTAGAAAACGACCTTAGGACACTATGATGACTACGTCTTTCTTGCCCCGACGGTGGAGATATGTAAGCTGGAAGGGGTAGGAGAGAAGGGGTGAGGGGGGTTAAGGGGGTGAGGGGGTTAAGGGGGGAGGGAGGAAAGGCGGGAGAGGGTTGAGAGGGAGGGAAAGACGCCTAGTTGTGTGGGTGTAGGGTAGGGTGTAGGGTAGGGTGTAGGGTAGGGTGTAGGGGTGAGGGTGGGGTAGGGGTGTAGGTAGGGGTGTAGGTAGGGGTGTAGGGGTAAGTGGGTGTAGGGTAGGGTGTAGGGTGGGGTGTAGGGAGAACGGTCAGAAAGATGGATTGGGGGTAAGAGGGAGGTGGGAGGGTGAGGTGGGAAGGTATTTTGAGATGGAAGAGTTAAGGAAGAGAAATGGAAGGAGAGAGTTGGAGAGGTAAGAAGGAGGGGCTGAGGGGGGTAGGAGGGAGGGGGAAGAGAAAGTAAGAGGGAGGGAGTGGAAAAGGAGGCAAGAGGGAAAGAATAAAGGGTAGGGGATGGAGGAGGAGGAAGGAGAAGAGAGTAGGTTGTGGTAGCGTGTGGAGGAAGGAGGAATGGAGGGGGAGGAGAAGGAGAAAAAAGGTTGGAATGGGCGGATGGAGGCGTGAAGGACTGTATAGTAATGGGGGAAGAGATAATTACTCACACAATTGGGGTTTGGTTGGGCTTAACTGGGGCTCATACGAGTTTATTTGGGTATCATTCTTGATATATTTAGCTTAGGGTTAGGTTAGGTTAGGTTAGGTTAGGTTAGGTTAGCTTAGGGTTAGGTTAGGTTAGGTTAGGTTAGGTTAGGTTAGGTTAGGTTAGGTTAGGTTAGGTTAGTGTTAGGTTAGGTTAGGTTAGGTTAGCCTTAGGTATATTTAATCATCTCGTAAAACAAACTGGGGTGTTAATCGTCACGTGATCCATTAGGTAAATAAACCAGGCTATTTAATAACTTATATTTACCAACATCAGAGATTTACAATATGGCTGACACTTGTAATTTACCTTAATGAGAAGATGTAAGAGAATAACTTTGTAAATGTAAATAGATTCAGCCTTTAAAAGTTGTAAAAAAAAAGGTGATATTTTTATAGTTATTTAAAGTTACTGAAAAATGTATGAAGGTTAAATAGATTTGGTGATTTAATTAAGACGAGAAGGAGTTGTTATCGTTTTTATTTGTGGTTTGTGTTGTGAGGGAGATAGATGGTGAGGGAAGTGGTGGAGGAAGACGAAGAAGATGAGGGAGATGGTGGAGGAATGCATATAGATGCAGAGGGAGATGGTGGAGAAGACGAAGAAGATGAGGGAGATGGTGGAGGAATGCATAGATGGTGAGGAGATGGTGGAGAAGACGAAGATGAGGGGAGATGGTGGAGGAATGCATAGATGAGAGGGAGATGGTGGAGGAAGACGAAGAAGATGAGGGAGATGTGGAGGAATGGCAGATGGTGAGGAGATGTAGAGAAGACGAAGAAGATGAGGGAGAGGGAGAATGGCTAGGATGGTGAGGGAAGTGGTGGAGGAAGACGAAGAAGATGAGGGAGGAAGGGAGAAGGTGTTAGGAAGTAAACATGGAGGGGGAGAATGAGGAGGAGTGTGGGAGTGGCTGGTGAGGAATTTGAAGGTGGAGGTGGAGGGGTGGAGGGTGGGGGTTTGAAAGGGGTGGGAGGGGAGGTGAGGGGGGGAGTTTGTGCTGGTGGAGGGGAGTTTGTGCTGGATGGAGGGAGCGAAAGGGGTGGAGGGGAGGGGTGGAGGGTGGAAGCTTGTGCTGGGTGGAGGAGGGTGGAGGGTAGCTTGAAAGGGGTGGAGGAGGGGTGTGGAGGGTAGTTTGTACTGGGTGGAGGAGTTTGTGCTGTGGAAGGGAGTTTGTGCTGGGTGGAAGTGAGGGTGGAGGGTAGTTTGTACTGGGTGGAAGTGAGGGTGGAGGGTAGCTTGTGCTGGTGGATGTGAGGGTGGAGGAGTTCAGTTTCTACCTTGAATTAACCACAAATTGGATGAATCAATGTTATGTATGAGTGTATAATAACAGAGAATGGAGCTGGTGGGTGAAGGACATGAATGGGTGGGTGGCAAGTGTTGGAGTCATGGGTGGTGGAGGGGTGGAGAACGCAAGGGGGATGAATGAGGGTACTACGGATAGGTCAGTACGGGTGGTGGTGGGTGTCAGTCAATCACGGATGGTCAGTGGTAGCAGATGAATCAACCGGATACTGTGACGTCACCACTTACTCAGCTGGGTAAATGTCAAGTGAAACACGATACATCCAACCTTACCCACGCCTGAGTGCTCCGCCTCTCTTCATAAACAAACTCACTAAATGTCAATATTTATTCAGACTAAATTTGATGACTCATTTTCAAAGAATGCGAAAGAGAACTAAACAAGAGAGAGAGAGAGAGAGAGAGAGAGAGAGAGAGAGAGAGCAATACAATGATAATAATTTCAGAACGTAAAAATACAAGGAACAGAAAAGTTTATATTGTAGAGAAGATAAACAATAGAAAAATAAGATAAATAATAATAATATATAATCATAAATATAAACCAAAAATCCATTACAGCAAAAATAAGATACAAAAAATATACGAAATAATAAAAAAAAATAAATATCTGTAATGAAAAAAAACAAACATCAAAAGGTTTATGTTTGGTTTAATTTCTTGGCGATCAGGTGAGATAAAACTTGTAGGTAAAGGTTTAATACTATGGTCAAGATTACAGAGGTACAGTGGTGCAGTGGTATCTTGTGGTGTAGTGGTATCTTGTGTTGTAGTGGTACCTTGTGTTGTAGTGGTACCTTGTGTTGTAGTGGTACCTTGTGGTGTAGTGGTACCTTGTGTTGCAATGGTACCTTGTGGTGTAATGGTACCTTGTGTTGTAGTGGTACCTTGTGTTGTAATGGTACCTTGTGGTGTAATGGTACCTTGTGTTGTAATGGTACCTTGTGTTGTAATGGTATCTTGTGGTGTAGTGGTATCTTGTGTTGTAGTGATACCTTGTGTTGTAGTGGTACCTTGTGTTGTAATGGTATCTTGTGGCATAGTGGTACCTTGTGTTGTAGTGGTACCTTATGTTGCCTCGTGAGTTGTCCAGCCACCACCAGACTTAGCCAGGACCAGAGGGGGCGTATGACAGAACTGTACCCTACGTATATTGGTGTGTGTATTAACTAGGTACACAAGTACATCTACCAAGTTAGTTTACATAGAAGAAAATACATCAGATATCTCATAGTTTACATATACCCTATAACTTCCTTCCACCCACATGACATCTCCTCTCCACCCACACGACACCTTCCTTCCAACACACACATCTCCTTCCACCCACACGACATCCCTCCCCTCCACCCACACGACACATCCCCCTCCACCCACACAACACCTCCCTCCACCCACACAACATCCTCCCCTCCACCCACACAACACCTCCCCCTCCACCCTGTTCCTGTCCTATAGTACTAATCACAAGTTAAAAAAAAATAAGGTCATCACATAATTATCCTGGGCGTGGCGAAGGTGCACTGTGACCCACATAGACAGACAGACAGACAGACAGACAGGTGTATCTCCCCGGGTCAGTAGTGAAGAGAACTGTATCATTATCATGGTATATAACCCCTGTCCCACCCCCCCCCCCCGCTGGACAAAAATAGCAGGGGGTGTTAAGTCTCCGAAATGGTCACCACACTTATGAAAATGTAAGAGAAATAGCAAAAATAAAAGTATTCAAGCCATTTTACACATTATTTACATACATCAAGCTTCATTCACTCCAAACCGGAAATATTCAGAAAAAATTATCTAATGCTTACATCACCATCACCACCACTACCACCATTACCACCATCACCACCATCACCACCACCACTACCATTACCACCATCGCCATCACCACCGCCGTGTTTACAAATTTTAACGTAGCTTCTATGTACCAAAGAATCTACTCTCAGACGCTGGTGATGGTAAGAATATTTTCCCCTAGAAGCCAACACAAGATGGTTGTGTTCCCCCTGGCGGTTCTCGTCCTTGTTCAGATAAATATGGACGATAAAGGATATTCCGTTATTTATTGTAGGAATGTTGTAATAATTCCTTATTATGCTTTGTGACTTTTTTCGTGAAAGTAATACGAGAAAAGCTTTTTTTTTTATGATCTCTAACGACTGACAAAATGGCGTGAGGTGCAGTAGTAGTTAATGAGTCAGACGCCTCACCTGCTCCACTTAATCACCCTGAGGACAGTTATTGTTATGATAGGAACCGAAAGTTTTACGCCTTGGTGATGGAGTCAGTACTTAAAGAACACTAGTCGGGTTTCTTAGTCCATAAATCATTATATTTACAGTAATGTTGTCAGTACCGGCCACGACAGGAGAGCCACACACACAGAACACAATTAATAATGTCTTCTTGAGATATTAGTCCAGTAATGTGTACAAGAGCTTGGTGGTGTCTGCCTCTCACGTAGAACTGAACTGTGGTAGTTGATCCTCACTGGTACACAGATGGTGAGGTTGAGTGTGACTTTGTGAGACACTACTCTGTTTAGGGAAAGTTTTGGTGAAGGCGTGACACTGGCGGGGGTCAGCAGGAAGATGGACTAAACAGTGATGTGTACAGCAGAGTGGAGGTGGGACGCAGACAGCGTTCTGAGCCTCTGTCACTGTGGCAGATTGTATTATCACAGATTACTGAAGTGTAAGAGTGGGGACTACATTACCCAGCTGATGCCTAGGTAGTGTTGGGCACCTACGATGGGCTTGGCGCCAGCTGGTCTCCTTCAGAACCACCTGTAGGTCGTAAAGAAGGATGTATGGGGGCAGACCAAGTATATACCTGCTGTAGGCTTTTATCATTACTGTCGCTGTTGGCTTAAGCGTGGACATAAATACAAGACATTAGTACCGGGACACATGGACGATACGTGATACTGTTTGGTACGTCACCATGTGTGCAGCTGTGTGATTGGTGGGAGTGACACCCTCCCTCCCCCCCTCCCACCCATGTCCTTCTCCACCCACCCCTTACACGCCATACCTCCCCCTCCCCCCTCATCATTCATGGCACCACAGGGGGGGTCATGTGTACCATATGTGCCTCCTCCACTTGACGTAACTGTGATGCTCATGTTTATATATGTGTCCTCCCCCCCCACCCCCCTCGTGTTCTCGTGATACTCGGCCACAAAGGATGGACTTCCGGTTGTAACATCCACCCAACATTGCCCAGCCCCTGCCCTGACCCACCCAACTCACCCCACCCCACCCCACCCCACCCCACCCCACTCCCACCCCACCCCACCCCACCCCACCCCACCCCACCCCACCCCACCACAGCGCCCATTCCTACTTCCCTAATCCCGCCCTCACACACGCTGCCCCACCCACACGTTGGCACTCACCGTGTCCTGGGTGTCATTATAAGTAGTTGGCGGAGATGAATGCCGGAAGCAAGAATCTTCACCTGTTTATTGATCATCGTCAAGACAGACTCACCTGTGCGTTGACTTATAAGATGTTACTTCCTCTCATAGTTCTTCACCTGGTCACCTGAGTACCTGGTGGAGTCACAACGTTCAGGTAGTGGTGGTGAGAGAGAGAGAGTTGAGCGTGACGGGGATATCCTGCTGCCCCGCCCTCCTAAATTCAGGATCCAACACGCCTCATTAATACAGCTTGAAGACGTAAATACCTGGGCAGGTGGTCAGGAGTGCTCCGCCTCGCCCGCCATCAAAGGCTGCCCTAAATAACCTGACAAAGACTGACACAACCACAACAACTGATGATGAATTTGTTGATAGCAGAGAGGGAGGCACAGGGGGGGAGAGGGGGGGGGGTGAGGGTACGAAGACCAGAGATAGGAGGACTTGAGTGAGGGAGGTCGCGAGGGGGAGAACTGAAAGAGAGGAGACTTGGATCAAGGAGGACCTACATCAAGGAGGACCTACATCAAGGAGGACCTACATCAAGGAGTACTTAGACCAAGGAGGACGTACACCAAGGAGTACCTACACCTAGGAGAACCTACACCTAGGAGGTCCTGGATCAAGGTAGACACTGTGGGCGTCTAGGTATTGAGAGAAGTGAACAGCGTGGCCGTGGTGGGTGACAAACCATCTTACTGTGTGTAAACTTGTTTGTGTAGATGTGTGTCGCTTTTTTACACCCAGTTATGTAGTTTTTTTTTCTCGTTTTTTTTTTACGAGGGGAAAAAAAATCAGTTGTCCTTCGAAGAGAGAGAGAGAGAGAGAGAGAGAGAGAGAGAGAGAGAGAGAGGAGAGAGAGAGAGAGAGAGAGAGTTTACGAGGCTACTGACTATGAGTTGTGTCCATTCCAGGCATCTACACATTGACACACACACACACACACACACACACACACACACACACACACACACACACACACACACACACACACACACACACGATCGTAATCTCAGTAGATATATAACAGTCTTAAAATATTTCTTTTGATGGTAGGTAGGCGAGAAGTGAGTACGACCAGTGAAGTACTTACAAGAATGTTTCCAGATATACCTACCAGTATTGTGGGGGTGTAGAGAAGGAGGAGGAGGAAAGTGAAGGAGGATGAAGAGGAAGAGGGAGGAGGAAGAAGAAGGAGGAGAGGAGGCAGAAAAAGAAGAATAAGAGGAAGAAGAAACTCAGAAGAGGAGGAAGAAGAAGGAGAGGAGGCAGTAAAAGAAGAATAGGAGGAAGAAGAAAACTCAAAAGAGGAAGAAAAAGAAGTGAAGGAGGAAGGAGAAGAAGAGGAGGAGGTAAGAAGAACAACCAAGCCTCTCACTCCCCACATTGTCACAGGTCGTCGGAGTTCTCTTAAGACTCAGAAATTATTTGTTTTTCCTAACTAATGATGTAAACAAAGAGCCCATTTTTATACCCTAGAGTCACAGTTTAAATTAGACGCCATTTTACTTATCATCCTGGTCTCATACCAACCAATTACACAACCAATTGGGTGTATAGTGGCGGATGAAGCAAGTGGGGTGGTGACGGATGAGGGAAGTGGGGTGGTGACGGATGAGGCAAGTGGTCGTGGTGGCAAGAATCTGATGGTGTAATTAAAGTCAATATTGTCCTTATAATGTACAGTAAGTAGAGGTGATTCCCTTATACCTGATTCCCTTATACCTGATTCCCTTATACCTGATTACAAGAATGTTTATACCCCATGAACTGTTAGAGGGATCAGGCGACCACGACCCCAGTCACCCCTCCTGTTCACGCCCTCACCCAGTAACCTTGTGGTACTCGGCCTTGGAGGGGGAAGTTTGTACATACCAGGACTTATCATAGTGCAGTAGTGTCACAACATAGCATGAATGACCATCACATTACTAGCTGTAGATGACCTGTTTTGAGAGAGAGAGAGAGAGAGAGAGAGAGAGAGAGAGAGAGAGAGAGAGATAAGTTTAGGTATGTCTCTCTTTGATAACCTGGATTTAGGTACGTCATGTATTGTGCTGTGACTGACGCCATAAGGAGAGGCGCTGTGAGGAGTGCCTGTAAGATGTAATGGTGTGAGGTATGGCACTATGAGGTGTTTAGGCCTATACATCCGCGCCTGGCACTCGGCACGTAGGCACTTTTGGCACTTGTCCTATCGTAATGTTTACTCCTCAGCCCAGCATGTGTCCACCTCACCCACTTGTACCAGCAGGCGTTCCTATCTCTCGGTTATTTACAGCTTTATCCTACTTTTTCATAGAGGTGCTGTCAGCTGGTAGACCATGTGCTCCAAGTTCCATTTCTCACAGAGACTCTTGTACCTGTTGTTGTGTTTACCTGTCCTGGGGTTGTCTTTAGTCCCATGTCTCTTACTAATTAATTATAAATGGTTTACCTGTTAAATACCGGCATCTTGTATGAGTGATACTGTGAGTGTTTCCTGCCCTCACTGTGACCGTGTGTGTGTGTGTGTGTGTGTGTGTGTGTGTGTGTGTGTGTGTGTGTGTGTGTGTGTGTGTGTGTGTGTGTGTGTGTGTGTGTGTGTGTGTGTGTGTGTGTTCTGGAGTCTTTCTACTACAGAGGGTCACTGTGTCTGTTGAAAATAAGTAAGAGGAAAAATTATTGCTAGGAGAGTAATACTAGGAGTCGATAGCAATGTCGTAAAAATAGTGGTAGGTTTATTAATAGCTGTAGTTTTAGTAATTGTGGTGGTTGATTTGTGCTAGTTATAATAATAGTGGTTATATTATAGTAGTAGTTGTAGTGATTGTTGTGGTAGTAGTGGTAGTAGCGCCTGTAGTTCTTATTTGTGCTATTTTAAGTTTTTGTACAGGAATAAAATCTGGTCTGTGAGTCACACAGGGCCAGCTCCCAGGGCCACGTACTCTCAGCAGTGACGTAACTTCTCCCAGGGAAGAGAAAAAAAAATCTGTTCCTAGATTCACAAAGATTCGTAACTCAGAATTTTCATCGTAATTGGAAACATAGGAACGTAATTCATTTAACATAGAACGCAAAGGTAGAATGAATCCTTAATTACTCACTGCTGTTTTACTGTAATTAGATTCAGTTATTATAATTCCAGGTAAAGTGAGGATAAATAATTTTCCTGAAAATCTTGACTCCTGGTTGGTGTTCTCAGCGTGTGGGGTCATGACGTGTTCAGGCCTAAATTGGCACTAGTGTCTGTATCGTGTCTGAACGTGTGTGTGTGTGTGTGTGTGTGTGTGTTATGGTTAGTGTCGGTTGAGACCCCACACACACCGACCACCTCTGCCCGGGCGCATACGGCCTCCGCCACTCTTTCTTTCCCCAGGAGTATCCACCTAACTGGTTCATTATATGACAGTCTTGGCTCAAGGATAAAGCTGGCACCCAGGACTGGCTAGCTATCAGCTTAAGCGTATCAGCTGTCCGGCACTCTTGCTATGTTGCCACTGCTGGTACTAACACTGATCACATACGTAAGCATCTAAAAAAAGCTTTACGTAAATTTTCATTAGTACAGGTAGTTTCTCCCAGGTATGTCCACGCTTAAGATGTTCTAAGAAGTACCAAAATAAATGAGAGTTGAGGGAGTGGCGTACACAGGGCGCGGGAGCCAGCGAGGTATTACCGTGTTGGCCAGCGGGTGATGTACGGGCCAGTGTTTTGTTCCCCAGCAACCATTACCGTCTTCCTCCTGTTGGGTGACACTGCTGCTGCCTCTCTACACACAGTCTCGGGTTAAGGGAATTATCCCATAAATCCACAGGTGTGAATCAGTGCCACGAGCGCCACTAGCGGGGCCAACGATACAACATTGTTCGAATATTTTTCAACAAACTTAACGTTACGGATAATGTAAAGTATTTATTAACCCACATCCGAAAATGATACCGAACCCAAATAACAGTTTACCTTGTACACTCTACTTTCTGTTACACAACTTTAAAACACTCAGAAATAATCACCCAGTTGTAGTTACTCAAACCTCTACGTGAAGTTTACTCGACTTCCATTAAGCAACACTATTCCCGCCTAACTCTCCTAAGATAATTATTAACCTTAACCCCGTCACCACTGCTTATTGGATATACCTCTCATAAACTCACTCATAATATCACTAATAAACTAGACACCCCTTCAATAATGTCTAATGCTGACTCCCTACCCCCAGAGAGAGAGAGAGAGAGAGAGAGAGAGAGAGAGAGAGAGAGAGAGAGAGAGAGAGAGAGAGAGAGAGACTAGCAGTGGTGTAAGCTGAGGTTCCTGTACTGAGAACTGTGTCAGGATAAACACTCGGACATTCACCTTGTAAACTGAGCTTTATATCAACCTCACAACCTTTCAACACAGCAACACACTGGTCTACCCCTCAACACAGCAACACACTGGTCTAACCCTCAACACAGCAACACACTGGTCTACCCCTCAACACAGCAACACACTGGTCTACCTCACACAGCAACACACTGGTCTACCCCTCAACACATTGGTCTACCCCTCAACACAGCAACACACTGGTTACCCCTCAACACTGGTCCCCTCAACACAGCACACTGGTCTACCCCTCAACACAGCAACACACTGGTCTAACCCTCAACACAGCAACACACTGGTCTACCCCTCAACACAGCAACACACTGGTCTACCCCTCAACACAGCAACACACTGGTCTACCCCTCAACACAGCAACACACTGGTCTACCGTTTTAACTAGACGGAACGAGGAAACATAGTTAATGATAAACAGACATTGGGCAGTCAGTGATCCCAGCATTAGTGTGTTTACAGAGCGTCTTGCGTCATGCACACTCGTGGAGTTCATGAACCCTTGATGGAATTTCACTCATCGAGTAACTTCACGGAATTTCGTATTTTTCAACAAGATTTCGTGGATTTTTCTTGAGCCTGAAAATATCTGGAAAACAGTTTATGAAGGATAAGACATTTTTAATTGGGAAATAAATGCACTATTATCATTCATTGGCAGAATATGATGTACACTTAACGAAGTCCACATATTTAAGATACATATGGGTTCAGGTGTGTGTGTGTGTGGTGAAGTTGGGCTGAGGGAGGGAGGGGTTAAGTGAGACGGGATGAGGGAGGGAAGGAAGGGAGGGAGGGAGTGGGGTGAAGGAAGGGAAGAGGAGTTGAGGGAGGGAGAGAGGAATCTGTCCTTCACCTGCCGTCATCACCAATGGTCACCTCACTTCTTGTTCCTCTGTTTCAGGTGGTGACCCGCTGACTGTCCCTGACCCAAGGTGAACAACAACTGCTTGGTGAGTGTTTATTATTATTATTATTATTATTATTATTATTATTATTATTATTATTATTATTATTATTATTATTATTATTATTATTATTATTATTATTATTATTATTATTATTATTCATGCATTTTTATAGTTTAACGACATGTAATTTTGATAAATTATCTTAATTAATTTTATATGTATAGATAGATAGATAGATAGATAGATAGATTCAACTAAAAATAATAATTGCAAGAACTTAAGGAAACAGTATCACAAAATATATTGATAATCGTGTATTGGGAAAAGTCCTTTTAAAAATTAAGTAAACATCGCTGTCATCTGGAGGTAAACATTGAGGAAGAGAGTGATGTAAAATGTTAACCTGTGTGTCCTAATTAACATTAACACCATGTAAAGTTAGTATTTGTGTCGTAATTATCACTAACACAGCAGCGGTAGTCTTCGGTAGGTTAGGTCAGCATAAATGAAAAATCTGGTTGAAGTGGTGGAAGCGGTTAGCAGTTTGGTCATTGCGGTTGAGTAAGATGATGATAGATGCGGTTAACTTTGGTGATGATGTTGGATGAGACGGGGAGGAGGACACAGTGGTTAAGAAGCACAGAAGGTGAGTTAATTCTTGCGTTACGGTAATGATGAACAGGTGTTGACAGGTGTGGGGCTAGGAGAGTGGTGGACAGGTGTGGTGCTAGGAGAGTGGTGGACAGGTGTGATGCTAGGACAGGTGTGGGGCTTGGAGAGTGGTGGTTAGGTGTGATGCTAGGAAAGTGGTGGACAGGTGTGAGGTTAGGAGAGTGGTGGACAGGTGTGATGCTAGGACACGGTGTGGGGCTAGGAGAGTGGTGGACAGGTGGGAGGCTAGGGCAGGTGTTGACAGGTGTGAGGCTAGGAGAGTGGTAGACAGGTGTGAGGCTAGGACAGGTGTTGGCAGGCAGGTGTGGGGCGAGGACAATGATCTACAGGTGTGCGATAAATAATTATATAACGAAGTTTAAAAGCTCAGTTGATGGTGTGGAAAAGACACCAGTATTTATAGTGAGTAATGGTGATGATGGTGGTGATGGTGGTGATGGTGATGGTGGTGATGGTGGTGATGGTGGTGATGGTGACGGTTGTGGTGGGAGCCAGGACACGTTCACACCACCGCTTCCTGGAACATTACCTGTTGCTCACCCTCCTCCTCCTCTCCCTCCTCTCCTCCCTCCTCTTGATACTTGGCTACGGGCGTCTCTCACTGCTCTATTTTGGCTGCAGTAGTGGGAGGGTGGGAGGGGGAGGGATACACTTAGTTCATTATTAATTTTAACGATACCAAGAGTTCAGGAGTTATTAGTGCAGTATAAATAATATTCTTAGACTTGGGTTTATTCGTATGAAGTTATATTTTTAGGTTGAATGAATTTATTTTCGTGATTTTTTTTTTAAGGTGATGGAAAAAAGTAACAGCTTTTTTTTTATTGTTTAGCCCCGCGGGATCGAACGGTTATGGGATGAGATAACTGTGAGGCCCGACAGTTCGTGACTTGTTGCCTGCCCAGGGACGCTCTGACCTTAAGACTATTCTCAGCGTCTTGTGTAATTTTTGTTTCCTTCTGACACAATATGAAGTACTGTTTAGAATTTATAGTTGTTTTGGTTCCTTATTTACTGTGTTTTGAAGGTTTATTTTATTTTGTTATGGAAATGGGACGGTAATATTATTTAACCCTCGGGAAAAAATAGTAATAAAAGCGCGGGAAAACTGGCGTGGGCGGGAAAATAGAACAGGAACATTTTGGCGCGCGTGTTACTACGACCAGTGACATCAGTTACCTAATTTAGTACAGTGATATGTAGTAGAGGACAAATGCGGACTGTGGTGCAGGATAAGTCTTCTGCGCTAGAGCTGTAAGGCTGGCGGTGTTACTCGTGGCATATGTTGTGGTAGACCGTATTGTCTGGGTGTTGCAATGGCTCTCCCGCTGAGAGTCATTTGTACTCGTACTCTCTCTTTTAAATGGTCTGAGTTCGCTTATTAAAAGAAGACTAATGAAATCCTGCACACACCATGACACTGATGTTCACAGTATATAAAACTGGTTGAGATAATTGTCCCTTGAAGAGTCACGTTGTTGTGTTGGTGACATTAATAATTTATGGTCAACAGTAAGGCTGGCGTTGGCTGTATATCCCAACCTCGCGCCGTGGGAGCTGGCACGACCTTGGGAGGGATGGAACCCATGCATGAGAGTGCTAAACGCGTCACAAATTAGGTCGATTTTCCACTGACCGGGACAAGCATGAGTGATCGCTAACAATTCTGGCAATTACCTCAGTCATGCTTGTATATTTTTGCTGGCTTGTGTTTCCTTGTACAGACTGGTTGGTTGGCTAGGTAGTGGGTTGTTGGGTTGTGTTTTGGCCAGCGCCCATGCCAGTAAGTGTTGACCCGCTCTCCCTCCCTCACCTCACCACCCTTTTACGGCCAAGCAAGCGGGCAATCGTCCACCATTCTTGATCATGCATGTTCAGGTTTCCACGTGTGTGTGTGTGTGTGTGTGTGTGTGTGTGTTTGGACGTGGGAGGTGTGTGGGAGTGGCTGCGTGGATGTGTGTCATGGTGTGTATGTGTGTCGGTGTATGATGACGGTGTGTGTGTGTGTGTCATGGAGTATACCAGCATGAGCGCATGTGTGTGTGTGGAACTGTAAGGATTATCCGTGAGTGTTGACGTGTGTGTGTGTTCATGCCTATTTGTGTGGAACATGATGGTGGAAAGGTTAGGTGTTAACGCTAAATTTAACATACAAACACACACACGGGGCACGTATTCATTATCTCTCTCTCTCTCTCTCTCTCTCTCTCTCTCTCTCTCTCTCTCTCTCCAGTATATATCTTAAGAAACATAAAACGGTTGACCTGTCGAAGATCCTCCTCCTCCTCCTCCTCCTCCTCCTCCTCCTCTTCCTCACGTTTATTTTCATGTCCATCATCTCTTGTTTATTTAATTTCTGATTTAATTTTGGGATATTCCTTCTTCCCCATGTCAAGGCTTACCCGAGTTAAGGTTCACCCATGCCAAGGCTCACCCGAGTTAAGGCTACCCCTGTTTCTCCCCCTGAGTCCCAAGGCTCCCCCCTATGCAAAGTCTGCCTACCTGTGTGTCTACCTTACCCGTCTGTCTGCCTACCTGTGTGTCTACCTTACCCGTCTGTCTACCTTACCTGAGCTACTTGTTTACATAGACGAGTGAGATAGACAACATCGGCTTAACCTTGAATGTGTAAACACTGGCTGCTTACCTCTTCTTTTACCTCCATCAGTCAGCTCTATGAGTGCTGATCCTTACTGATTGACTGATTGGTTGAGTCATTAGCTAGCTGGTTGGCTGACTGACTGAGAGAACTTTTTTGATGAGAGAGAAAGGGTAATGAGGGGGGGGGATGTGAGGGGAGAGGAAATGTGTAGGGGGAGGGAGATGAGAGAGGGAAGGGAGAGGGAAGGGAGATGAGAGAGGCAAGGGAGATGAGAGAGGGAAGGGAGATGAGAGAGGGAGGGAGATGAGAGAGAGGGAAGGAGATGAGAGAGGGAGGGAGATGAGAGGGAGGAGATGAGAGGAGGAGATGAGAGAGGGAGAGATGAGAGGGAAAATAGAGGAAGATGAGAGAGGGAAGGGAATGGATGAGGTACATTAATAAGAATTATCCTCATTACTGTGCGGTTACTAAGCAGACCTCCACTGTTAGAGTAATTAATGTGTACCGTACACCGCACGTACACATAATAAGCGGCACTGGTGGGGTGTAGAGGAAGTACAATACCTACCTGTATCTCGTGACACATAGATAGAAAACAGTAGAAGGATGTACACAATTAGTAGAGGGTGGAGTATGATAGCTGGCTGGCTGACTCACTCGGGAGGCCAAGCACACCTGTCAATCCCTCCTCCTCTCCCACGCCTACAGGATCACCACTGCTATAAACACCGTTCTTTATCGCCTTCAATCCCCTTTAAACACTCACAGGTTGTTGTTTTGGATAGTGATCGTGTTAGATAAGTCGCATACGGGGGTCACAGTTTCACCACTTTTTTACAGTCAAGGCAAGAAGAGTTGAGGGCCCTATAGTGTAAGGGGAGATGATCATTGTTACCCCAGTACATTGTTTACACATAGAGGTGGTGTAGTGACCTAGGCCCGGGGTAGGTTAATGTGGGGTCTACCAACACACACACACACACACACAAACACACACAAACACACACACACACAAACAACCACAAACACACACACAAACAACACACTACATCCTTGACCACCGAAGGGTCAAGACGTACCTGGCGCTCCTCTCGGAGCAGCCAGGTCAACTGTTATGTTGGCCCATACCAACCTCCTGAACCCTCCTCCCACCGGAATATCAACAAGCTCACGCCAGAAGTTACTATTTCATTTAGGAAAGAAATGGAACCAGTGTTAAACAGAGGTGAACAGTGGTGAACAGTGCTTAAGTCAGTGAGAACAACTCAACAGTAACAGTGGTACCCAAGTTGACCTTTCACACAGTGAGGTCCCAGGTACCCAGTGATAACGGCCAGTGAGACCCAACTACCAGCGATGTGTTAATCCGTCTACGATAGGAAGGCCTGGAACCACACCTCACTCATATAACACCATCTGTGAGGGAATTACTACACCATGTGAGGCCCCTCATAACACCATATGTGAAGGAGTTACTACACCACGTGAGGCCCCTCATAACACCATCTGTGAGGGAATTACTACACCACGTGAGGCCCCTCATAACACCATCTGTGAGGGAATTACTACACCACGTGAGGCCCCTCATAACACCATCTGTGAGGGAATTACTGCACCACGTGAGGCCCCGCATAACACCATCTGTGAGGGAATTGCTACACCACGTGGGGCCCCTCATAACACCATCTGTGAGGGAATTGCTACACCACGTGGGGCCCCTCATAACACCATCTGTGAGGGAGCTGCTACACCACGTGGGGTCCCTCCTAACACCATCTGGGAGGTGCTACCGTGAGGCCCATAACACCATCTGTGGGAATTACACCACGCACGTAGGGCCCTCATAACACCATCTGTGAGGGAATTACTACACCACGTGAGGCCCCTCATAACATCATCTGTGAGGGAATTACTACACCACGTGAGGCCCCTCATAACACCATCTGTGAGGGAATTACTACACCACGTGAAGCCCCTCATAACACCATCTGTGAGGGAATTACTACACCACGTGAGGCCCCGCATAACACCATCTGTGAGGGAATTACTACACCACGTGAGGCCGCTCATAACACCATCTGTGAGGGAATTACTACACCACGTGAGGCCCCTCATAACACCATCTGTGAGGGAACTACTACACCACGTGAGGTCCCTCCTAACACCATCTGGGAGGGAGTTACTACACTACGTTTTTACTGTTCAACACCTACATTAATCTGTATTATCACTGTATGTTCCTTTACCTTTCTCCAATGAAGGCTTTTGTTAAACCACCAATGTATGTAATAAGTCATTTATGCCCAATGTATATTTTCAGCCTTCAGGCTGCAGAACTTTTTCAATAAACCGTTAATTATTATTATTATTATTATTAATACACACACAGAATTTAGGTATTCTTGATGTACAATATAATACCTTGATATACAATACTTTCGCCGCCCCACCCTGTGTGGGTCAGTGACCTGTGCTCAGGTGGGCTAATCCTATAAAAAATCAAGATGCAGGCCAGTGGCCATCTTGACGGAGGTCAAAGTACGCTAATTGTCGGGGTAGCCCTCCGGGGTGGCTTCCCTGGCCCTAGAATCTCAGCCAGTTCGGCTGATCGCCAATGTGTTTCGTAAAGTGAGGTGGTTTGGGTGTTGAGGGTGCCTTCTTCTGGTGCCAGCCGGCATAGACAGCTATCAGTGGGTTCTATGCATGGAGACGGGAGGTCTTTGAAAACAAATTTCCGCTTGCTCCAGGGAACGCTTGTGCCGGGTGGGACCTTGCAGAATGCAGTGTTTCACTCCCTAGCAAGCTCCGGGCCATGGACCTCGCATCAGGTGTGTGTGTGTGTGTGTGTGTGTGTGTGTGTGTGTGTGTGTGTGTGTGTGTGTGTGTGTTGCCAGGGTTAGGGTTAGGTTAGAGCGGTTCGTCTTGTGATCATACCAACTTTATACATAGTGAAGCTTTTTATATTAACTTTGATATATTGGTGCAGGTGCCTAATTATCTGGGGAGGACTGCCGTTACCTTGATGACTCTCTCTCTCTCGTAATAACACTAAAACCACTGCAGCCCAGAGATCAATCCTGAGTTTCCAGACCCCTGCCGCGTGAGGCCAAAGTGGGTTAGAGGGTCCATTTTTTTTTTACGCGTGGGGTAAAATTGCATGGCGGTACCGTGAAGCCGTAGAGTTGTAAACAAATGTGGGGTGGGGGTCAAGAGAGTAAGGGCCCCCGCGTGCCGAGTTGTAATAAATGTGGGGGGTGGGGGGGTCAAGAGAGTAAGGGCCTCTGTAGTCAGGAGTTGTAATAAAATGTAAAGTGGGGGGTCAAGAGTAATACCTCTCAGAAGTCAGAGCTTGTAACAAAACGTGGATGCAATCAGGAAGTTAACCAGGTCTCTTAAGCACCTTGGTCCACTATCAGGGAGACCGGTCACAGTGACCTCATATCGTTTTGGGGCAGAACTTTGGTTATTCTACGGCTAGTGATAGGTACCGCATATTTTGACCTCTGTTCGCCAATTATTAGGCCGTGATGGGCCTTAGGATGAAATACTGTTTGTGATATCAAGTGCACTGAGACGCCGCCTTTCCCTTTTCCTCTGGCAGGCCATCACTTATATGAACCCGCGCGGCCCCCGGCACAAGGCCTTTATCTAGCCCTACAAACCGTAGGGGCTGGTCCTTGGACCCTTCTGAGGAACAAAAGACGCGAACGTTATACTTTTCCTAAATCTCTTTATGGTAGAGCCACCTGGGCCTGCTACTCACAACCCCTAACATGTTGTTAGGAGTGCACGTCACTGTCGTGGTCACAGCCTTTGAAACCGTGCTTTTCTTGGGCAGATCCGCATCTTGCATTGCTACCTTATTCAGCCCTACAACCTGCAGCTGGTCCCAACCCTCTGAGGGACACAGAGACGCGAACCTTATACTTTTCCCTAAATCTCTTTTTATAGAGCCACCTGGGCCTACTCACAACCCCAACATGTGCAGAGCCGAAGGCACCCCCTGCCGCCTGCACCCACTGCTCCCTCATACGAGCCACCGGGGCATCGCCAACTCGGCCCTTCCTCGGTCATCATTTTGACGGGCTGGTGCTGGCGTCGCCCACTTTGGTTATTCTGCAGTATTAACTTTATGACCCAAACCAGACCACTGGACCTGATGTGGTAAAACATTATGTCAAGTGTAAGATAATGTAGTGCAAGAGGTTACCACAGTGAACCTCTTGTAGTGAACCTTGTTATAGTAATGAACATGTTATTATAGTAAACCCCGAGAAACCCTCAAGTTATAGTAATGCCATTGTAGTGTGAACCTCTTTGTAGTGAACCTTTAGAAAGCAGTAATGAACATGCTATTACAGAAACCCTCGGCAGTGAACCTGCTGGCAACAACATGTTATTATAGTGAACCCTTTAGAACCTTTGTTATAGTAATGAAATATGTTATTATAGTGAAATATGTTGTAGCAAACCTTGTTATAGGTAATGAACATGTTGTAGTGAACCTTTTGTTATAGCACATACAGGAAGTGAACCTCTTGTAGTAAAACCCTTTTATATAGTAATGAAATATGTTGTAGTGAACCTTGCTAGAAAACTCTTGTTATAGTAAATGGAAATATAAGTTGTAGTGAACCTTGTAATGAACATGTTATTATAGTGAACCTCTTGTAGTGAACCTTTGTTATAGTAATGAACATGCCGCTTATAGAACCTCTGCAAGTAAACCTGTTATAAGTAATTGCATCACATATAGTGAACCTCAGCAACCTCTTGTAGAACCTCTTGTTATAATGAACATGTTATTATAGTGAACATGTTGTAGTGAATATGTTGTATTGAACCTTTCTTATAGTAATGAACATGTTATTATAGTGAACATGTTGTAGTGAACCTTTGTTATAGTAATGAACATGTTATTATAGTGAACATGTTGTAGTGAACCTCTTGTAGTGAACCTTTGTTATAGTAATGAACATGTTATTATAGTGAATATGTTGTAGTGAACCAACCTTTGTTATAGTAATAACAATGTTGCCATAGCAAACCCCTGTGTGAACCTCTTGTAGTGAACCTTTGTTATAGTAATGATCATGTTATTATAGTGAACACGGAATAGTGAACCTCTTGTAGTGAACCTTTGTTATAGTAATGAACATGTTATAGTGAACATGTTGTAGTGAACATGTTGTAGTGAACCTTTGTTATAGTAATGAACATGTTATCCATAATATTAGAAACCTTCCATATGAAGAAAGACTGAAAAGCTTAGGCTTGCATTCATTAGAGAGGCGTAGAGTTAGGAGAGATATGATAGAGGTGTTCAAGTGGGTAAGTGGGATTAACAAGGGTAAAATGGAAGATGTTCTGAAGCTCAGTAATAACGAAATAGAAACAAATGGCTTTAAATTAGATAAATCTGATTCAGAAAGGATATAGGCAAGCACTGGTTTGGTAATAGAGTTGCGAGGTGGAATAGCCACCATGCTATAGGATCAAATGCTAGGGAGCTTCAAGACGAAGTTGGATAGGCACATGGAAGTGCTGGGATGGGTGTGAAAGGGATCTGCCCTGTATGGGCCAGTCGGCCTCCTGCAGTATCCCACTTCTTATGTTCGAAACGGGACTGCCCAGTATGGGCCAATAGGCCAGCTGCAGTTTCCTCCATTCTTATGTTCTTATAAATGCATCAATTAAGGTAAAATTAACTTAAAATACTATACATAACCTTAATTAAGAGACAAGTAAATCTATTTTTCAGAGATTTTCCAAATAGACCAGACACGTTTTGGTAAGTATGTTGTTTGGTACTAGTGGTGGGATGGTACCAGTGTCAAGAGTAGTCACCAGTCACCGATGGTACCAGTGTCAAGAGTAGTCACCAGTCACCATTACCAAGGATGATCACCGAACTAATAACATTCGTACCTGGTGATGATTGTGAAGTTGTAACAGGAAGTATGCTACATTACCACCCCACATTATGACGCCCTACCATCTCCCCCCTCCTTCCTCTCCTCCCTCCTCCCTCCTCCCTCTCCCCCCTCTCACCCTCCTCCCTTCTCGTCTCTATCTGTCTCTCTTACGTCTCTTCCACCCTACAACTCCCTTTCTCCCTCCCCACCGATTCCTCCTCTCCCCACCAACCCCCTCCTCTCCCCACCCGCTACACACCCTACTGCCAATGTTACTTAGATTATTATTATTATTATTATTATTATTATTATTATTATTATTATTATTATTATGATGACAGCTATAATACATCGCGTGTTTTTAATTAATTCATCTGGTTATTTTTCTCTCATAAGATATGATAGCACGAGAGAGAGAGAGAGAGAGAGAGAGAGAGAGAGAGAGAGAGGAGAGATAGATAGGATGGCTAGATAGAGAGAGAGAGAGAGAGAGAGAGAGAGAGAGAGAGAGAGAGAGAGAGAGAGAGAGAGAGGAAGTAATCATTCACTCAACTTAAGCCCGACACTCACGGAAAGAAAGTGGTCCTTTACGACTCTGTTAGTGAGTGTGGTCCTCATGGTCCCTCACACTCGGCGGCTCCTCATGGTCCCTCACACTCGGCGGCTCCTCATGGTCCCTCACACTCGGCGGCTCCTCATGGTCCCTCACACTCGGCGGTTCCTCATGGTCCCTCACACTCGGCGGCTCCTCATGGTCCCTCACACTCGGCGGCTCCTCATGGTCCCTCACACTCGGCGGCTCCTCATGGTCCCTCACACACAACATGATAGTTTACACGTACCTGCGAGGATAGAGGGAGAGAGCGTGACCTCTTGTGACTCACTGTTTACACGAGTATGAGAGAAAACTTCGCCTGAGTGCCTTTTATGTTTGGCTGTAAGTGTCTGGGCGTTGGAGTGTGTTCATGTGTGGATGTGCGTTTAGCGGCGTGTACATTTGTGCCCTGAGTGTGTAGACGTGCTTGAATGTTTAGGTGTACCTCTGTGTGGGTGTGGGTGAATGTATATCCCTGTGTGTACGTGAGTCTACAGGTGAGAAAACATGACAACGTGTGTCCAGGTTACACTACTAAACTAAATGTCAGGTGAACCTTGAACAATTCATGAATGGTGTAGTTATCTCCTTCCCCCTTCCCCTCTCCTCCTTCCCTCCCTCCCCTTCACCCCTCCCTCCCTCTTCCTCCTCACCGCCAGTGAAAGTCAAAGTGTATTTTTTTAATATATTGTGAAGTATTGCACACAGGTATAGTGTACTTAGTTGTTCCTTGAGTTGATTTCACACACACACACACACACACACACACACACACACACACACACACACACACACACGCTTAATATGGGAGAATTAAATGTAGGCGACATAGGGTAGGGGTAGGCCGGGTTGGAATCTTACCTATGCTAGATGCTTCCCCTGACCTCATAACAAGACTCACTGACCTCGTAGATGACTCTTTATAACTCACTGCCCCGAGCCACCCCACCGTGTGTGTGTGTGTACATTGAGTGAGGTGCATTGGTCATTAACAACAAGAGTGCGTGTGTTTGGATGTATGTGTGTGTTGTATTTGTGTGCACGTACAGGGGTGTATGTGTATTATGAGGTGAAGTTTTATTTATGTGTGTGTGTGTGTTTAGACGATTGTGTATGTACATGCCTGTGTGTACGTGTGTCTTCATATACATAAGTTACAGCCGTCAAGCAGAATAATGCTGTAATTATTGTCTTCTTTACTTTGTCATCTGTTGATATCTGTAGTTACTGTCTCTACTCAGATGTGTTCAGTTCATCGTCAGGAGGTTCACGTGGGTGTGACTGGGAGGAGAAAGGTTCACTAACAAGGTTTCATAAAGGATTCAGTGAGAGAGTTTTAAATAGGTCACAGATTAAGCACTGTAACACTCTCCCTCGTTCGGTCACATAACACAGCGGTTTAACACTCTCCCGCTCGGTCACGTAACACAGCGCTTTAACACTCCCTCGCTCGGTTCACATAACACAGCACCGTAACACCCCCCACGGCCCACATAACCGTAACACCCCTCCCCCATCGGCCACATAACACAGAACCGTAACATATAATACGTCTGTTGACCCCAAGGAAAAAAAAAATAGTTGGTTAATATGTGTTAGGTTGGTAATGCTTGTATGTAGAATGGGAGCTGGTGTGTGGGTGTGGGTGTGTGTGTGTGTGGGTGGGTGTGTGTGTGGGTGGGTGTGTGTGTGTGTGGGTGGGTGGGTGTGTGTGTGGGTGTGGGACTATGGGTGCACGTTTAGAATTGCAGGAGTGAAGGGTGTATGTTAAGGTGTTGTATAAGAGTAGTGTATACATAACGCAGGTGTGTTGCAGAGGCCGCCATGCAGTAGCTGGAGGGTAGGGCGGTGTTGCAAATATTGTGGTGTATTGCCGGATGTTGTCACAGTGCACACGACCGCATTGTTCCCGACACTGAGCCCTTAGTTATTGTCCAACGCCCGTTCGTCCTTCACATTCTGGGGACGCACAACCTATTCTGCCTTACGTCACACTAACTAGGTTATTTATACATATGAGACAAGTATATTGATATTAAGAACAGCAACTAACACTACGGGTGTAAACAAACTCTGGAGTACGCCATTTAGCGACGACTTGCGACTTTTGGTAGGTTAATACACCCTAATGTAGCCACCCTGGCGGCGACGAGCGACACTAGTAATATAAATAAATTATGTAAGTAATAACTAATTAGTGACAATAAACAACACTCTATTATGCGTTATAAAGCCGAGAAATTCTGTGCTACAACTTTATATTTTACTGTTACTAAGTTTTGCCCAAACATTTAGTTAAATACAATTTTGTAAAAAAGCTGAGAAAAAGTGTTTGAAATTTATATGTCGATCCTTACTGTTTAGTATTAGAATACGATGTAGGCGAAATATGTTTCCAACGGTGACATCACTCGTCAACAATGATCCAACGAACGCGTCCATGTTTGTGGGCGGCGTGTGAATCAGGTGAGGAAGTCTAAACAATGGCGAAATGTATATACGCCGCCTGTTGTGTCTTCCGCCGGGATGTGAACAACAACTGACAATATTTACACCACAGTCTCCCCTCGACCTTGTTTTATTGACGCTTATGGATTAAATCACTCCGGTATAAAAAAACCCAAATAGTATCCTAACTGATGCAGATAATTAAGTCTGTGTGAATAATTACGTTGATTCAGTGTTGGGGCTCCCTTGACGACCTTCTCTCACGGACCAGCTGATATTAATGTTTTCGTCAAGGTCTCTAGGTTGATATTGTGAGAGAGAGAGAGACAGAGAGAGAGAGAGAGAGAGGTCGCGGCGGGGGGAGGGAGGGGAGGGAACACTTAACCCACCCACACAACAATGTCACCTCTTGTGGTCACTCAAGGTGGGATGCTGCACTTGTGTGAGGAGAAAATACCATAAAAATCTGCTGTTAATTCTAGTGAAGTGTTAGTCAAGGTTTGTGTGGTGACGGAAGAAACTAGGAGAAACTTTTAGCTGTAATTATTGTCCATTATTATCAGGTTTATGTTTACTTACCAGCTGTTCCGAGAAAGCAGGAGGGTAGAGAGAGAGAGAGAGAGAGAGAGAGGATGATCGTGGGGTTGGGTGAATACTTTCTGGAACTTTCTCACATTACTATGATGATGAAAGTAATAATACTGTAGTTAAACTTTGATATATAAATTTAAGTGTAAGAAAATAATAATTAAATAATAAGAATAATAATACTTATCCTAACTCAGAGGAAAATCAAGTCGATGTGGTGTTCAATGTTGTTATCAGTGATGGTCGGGGTGTACAGGTGTTGGTGGTCGGGGTGTACAGGTATTGGTGGTCGGGGTGTACAGGTGTTGGTGGTCGGGGTGTACAGGTGTTGGTGGTCGGGGTGTACAGGTGTTGGTGCTAGCAGGAAAGACAGGTGTTGGTGGTCGAGTTGTGCAGGTGGGTGCTAGCAGAAGAGACAGGTGTTGGTGGTCGGGGTGTACAGGTGTTGGTGGTCAGGGGTGTACAGGTGTGGGTGGTTGGGGTGTACAGGTGTTGGTGGTCAGGGTGTACAGGTGTGGGTGCTAGCAGGAAAGACAGGTGTTGGTGGTGGTCGGGGTGTACAGGCGTTGGTGGTCGGGGTGTACAGGTGTTGGTGGTCGGGGTGTACAGGTGTTGGTGGTCGGGGTGTACAGGTGTTGGTGCTAGCAGGAAAGACAGGTGTTGGTGGTCGAGTTGTGCAGGTGTGGGTGCTAGCAAGTTAGACAGGTGTTACAGGTGTCGTGGCCATGTCCAACTAATCATAAAACATCCTCTGATCAGTACAGACTATGTTAATGTTTAAAAAAAAATATTGTAAAACTAACCACAGTCCGCAGATGAACAGATGCACATAGACAGACAGACAGACAGACAGACAGACAGACAGACAGACAGACAGACAGACAGACAGACAGACAGACATACAAACTACCAGCCATAAACATTAAAAACTAAAATACAAACCCGAGTCATTGGAAAATACACCTTCTGCTCTCCTTAAAAAAATAATAAAAAATAAATAAAAAAAGCCGTAACTCAGGAAAACAAATTCGGATGTCAACAAACTCGACAGGGCAAAAAAAAAATCACTTTCAATTTAGTGTTCAAGTCATTCTATTTAATCTATGGAAAGTTAAAGACCAGAAATCAGTATGGGGAGACAGACAGACAAACTTACTATATCCCCTTTAAAAAAGTCTTACTCGAGGAATGAAAAGAAGGAAGAGAAAATAGATTGAAATAACTGAAGGAAAAATACTTGTAGTTATTTGTTAAAGTTGTGGTGTTATGGAGAAAGAGAGAGAGAGAGAGAGAGAGAGAGAGAGAGAGAGAGAGAGAGAGAGAGAGAGAGAGAGAGTATAACAGTCAGTAATACTACACACACACACACACACACACACACACACACACACTATTTATTCACCGTGTGAACGACCTGCTGGGATGGGTAGAGGAAGCTGAGTGACAGACCACAAATGACCTCTTGTATAACTGTCACATCAGGATGCTTGTGGGTCTGAGTGTGGTGAACTTGTTTACATTCACGATCTGATGGGCCCAAGTGTTGATGTGGGCGGCTGTGTCCTCATCACCACAGTGGATTATGTTTATTCACTTCACCTGCCTGGTTTCATTCATAGTCATTCATGGTTCAGTTATTCAAAGGTTCTTTAGGTCAATACTCCTGGTAAATTTTGGTGTAAGAATGTACTGTGCGTAATTGGTTAAAATACAAAAATGACGTCCAGTTATATGTTGTAGCTGCCTCTCTGCTCCGGGAAGAATTATTTTGGTAAAGGTGTGTGTGGTAGATTTGTATAGTAATGGGAAAGTGTACGGTAGGGTGTGTTTTAAGTGTGGGTGTAGATAGTGAAGGGTCAGTTACACACACACACACAGTCATACTTGTGGAAACTGTACATGGTGGTAGGTGTTTCAGCCTCATTGCTGCCGTAGTGGAAGCGACGCCTCTCTCCGCCAAGTCTTGGTGTTTGTGTGGGAGGCAGAAGGTGGAGCAAACACCGTGGGTTAGTGTTGTCACGGTCAGGGGAAACACCAGCAGGAGGGTAAGAGAAGGTCTAGGGGGGAGGGGGGGGACTGGCTTTAGAAAGTTGATTGTTTTGGTTGTTGGGGATGAAACAATTATTATCGTTATTTCTTTTTTATTTGCGGTTTAGACTTCGAAGACAAGGCTACAGTCCGTGTGCCTTTCTCTCAATTTCTTGTTCTCTCTCGCTCTTTTAAATAATCAACTGGATGTTTCAGACAAAGATTACTTATCACTTTTCTTCAAATGAGGACAGATAACAGCATAAAGTAATGATCATATCAAGAGATAAGCGTCACGTGCAGTTTGTGAGGCTCCTGGCAGTGACGAGCAGGCCGGGTGATGTGGGGGTGTCGAACAGGTTTACTGGCGTGGGTGGGGTAGGAGTCGAACCTGTGGGCACGTTAAGGGTTCCTGCCACAGACAGAATGTGCATTAAGGAACACAACACGACTTTTCTCATTCATTCAAGTAACACACAATTAATTTCTTCCTATATGACACTGAAGAGTCAAATTCCTATAGCTAACACGAGTGCCACCTCAGTTAGACAGTAGGTGAACTTTCGTCTGGCTTAACTTCCATATTCGTGTCACTGTGGGGTGGAAGGGAACATAAGGTGTTGCTCATCGCTCGAATTGGTTAAGACTAATTGGTAATGCCCAAACAGTATGCTCATAAACAAACAAGGCAGAGGAGGACCGTATCCCGAGCTGACGCGTATTTTTGTCCATTGATTATTACCAAGGAGCGTGTAGTTGTGTGAACCTGGATGAGTTACTGGTTCTTAACATCTGTAGAGTTTTGTCCACGTGTCTGGCTGTTCGTCGTTGAGGAATATTCTCCGGAGAAGTTTAATCTGTAGGAGTAAGATATTTTAGTACTAGTGCCCATGTATGTAAAATTTTTGCTCATGGACTTATTGCAAACAAAATGTATTAACAAATTGTACCCATATTAAGTCTTACAATGGAAACATGTGCAGTACCCTAACGTGCACACACACACACACACACACACACACACACACACACACCTAGCCCCGCCCCCTCATGCACCATAACATAAGAGAAAACTCTACTGAAGGTTATCACGGGGACAACCACTCTTACAATTGTTATATATATTGTGTGTGTTTATGTTTTACTGATGGCGTTGTGTATAAATACTACTAATTAAATCAGAACTAATATTTACGATTTTTTTTTAGTAATTTTAACTTTATTTATGATGACATTATTTATCATTCAGGTTAATGAACAGAATAGTATCGTATTTCATAATCCACACGTGTTGATGTGTAACTGTGGTAGAGTGTGGATGGAGTGTGGTGGTGGTGGGTGTAACTGTGGTAGAGTGGTGGTGGGTGTAATACTTTAGCCACAGTGTTGTGAGGGACTAGTGTTGCAACCGCCACATCTAAATGATCAAAGGAAATGTTGGTGGGTGCAGCTCCTCTGACCAGTTGGCACTGTCACGTGTTGTTGAGGGGCAGACCTGAGTGTCTCCTTTACTTTAATGCTTTATATTCTTATATACACATCTACATATATGTATAATATACATAATGCCATATATACGCACTAAGTCTCTTTTGTTACTACGAATTTTTAAAAGGTTGTAATATATGGTAAATAAATAGTGTCCGGGAGTTTGCGAAGTAGTAGTTTGGCGCCAACACCTGCGTGATATGAGATCAGGTGTTCCCTTCTTGTAGTGTAGACTCAGACTCAGTAGACTTTAGAGTTGAAACGGAAATATGACAGTCAGATAGGACCTGTGTTGCTGACGACCTCAGTGTGAAGAGACTAAGGTACAGGGAGGTTGGTGAGGCTATGCACATGATCACAAGGGGAATTAATCACTTGTTTCAGGCCAGTCCGGTAGCTGTACCTCTGTGTGAGTTGGTGGGCAGCTGGTAGCTAAGTCTGGAAGACCGAGTATTATACAAGGAGATTATTTTATGGTCCGTTGACCATGAGAGAATTTTGTGTAAACGAATTAATATATCGGTCTGCGGTGTTGATGAAGGTGGAGGTGAGATGTACCCGAGGTAAATACAATAACTATGAACACAATGTTGGCTGCCGGTGCTGAGACTTGCTGCAACACGCAGAGATATTTTCACCGTTGATGTCACCTTGATAGTGGTCACCCCGTGGCAACACTTACTTCTCTCGGTGTGACCTTCTGATGTGGTTACCCGCGCGTGGGTGGTGGTGACCTGCGGCGGGAGTTCTGGGAAGGAGTAAGCGTGGGCAGGTGTGGGGGAGCGTGGCGGGGGCGGGGCCTGGGCAGTGTGGTGCCCAGGTCCTGGTGGCCGCCGCACCCGCAAGCCGCCGAGCTGTAGCGTGCCCGCGCCAGTCTCAGTAGCACCCGCGCCGCCGTCGCACCACCAGTGCCGTCTCGTGTCGCTCGCCCGCCCTCACACCCACCCACCTGAGAGCCTCCTCTAACGCCACGCCCAGGCTGAGCTGCACAGCCTTTGGCACTTGTTTGGGTCGCAGCCCCCTGTTGACGGAAGTGTCAAGACCCGTGCCATCCCTGCCAAAAGTTTGACAAGTGCTTTCTAGTAACAGTTTTTAACGTGGATTACTACACCCATTCATGTAAAGATGCAGGACGTGCAAGGGGAGCAGTTAGTTCCCTCGTGCAAGTAAGGGCGAGGAGTGCAGTGTCTTCATGTTCCAGAGTGCTGGAATATAATTTCAAAGTTAAAGTTGGTGGGATAGTTACAAAATATTAATATTATAAGTGTGGTTGTGTAGAAAATAAGAGCCTTTGCTAACAGTTTCTATAAGTTATACATGAAGTGAAATGCTGGTGTATTTTGGCATCAAGTGTAACTCAGTGCAGTATGGGTAATAGTGAAGGAAAGTTAACAACAGGAAGGAGGCATGTAGATCTACCGTACGATACTGCGCGGCCCTTGCCACCATTACCCAGCGACGAAGAGGAGGAGGCAGATGATCTAGACCTTGACTCGCCGCCCCCATACCCGCCTCCACCGCCACCAGGGGAGGAACATAAGCGGTACTCTTGGCGCTTCAGGGACTCCGCCGTCTTTGGCCAGAGTGAAAACAAAAGGCGCTCGTGGCTACTCAACTTCACCAACGGAGGCGACAGTAAGGCAAAAAGTAAACTGGTGAAAGACGGTAAGGATGTCAATGATGTTCACATAAACACAGGTACAGGTAGCAGGGAATTTTCGAGTGTCCCCGGTGTGAGAGGGTCGAGTCAGGAGACCCAACTAGACAATCAAAGTGGGGAGTCGTGGAAAGTTGAGAGCAAAGTTGAAGGAGATACGGACGTAAGTGGTGAGACACAGTTGTTCACATACCAAATTATGAATAAGGATTCCACTATGGATTCACAGGGAGACTTCGGTCACCCAACCTGGCAGATACGAGACGGCAAGCTCATCAGTGTGACCAAGGACATTGTCAAAGGAGAAGACAACGACGCCCCTGGATACAGTCTTCTCCACGAATGCGTCAGACACGACCAGCGGACCGGCCTGCCGTCCCTGGATATAAGTACTAATGCGAATATGAACGAAGACTTGAAAAATGTCATAGACGAACTACGTGGAAAACCCCACCACGTAGAAGGAAAGACTTCTGTCAAGACTGTCTCAGATGGCAAAGGAGGTTATGTTAAAGTCACAACTACTGAGAGGACTGTTGCCTCCCAAGTCAGTATTAATGGGAGGGATATAAAATCAACTCCAACTGATTCGTTGAGTAAACTTGAAGCAGAGCTGACTGCCCTGCTCTCTCCCGAGCTAGACATGCGTGGTGAGGTAGGTGTGCCCAGAATAAATGGAACAAACCTGGATGCTCAAAGTTCTCTGTCCACAGAAAACAGGATGATATCAGGAGTACATAGTAATGGCGACATGGGGGGTAGTAGTCAGACATACAGTTCACGTACACGGCAAACATACAACATATCAGTTACACCAAATCTTCCTCTACCCGATATACAGGAATTCTCTGGCAAAGGTGTTCCATTACTGCCAGACCTTGTGAAAGGTAATCGTGGGTCAGCGTTGGAATACAAGAGTTCAGTGGGGAGCCCTGATAAGTCATTTGATAGTGGGGTAAACGTAGACACATCGGGTTACGGGGCTGATGGGCGGGGTCCTGATCTGTCTTTTGGGTTTGACGGTACAGCGCCACACAAGACATTAGCAAGTCGTGAGCCTCATTCCTCGAAACTGGAAGGTAATTTAGATTTCAGAGCTGATGTGCCACATATCCAAGGAGATGTGAAAGGGAATGCTCCAAGTTCCAGTTTCCGAATCGGTGCCCCGGGAGTTGATGCAAGTGTACCAGTTGGTGGAAGTCAACCAAACTGGGATATTCATGCAACAGGAAAAGTGCCTTCTGCAGCAGTTTCTCTGTCACCCTTTGAAGGCGATAATTCTGCTGATCCAAGTATTAATATTTCAGTTCCCAAAGGCAAAGCCAAAATAGATGTTGACTCTCCTAAAGTCAAAGGAGAAAAGCCCAAAACAAAACTAGGTTCTTGTTTTGGCAAGCCTAAGAGTCCTAAAATTGACAATGAACATGAACAAGGTCAAATAGACGTTGAAGGTCCCGAGGTGAGTGTGAGTGCTTGTGCCAGACCTCCCTCAGCTAACACTGATGTTGATTCACCCAATGTTAAAGTAAAAGGCGGTAAACCAAAGGGCAAACTCGGATCGTGCTTTGGCAAACCTGAGGGTCCGAAAGTTGAAGGTGAATATAAACCAAGCAAGGTAGATCTTGAGAGTCCAAAGGCCAGTATTAGTGTTGATGCTGGACCTCATGAAGCCCACGCTGATATTGACATTGATGCACCCGAAGTAAGTATGAAAGTTGGCACACCAGACGCTGACATAGACGTCGAGTCACCAAAAGTAAAAGTCAAAGCTGATAAACCAAAGGCCAAATTGGGATCCTGCTTCGGTAAACCCAAAACACCTGATGTTGAAGGTGAAAGTAAACGAGGTAAAGTAGATTTAGAAGATCCAGAAGTCAGTATTAAACCTCCTAAGCTCAAAGCAGACATTGACATTGACTCTTCAGAAGTGAGGGTGAAAGCTGGAAAACCAGAGGTTGATTTGGACGTGGAGTCGCCAAAAGTAAAAGTCAAAGCTGATAAACCAAAGGCTAAATTGGGATCCTGCTTCGGTAAACCAAGTAGTCCTAAGGTACAGGGAGAATATACACCAGGTAAAATTGAACTTGAGGGATCTGAAATCAGTGCTGGAACAAGTATCAAAGGTCCAGAAGCAGAAGCCAACGTTGATATTGAATCACCAGATGTAAAAATAAAAGGCGGAAAAGGAATTAAAAAACCCAAAGCGAAAGTTGGATCATGCTTTGGCAAACCCAAAGGATCTCAACTTGAAGCTGCTTACCAACCTGGAGAGATAAAGGTTGAGGGACCTGAAGTACCGAAAGTACGAGCTGAAGTTCCTTCAATAGAAGGCAAATTGGATGTAAAACCACCAAGTGCTGACATCAGTCCCTCACTTGAAGTAGAAATTCCTCAAGTTCCTGAAGTGAAAAGAGGAGTTGGAATTGTTGTTGACGCACCCAAAATTGAGCCAAAATTGAAAATAAAAGGTGATATTCCAGATTTACCTAAAGTTGAGGCCAACTTAGGAGGTAGAGCTGATGTTCCCACAATACCCGCAATGGAAGGGGGAGTTGCCGTTAATGTTAACATACCAAAAAGTGAACCAAGACTAAGAATTAATGCTGATATTCCAGATATTCCCAAAGTTGAGTCCAAGTTGGGAGCAAAGGCTGATGTTCCAGGCATGGATATAAAGTATGACAGTCCTGCAGCTCCTGGGATTAAAGGAAATGTCGATCTCAATGTCACATCACCTGAATTTAAACCTGATGTTAAACTAGAGGGTGAAATTCCAGGATTACCAAAGGGCGAGGCAGGTTTTGACTTTGGAGGAACCATCCCAAGCTTTTCAGACAAAAAGGGATTAGATATTTCAGTGCCAGATATCCCAAGTCCAAAGATTGAAGCAGGAATCGAAGCTGATTTACCATCTGTTGATCTTCCTCAAGCTAACATTTCATTACCATCAGTCCCCGCTGTCCCAGCGGCTGAGATTAAGGGAGAAGTAAAGACTCCAGAATTATCTGGGTCAGTGAAGATGCCACAACCTGAAGTGAAGGCCAAGAAAGCCAAACTAGGTCCATGTGCTTGTCTAGGTAAACCAGGAAAAATTAAAAAGGAAGAGCCATACATGTCTGCTAAACTTGAAGGAAAAGCTCCAGGAGAGATAAAAGATGTAGATGTGGGACTGGAGGTAGAAGGACCAGAAGCACAAGCATCCATCGGTGTGGAAGCCCCCGAGATCAAGAGTAAGAAGGTAAAAGTATCAGGAAAGCCTAAATCATCTTTAGGATCTTGTTTCGGTAAACCTAAGACTCCTTCAGTAAGTGGAGAATATGCAGCTGATGCTGATGTGGGAGCATCAGTGTCTGTAGATCCTCATATTAAGGTAGAGGGCGAAGGTCTTGCTGGTCCCAGTGTTAGTGTTGATGCTCCCGAGGGCAAGGCTAAGATGGATGTTGGATCTCCGGAAGTGAAAGTAAAAGGAGGAAAACCCAAAGCTAAATTGGGATCATGTTTCGGTAAGCCTAAGAGTCCAGAAATTGAAGGTGAATATAAGCCAGGTCAAATTGAAGGCCCAGAGGCAAGTGTTGGGGCCAGTGTTAAATCCCCAGAAGCCAAGGGTGACATTAGTATTGAGTCTCCAGACGCTAAAGTAAAGACAGGAAAGCCCAAGGCTAATTTAGGTTCATGTTTCGGCAAACCCAAGAGTCCTAAAGTGGAAGGTGAATATAAGCCAGGTAAAGTCGACATTGAAGGACCACACTTAGAAGGGAGTGCCAGTATTGAACCTCTTGAAGCCAGAGCGGATATTGACATAGATGCACCGGATGTAAAGGTAAAGGGAAGTAGACCAAAGGCTGATATAGACATAGATTCCCCAGAGGTGAAGGTGAAAGCCCAAAAGCCAAAGTCTAAGTTGGGATCTTGTTTTGGTAAACCAAAGAGCCCCCAAATTGAAGGTGAATATAAGCCAGGCAGAGGAGACCTGGAAGGTCCAGAAGTCATTGTTGCTTCTCCTGAGGCTAAGGCAGATGTCAACATTGAAAGTCCAGATGTAAAAGTGAAAGGAGGTAAACCAAAAGCTAAGTTTGGGTCTTGTTTCGGCAAGCCAAAGACTCCAAAGGTTGAAGGAGAATATAAAGCAGGTGAAGTTGAACTTGAGGGCCCCGAGGTCGGTACCGGAGCAGGCTTGAAAACACCCGAAGTTAAAGCAGACATTGATATTGAATCACCAGATGTGAAAGTGAAAGGTGGGAAGGGAAGTGGGAAGCCTAAAATGAAGGTTGGATCATGCTTTGGCAAACCCAAAGGACCTAAACTTGAAGCTGCTTACCAACCTGGAGAGATAAAGGTTGAGGGACCTGAAGTACCAAAAATACGAGCTGCAGTTCCTTCAGTAGAAGGCAAATTGGATGTAAGATCACCAAGTGCTGACATCAGTCCCTCACTTGAAGTAGACATTCCTGAAGTAAAAGGAGGGGTTGGATTTGATGTTGATGTACCCAAAATAGAGCCCAAATTGAAAATAGAAGGAGATATTCCAGATTTACCAAAAGTAGAAGCCAAGCTGGGAGGCAAAGCAAATGTTCCTGATTTAGAAGTTGAAGGTAACATACCCAATCTTCCCGAAATAAAGGCAGATGTTGATATCAATGCCGCCATACCTGATCTTAAACCTAAGATAAAACTGGAAGGAAATATTCCAGACCTTCCAGAGGCAGATGCTAGCTGGGATATTGGTGCAAACATCCCTGGTATTTCAGGGGATGTAAAAGAACTGGATATATCATTGCCTGACATACCAAGTCCAAAGATTGATGTAGAAATGAAAGGTGATTTACCAACTGTTGATCTTCCTGAAGCTAAGATTTCACTTCCATCAGTCCCCGCTGTCCCAGCGGCTGAGATTAAGGGAGAAGTAAAGACTCCAGAATTATCTGGGTCAGTGAAGATGCCACAACCTGAAGTGAAGGCCAAGAAAGCCAAACTAGGTCCATGTGCTTGTCTAGGTAAACCAGGAAAAATTAAAAAGGAAGAACCATACATGTCTGCTAAACTTGAAGGAAAAGCTCCAGGAGAGATAAAAGATGTAGATGTGGGACTGGAGGTAGAAGGACCAGAAGCACAAGCATCCATCGGTGTGGAAGCCCCCGAGATCAAGAGTAAGAAGGTAAAAGTATCAGGAAAGCCTAAATCATCTTTAGGTTCTTGTTTCGGTAAACCTAAGACTCCTTCAGTAAATGCAGAATACGAAGCAGATGCTGGTGTGGAAGCATCAGTGTCTGTAGATCCTCATATAAAGGTAGAGGGCGAAGGAGTTACTGGTCCCAGTGTTAGTGTTCCCGAGGGCAAGGCTAATATTGATATTGAATCTCCAGAAGTCAAAGTAAAAGGAGGAAAACCCAAAGCTAAATTGGGATCATGTTTCGGGAAACCGAAGGCTCCGGAAATTGAAGGTGAATATAAGCCAGGTAAAATTGAAGGCCCAGAGGCAAGTGTCGGAGCTAGTATTAAATCCCCAGAAGCCAAGGGTGACATTTCAGTTGAGTCTCCAGATGCTAAAATCAAAACAGGAAAGCCCAAAGCTAAATTGGGTTCATGTTTCGGCAAACCCAAGAGTCCTAAAGTGGAAGGAGAATATAAACCAGCTAAAGTTGACATTGAAGGACCAAGCATTGAAGGGAGTGCCAGTGTTGAACCTCTTCAAGCCAGAGCGGATATTGACATAGATACTCCTGATGTAAAGGTAAAGGGAAGTAGACCCGAGGCTAATATAGACATAGATTCCCCAGAGGTGAAGGTGAAAGCCCAAAAGCCAAAGTCTAAGTTGGGATCTTGTTTTGGTAAACCAAAGAGCCCCCAAATTGAAGGAGAATATAAGCCAGGTAAAGCAGAACTGGAAGGTCCAGAAGTGGTTGTTGCTTCTCCTGAGGTTAAGGCAGATGTCGGCATTGAAGGTCCAGATGTGAAAGTGAAAGGTGGTAAACCAAAAGCTAAGTTAGGGTCTTGTTTCGGCAAGCCAAAGACTCCAAAGGTTGAAGGAGAATATAACGCAGGTGAAGTTGAACTTGAGGGTCCCGAGGTCAGTGCTAAAGCAAGTTTGAAAACACCCGAAGCTAAAGCAGATATTGATATTGAATCACCAGACGTGAAAGTGAAAGGTGGAAAGGGAAGTGGGAAGCCTAAAATGAAGTTTGGATCATGCTTTGGCAAACCCAAAGGACCTAAACTTGAAGCTGCTTACCAACCTGGAGAGATAAAGGTTGAGGGACCTGAAGTACCAAAAATACGAGTTGCAGTTCCTTCAGTAGAAGGCAAATTGGATGTAAGACCACCAAGTGCTGACATCAGTCCCTCACTTGAAGTAGACATTCCTGAAGTAAAAGGAGGGGTTGGATTTGATGTTGATGTACCCAAAATAGAGCCCAAATTGAAAATAGAAGGAGATATTCCAGATTTACCAAAAGTTGAAGCCAAGCTGGGAGGCAAAGCAAATGTTCCCGAAATAAAGGCAGATGTTGATATCAATGCCGCCATACCTGATCTTAAACCTGAGATAAAACTGGAAGGAAATATTCCAGACCTTCCAGAGGCAGATGCTAGCTGGGATATTGGTGTAAACATCCCTGGTATTTCAGGGGATGTAAAAGAACTGGATATATCATTGCCTGACATACCAAGTCCAAAGATTGATGTAGAAATGAAAGGTGATTTACCAACTGTTGATCTTCCTGAAGCTAAGATTTCACTTCCATCAGTCCCCGCTGTACCAGCGGCTGAGATTAAGGGAGAAGTAAAGACTCCAGAATTATCTGGGTCAGTGAAGATGCCACAACCTGAAGTGAAGGCCAAGAAAGCCAAACTAGGTCCATGTGCTTGTCTAGGTAAACCAGGAAAAGTGAAAAAGGAAGAACCATACATGTCTGCTAAACTTGAAGGAAAAGCTCCAGGAGAGATAAAAGGTGTAGATGTGGGACTGGAGGTAGAAGGACCAGAAGCACAAGCATCCATCGGTGTGGAAGCCCCCGAGATCAAGAGTAAGAAGGTAAAAGTATCAGGAAAGCCTAAATCATCTTTAGGTTCTTGTTTCGGTAAACCTAAGACTCCTTCAGTAAATGCAGAATACGAAGCAGATGCTGGTGTGGAAGCATCAGTGTCTGTAGATCCTCATATAAAGGTAGAGGGCGAAGGAGTTACTGGTCCCAGTGTTAGTGTTCCCGAGGGCAAGGCTAATATTGATATTGAATCTCCAAAAGTCAAAGTAAAAGGAGGTAAACCCAAAGCTAAATTGGGATCATGTTTCGGGAAACCGAAGGCTCCGGAAATTGAAGGGGAATATAAGCCAGGTAAAATTGAAGGCCCAGAGGCAAGTGTCGGAGCTAGTATTAAATCCCCAGAAGCCAAGGGTGACATTTCAGTTGAGTCTCCAGATGCTAAAATCAAGACAGGAAAGCCCAAAGCTAAATTGGGTTCATGTTTCGGCAAACCCAAGAGTCCTAAATTGGAAGGTGAATATAAACCAGCTAAAGTTGACATTGAAGGACCAAGCATTGAAGAGAGTGCCAGTGTTGAACCTCTTGAAGCCAGAGCGGATATTGACGTAGATGCACCTGATGTAAAGGTAAAGGGAAGTAGACCCGAGGCTGATATAGTCATAGATTCCCCAGAGGTGAAGGTGAAAGCCCAAAAGCCAAAATCTAAGTTGGGATCTTGTTTTGGTAAACCAAAGAGCCCCCAAATTGAAGGAGAATATAAGCCAGGCAAAGGAGACCTGGAAGGTCCAGAAGTCATTGTTGCTTCTCCTGAGGCTAAGGCAGATGTCGGCATTGAAGGTCCAGATGTGAAAGTGAAAGGAGGTAAACCAAAAGCTAAGTTTGGGTCTTGTTTCGGCAAGCCAAAAACTCCAAAGGTTGAAGGAGAATATAAAGGAGGTAAAGTTGAACTTGAGGGCCCCGAGGTCAGTGCCAGAGCAAGCTTGAAAACACCCGAAGCTAAAGCAGATATTGATATTGAATCACCAGACGTGAAAGTGAAAGGTGGAAAGGGAAGTGGGAAGCCTAAAATGAAGTTTGGATCATGCTTTGGCAAACCCAAAGGACCTAAACTTGAAGCTGCTTACCAACCTGGAGAGATAAATGTTGATGGACCTGAAGTTCCAAAAATACAAGCTGAAATTCCTTCAGTAGAAGGCAAAGTAGATGTAAAAACACCAAGTGCTGACATCAGTCCCTCACTTGAAGTAGACATTCCTGAAGTGAAAGGAGGAGTTGGAATTGATGTTGATGTACCCAAAATTGAACCAAGGTTGAAAATAGAAGGAGATATTCCTGATTTACCAAAAGTTGAAGCCGAATTGGGAGGCAAAGCAAATATTCCTGGTCTAGATTTTGAAGGTAACATACCCAAAGTTCCCGAAATGAAGGCAGATTTTGATATTGATGCTTCCATACCTGATCTTAAACCAGAGATAAAACTCGAAGGAAACATTCCAGACATTCCAAAGGCAGACGCAAACTTGGATATATCAGGGGATGTAAAAGAACTGGATATATCATTACCTGATATCCCAAGTCCAAAGATTGATGTGGAAATGAAAGGTGATTTACCAACTGTTGATCTTCCTGAAGCTAAGATTTCACTTCCATCAGTCCCCGCTGTCCCAGCGGCTGAGATTAAGGGAGAAGTAAAGACTCCAGAATTATCTGGGTCAGTGAAGATGCCACAACCTCAAATGAAGGCCAAGAAAGCCAAACTTGGTCCATGTGCTTGTCTAGGTAAACCAGGAAAAATGAAAAAGGAAGAGCCATACATGTCTGCTAAACTTGAAGGAAAAGCTCCAGGAGAGATAAAAGATGTAGATGTGGGACTGGAGGTAGAAGGACCAGAAGCACAAGCATCCATCGGTGTGGAAGCCCCCGAGATCAAGAGTAAGAAGGTAAAAGTATCAGGAAAGCCTAAATCATCTTTAGGTTCATGTTTCGGCAAACCTAAGACTCCTTCAGTAAGTGGAGAATATGCAGCTGATGCTGATGTTGGAGCATCAGTGTCTGTAGATCCTCATATTAAGGTAGAGAGCGAAGGTCTTGCTGGTCCCAGTGTTAGTGTTGATGTTCCCCAGGGCAAGGCTAATATTGATATTGAATCTTCTGATGTTAAGGTAAAAGGAAGAAAACCCAAGGCCAAACTGGGATCGTGTTTCGGTAAGCCTAAGAGTCCAGAAATTGAAGGTGAATATAAGCCAGGTCAAATTGAAGGCCCAGAGGCTAGTGTCGGAGCTAGTATTAAATCCCCAGAAGCCAAGGGTGACATTACTGTTGAGTCTCCAGACGCTAAAATCAAGACAGGAAAGCCCAAAGCTAAATTGGGTTCATGTTTCGGCAAACCTAAGAGTCCTAAAGTGGAAGGTGAATATAAACCAGCTAAAGTTGACATTGAAGGACCAAGCATTGAAGGGAGTGCCAGTGTTGAACCTCTTGAAGCCAGAGCTGATATTGACATTGATACACCTGATGTAAAGGTAAAGGGAATTAAACCAGGGGCTGACATAGACATAGATTCCCCAGAGGTTAACGTGAAAGCCCAAAAGCCAAAGTCTAAGTTAGGGTCTTGTTTCGGTAAACCAAAGAGCCCCAAGGTTGAAGGAGAATATAAACCAGGTAAAGCTGAAATTGAAGTCCCCGAGGTCAGTGCCGGAGCAAGTTTGAAAACACCTGAAGCTAAAGCAGACATTGATATTGAATCACCAGATGTGAAAGTGAAAGGTGGAAAGGGAAGTGGGAAGCCTAAAATGAAGTTTGGATCATGCTTTGGCAAACCCAAAGGACCTAAACTTGAAGCTGCTTACCAACCTGGAGAGTTAAAGGTTGAGGGACCTGAAGTACCAAAAATGCGAGCTGAAGTTCCTTCAATAGAAGGAAAAGTGGATGTAAAACCACCAAGTGCTGAAATCAGTCCCTCACTTGAAGTAGACATTCCTGAAATGAAAGGAGCAGTTGGAATTGATTTTGACATACCCAAAATAGAGCCTAAATTGAAAATGGAAGGAGATATTCCTGATTTACCAAAAGTTGAAGCCGAGCTGGGAGGCAAAGCAAACATTCCTGGTCTAGAAATTGAAGGTAACATACCCAAAGTTCCCGAATTGAAGGCAGATGTTGATATCGATGCTTCCATACCTGATCTTAAACCTCATGTTGAATTCGAAGGAAGCATTCCAGACCTTCCAAAGGCAGAAGCAAACTTGGATATAAGTGGAAACATCCCTCGTATATCAGGAGATTTAAAAGAACTGGATATATCAGTGCCAGATATCCCAAGTCCAAAGATTGAAGCAGAGATAAAAGGTGACTTACCATCTGTTGATCTTCCTCAAGCTAAGATTTCACTTCCATCAGTCCCCGCTGTCCCAGCGGCTGAGATTAAGGGAGAAGTAAAGACTCCAGAATTATCTGCGTCAGTGAAGATGCCACAACCTGAAGTAAAGGCCAAGAAAGCCAAACTAGGTCCATGTGCTTGTCTAGGTAAACCAGGAAAAATAAAAAAGGAAGAACCATACATGTCTGCTAAACTTGAAGGAAAAGCTCCAGGAGAGATAAAAGATGTAGATGTGGGACTGGAGGTAGAAGGACCAGAAGCACAAGCGTCCATCGGTGTGGAAGCCCCCGAGATCAAAAGTAAGAAGGTAAAAGTATCAGGAAAGCCTAAATCATCTTTAGGATCTTGTTTCGGTAAACCTAAGACTCCTTCTGTAAATGGAGAATATGCAGCTGATGCTGATGTGGGAGCATCAGTGTCTGTAGATCCTCATATAAAGGTAGAGGGCGAAGGTCTTGCTGGTCCCAATGTTAGTGTTGATGTTCCCGAGGGCAAGGCTAAGATGGATATTGAATCTCCAGAAGTGAAAGTAAAAGGTAGAAAACCCAGAGCTAAATTGGGATCATGTTTCGGTAAGCCTAAGAGTCCAGAAATTGAAGGTGAATATAAGCCAGGTCAAATTGAAGGCCCAGAGGCAAGTGTTGGGGCCAGTGTTAAATCCCCAGAAGCCAAGGGTGACATTTCAGTTGAGTCTCCAGATGCTAAAATCAAGACAGGAAAGCCCAAAGCTAAATTGGGTTCATGTTTCGGCAAACCTAAGAGTCCTAAAGTGGAAGGTGAATATAGACCAGCTAAAGTTGACTTTGAAGGACCAAACATTGAAGGGAGTGCCAGTGTTGAACCTCTTGAAGCCAGAGCTGATATTGACACTGATACACCTGATGTAATGGTAAAGGGAACTAAACCCGATGTTGATATTGACATTGATTCCCCAGAGCTTAAGGTGAAAACCCAAAAGCCAAAGTCTAAGTTGGGATCTTGTTTCGGTAAACCAAAGAGCCCCAAAATTGAAGGCGAATATAAACCAGGCAAAGTGGAATTAGAAGGTCCAGAAATCAGTGCTGCCTCTCCTGAAGCTACAGCTGATGTGAGTGTGGAAAGTCCAGATGTGAAAGTAAAAGGAAATAAACCAAAAGGTAAATTAGGGTCTTGTTTCGGTAAACCAAAGAGCCCCAAGGTTGAAGGAGAATATAAACCAGGTAAAGTTGAAATTGAAGGCCCCGAGGTCAGTGCCGGAGCAAGTTTGAAAACGCCTGAAGCTAAAGCAGACATTGATATTGAATCACCAGATGTAAAAGTGAAAGGTGGAAAGGGAAGTGGGAAGCCTAATATGAAGTTTGGATCATGCTTTGGCAAACCCAAAGGACCTAAACTTGAAGCTGCTTACCAACCTGGAGAGATAAAGGTTGAGGGACCTGAAGTACCAAAAATGCGAGCTGAAGTTCCTTCAATAGAAGGAAAAGTGGATGTAAATGCACCAAGTGCTAACATCAGTCCCTCACTTGAATTAGACATTCCTGAAGTGAAAGGAGGATTTGGAATTGATGTTGATGTACCCAAAATTGAACCAAAGTTGAAAATAGAAGGAGATATTCCTGATTTACCAAAAGTTGAAGCCGAATTGGGAGGCAAAGCAAACATTCCTGGTCTAGAAATTGAAGGTAACATACCCAAAGTTCCCGAATTGAAGGCAGATGTTGATATCGATGCTTCCATACCTGATCTTAAACCTCATGTTGAATTCGAAGGAAGCATTCCAGACCTTCCAAAGGCAGAAGCAAACTTGGATATATGTGGAAACATCCCTCGTATATCAGGAGATTTAAAAGAACTGGATATATCAGTGCCAGATATCCCAAGTCCAAAGATTGAAGCCGAAATAAAAGGTGACTTACCATCTGTTGATCTTCCTCAAGCTAAGATTTCATTACCATCAGTCCCCGCTGTCCCAGCGGCTGAGATTAAGGGAGAAGTAAAGACTCCAGAATTATCTGGGTCAGTGAAGATGCCACAACCTGAAATGAAGGCCAAGAAAGCCAAACTAGGTCCATGTGCTTGTCTAGGTAAACCAGGAAAAATGAAAAAGGAAGAGCCATACATGTCTGCTAAACTTGAAGGAAAAGCTCCAGGAGAGATAAAAGATGTAGATGTGGGACTGGAGGTAGAAGGACCAGAAGCACAAGCATCCATCGGTGTGGAAGCCCCCGAGATCAAGAGTAAGAAGGTAAAAGTATCAGGAAAGCCTAAATCATCTTTAGGTTCATGTTTCGGTAAACCTAAGACTCCTTCTGTAAGTGGAGAATATGCAGCTGATGCTGATGTGGGAGCATCAGTGTCTGTAGATCCTCATATTAAGGTAGAGGGCGAAGGTCTTGCTGGTCCCAGTGTTAGTGTTGATGTTCCCGAGGGCAAGGCTAAGATGGATATTGAATCTCCAGAAGTCAAAGTAAAAGGAGGAAAACCCAAAGCTAAATTGGGATCATGTTTCGGTAAGCCTAAGAGTCCAGAAATTGAAGGTGAATATAAGCCAGGTCAAATTGAAGGCCCAGAGGCAAGTGTTGGGGCCAGTGTTAAATCCCCAGAAGCCAAGGGTGACATTACTGTTGAGTCTCCAGACGCTAAAGTAAAGACAGGAAAGCCCAAGGCTAATTTAGGTTCATGTTTCGGCAAACCTAAGAGTCCTAAAGTGGAAGGTGAATATAAACCAGCTAAAGTTGACATTGAAGGACCAAACATTGAAGGGAGTGCCAGTGTTGAACCTCTTGATGCCAGAGCTGATATTGACATTGATACACCTGATGTAAAGGTAAAGGGAACTAAACCAGGGGCTGACATAGACATAGATTCCCCAGAGGTTAACGTGAAAGCCCAAAAGCCAAAGTCTAAGTTGGGATCTTGTTTCGGTAAACCAAAGAGCCCCAAAATTGAAGGTGAATATAAGCCAGGCAAAGTGGAATTAGAAGGTCCAGAAATCAGTGCTGCCTCTCCTGAAGCTACAGCTGATGTGAGCGTGGAAAGTCCAGATGTGAAAGTAAAAGGAAATAAACCAAAAGGTAAATTAGGGTCTTGTTTCGGTAAACCAAAGAGCCCCAAGGTTGAAGGAGAATATAAACCAGGTAAAGTTGAAATTGAAGGCCCCGAGGTCAGTGCCGGAGCAAGTTTGAAAACTCCTGAAGCTAAAGCAGACATTGATATTGAATCACCAGATGTGAAAGTGAAAGGTGGAAAGGGAAGTGGGAAACCTAATATGAAGTTTGGATCATGCTTTGGCAAACCCAAAGGACCCAAACTTGAAGGTGCTTACCAACCTGGAGAGATAAAGGTTGAGGGACCTGAAGTACCAAAAATGCGAGCTGAAGTTCCTTCAATAGAAGGAAAAGTGGATGTAAATGCACCGAGTGCTGACATCAGTCCCTCACTTGAAGTAGACATTCCTGAAGTGAAAGGAGGATTTGGAATTGATGTTGATGTACCCAAAATTGAACCAAAGTTGAAAATAGAAGGAGATATTCCTGATTTACCAAAAGTTGAAGCCGAATTGGGAGGCAAAGCAAACATTCCTGGTCTAGAAATTGAAGGTAACATACCCAAAGTTCCCGAATTGAAGGCAGATGTTGATATCGATGCTTCCATACCTGATCTTAAACCTCATGTTGAATTCGAAGGAAGCATTCCAGACCTTCCAAAGGCAGAAGCAAACTTGGATATAAGTGGAAACATCCCTCGCATATCAGGAGATTTAAAAGGACTGGATATATCAGTGCCAGATATCCCAAGTCCAAAGATTGAAGCAGAGATAAAAGGTGACTTACCATCTGTTGATCTTCCTCAAGCTAAGATTTCATTACCATCAGTCCCCGCTGTCCCAGCGGCTGAGATTAAGGGAGAAGTAAAGACTCCAGAATTATCTGGGTCAGTGAAGATGCCACAACCTGAAGTGAAGGCCAAGAAAGCCAAACTAGGTCCATGCGCTTGTCTAGGTAAACCAGGAAAAATAAAAAAGGAAGAACCATACATGTCTGCTAAACTTGAAGGACAAGCTCCAGGAGAGATAAAAGATGTAGATGTGGGACTGGAGGTAGAAGGACCAGAAGCACAAGCGTCCATCGGTGTGGAAGCCCCCGAGGTCAAGAGTAAGAAGGTAAATGTATCAGGAAAGCCTAAATCATCTTTAGGATCTTGTTTCGGTAAACCTAAGACTCCTTCTGTAAATGGAGAATATGCAGCTGATGCTGATGTGGGAGCATCAGTGTCTGTAGATCCTCATATTAAAGTAGAGGGCGAAGGTCTTGCTGGTGCCAGTGTTAGTGTTGATGTTCCCGAGGGCAAGGCTAAGATGGATATTGAATCTCCGGAAGCAAAAGTTAAAGGAAAGTCCAAAGCTAAATTGGGATCATGTTTCGGTAAGCCTAAGAGTCCGAAAGGCAAAGGGGAATATTCTCCAAGTAAGGCTCAACTTGAGGGAGCTTCAGCAGGTGGAATTGCAAGGATTAGACCTCTTGAAGTTAAAGCTGACATTGATATTGATGCCCCTGACTCGAATGTGAAGGCAGATAAACCAAAGGGTAAGTTGGGATCTTGTTTCGGAAAGCCAAAGGGTGCAGAAATCAGCGGAGAATATAAACCAGGAAAAGTTGAAATTGAAGGTCCTGCGATCAGCACTGAAGCTAGTCTGAAATCACCTGAAACAAAGGCTGATATTGGTATTGAATCACCAGAGGTAAAAGTAAAAGGAGGTAAAGCTACTGGAAAACCTACAACTAAGTTTGGGTCATGTTTTGGTAAACCAAAGGGACCTGAAATTGAAGCTGCTTATCAGCCTGGACAAGTAGAACTAGCAGGTCCAGAAATTCCAAAAGTACAAGTTGAAGTACCGGCCATAGAAGGAAAGGTTGAAGTAGAAACACCAAGACCCATTTCTGGTCCAGCAATAGAATTGGACATGCCTACCATTCCTGGAGTGTCTGGAGGAGTGGAAATCAGGGCAGATGTACCTAGAGTTGATCCAGCATTAAAAATTGAAGGAAGTATTCCAGATTTACCAAAGGTTGAAGCCAGACTTGGAGGAAAATCTGATATTCCAGATTTGGAAATTGGAGGCAAAATATCCACATCTCCTAAATTAGATGCTGATGTTGATCTTAAAGCTTCTGTACCGAAATTAGAACCAGAGGTTAAACTTCATGGTGATATCCCACGACTTCCAAAAGGTGATGCCAACTTGGAAGTAGAAGGCAGCGTCCCCACCTTCTCAGCAGACATTAAAGGATTAGACATAAAAACACCAGAAGTTGATGTCCCTTCCCTTCATGCAGAGGTGAAAGGTGACTTACCCCACGTCGAAGGTCCAAAAGCCGAGATCTCAATTCCATCTGATCTCAACATACCATCAGGTGAATTTAAGGGAGACATAAAGACTCCAGAATTATCTGCCTCAGTAGAAGTGCCAAAGACAGTAAAAGCATCTGGCAAACCCAAAATATCACTAGGATCCTGTTTCGGTAAACCAAAGGATCCTGTAAGTAAAGGATACTCAGCCGAGGCTGATATCGGAGGATCAGTGTCGCTAGATCCACATGCCAAGGTTGAGGGCGGTGTTACAGGTCCAAGTGTTACTGTGGCTGCACCTGAAGGTAAAGCTAAGGTGGATATTGACTCTCCTGAAGTGAACGTTAAAGGTGAAAAGCCTAAAGCTAAACTTGGCTCTTGTTTCGGTAAACCTAAAACCCCTAAAGTTGAAGGTGAATATAAACCTGGCAAAGCCTCAGTTGAAGGACCAGAGGTTAGTGGGAGTGCCAGAATTAGATCCCCTGATGGTAAGGCTGAGATCGACGTTGATTCTCCTGACCTGAAGTTGAAGACAGGGAAGCCAAAGGCTAAGTTGGGATCATGTTTCGGAAAGCCAAAGGGTGCTGAAATAAGCGGAGAATATAAACCAGGAAAAGTTGAAATTGAAGGTCCTGAGATCAGCACTGAAGCTAGTCTGAAATCACCTGAAACAAAGGCTGATATTGGTATTGAATCACCAGAGGTAAAAGTAAAAGGAGGTAAAGCTACTGGAAAACCTACAACTAAGTTTGGGTCATGTTTTGGTAAACCAAAGGGACCTGAAATTGAAGCTGCTTATCAGCCTGGACAAGTAGAACTAGCAGGTCCAGAAATTCCAAAAGTACAAGTTGAAGTACCGGCCATAGAAGGAAAGGTTGAAGTAGAAACACCAAGACCCATTTCTGGTCCAGCAATAGAATTGGACATGCCTACCATTCCTGGAGTGTCTGGAGGAGTGGAAATCAGGGCAGATGTACCTAGAGTTGATCCAGCATTAAAAATTGAAGGAAGTATTCCAGATTTACCAAAGGTTGAAGCCAGACTTGGAGGAAAATCTGATATTCCAGATTTGGAAATTGGAGGCAGAATATCCGCATCTCCTAAATTAGATGCTGATGTTGATCTTAAAGCTTCTGTACCGAAATTAGAACCAGAGGTTAAACTTCATGGTGATATCCCACGACTTCCAAAAGGTGATGCCAACTTGGAAGTAGAAGGCAGCGTCCCCACCTTCTCAGCAGACATTAAAGGATTAGACATAAAAACACCAGAAGTTGAGGTCCCTTCCCTTCATGCAGAGGTGAAAGGTGACTTACCCCACGTCGAAGGTCCAAAAGCCGAGATCTCAATTCCATCTGATCTCAACATACCATCAGGTGAATTTAAGGGAGACATAAAGACTCCAGAATTATCTGCCTCAGTAGAAGTGCCAAAGACAGTAAAAGCGTCTGGCAAACCCAAAATATCACTAGGATCCTGTTTCGGTAAACCAAAGGATCCCGTAAGTAATGGATACTCAGCCGAGGCTGATATCGGAGGATCAGTGTCGCTAGATCCACATGCCAAGGTTGAGGGCGGTGTTACAGGTCCAAGTGTTACTGTGGCTGCACCTGCAAGTAAAGCTAAGGTGGATATTGACTCTCCTGAAGTGAACGTTAAAGGTGAAAAGCCTAAAGCTAAACTTGGCTCTTGTTTCGGTAAACCTAAAACCCCTAAAGTTGAAGGTGAATATAAACCTGGCAAAGCCTCAGTTGAAGGACCAGAGGTTAGTGGGAGTGCCAGAATTAGATCCCCGGATGGTAAGGCTGAGATCGACGTTGATTCTCCTGACCTGAAGTTGAAGACAGGGAAGCCAAAGGCTAAGTTGGGATCATGTTTCGGAAAGCCAAAAGGTGCTGAAGTCGGCGGAGAATACAAACCAGGTAAAGTTGAAATTGAAGGTCCTGAGATCGGTGTTGAATATCCGGAAAGCAGCCTCTCAGATGTGCCAAAATTACCAGATATAGAAATTACAGCCAGAGCTCCTGTTCCTCCATCTCGCAAAGGGAAAGTCAGATTAAAAGTAAATACTCCTGAGGTACACATCGGAGGTTCTGCTCCAGAATATGATGGCAACATAGACCTTAAAACTAACGTTCCTGATGTCATAGCAGGAACTGGGGTCGATTATAAAATGGATGATCTCAACGCAAAACTTGCAGTTGATCCCGGATTTTCTGGCAAGTTTGGTCTGGATGCTGATGTACCCAAAGTGAGCGGAAGTGTAGGTGTTAATGGGTATGGGGGTGATGTTAATTTCAATACGAATATTCCAGAAACTAGGTTTGGTGCACATCTTCCTACCTATGAAGGAGATATGAATATTAAACCAGAAGTTCCAGATGTTAAGCTTGGGGCTAATTCTGGATATGGAGAAAACCTCAATTTAGACACAAACGCATCAGGATTTAACAGACGATTCAATGCCCCAGGATTTGATGGTGCAGTAGACTTGAAGACTAGTGTTCCAGCAGGTGATGTTGATATAAATATTCCTAATGTAGATAGAAAAATAAGAATCGGAGGAACAGCAGACATTCCTGGATCTGGAGGCAAAATTGGGTTGAAAACTGATGTCCCAAATGTCAAAGGCAGTGTTGATTATCCTGGATTTGGAGGCAAAATGGGATTGAAAACTGATATCCCAGATGTCAAGGGCAGTGCTGATATTCCTAGATTTGGAGGCAAAATTGGATTGAAAACTGACGTTCCAGAATTAGAGGCACGTGATGATATTCCTGGATTTGGAGGCAAAATTGGATTTAAAACTGATGTCCCAGATGTCAAAGGCAATGTTGATATTCCTGGATTTGAAGGCAAAATTGGATTGAAAGCTGATGTCCCAGATGTCAAGGGCAGTGTTGATTATCCTGGATTTGGAGGCAAAATGGGATTGAAAACTGATATCCCAGATGTCAAGGGCAGTGCTGATATTCCTAGATTTGGAGGCAAAATTGGATTGAAAACTGACGTTCCAGAATTAGAGGCACGTGCTGATATTCCTGGATTTGGAGGCAAAGTTGGATTTAAAACTGATGTCCCAGATGTCAAAGGCAATGTTGATATTCCTGGATTTGAAGGCAAAATTGGATTGAAAGCTGATGTCCCAGATGTCAAAGGCAGTGCTGATATTCCTGGATTTGGAGGCAAAATTGGATTGACATCCGATATCCCAGATATCAAGGGCAGTGTCGATTATCCTGGATTTGGAGGCAAAATGGGATTGAAAACTAATGTCCCAGATATCAAGGGCAGTGTTGATATTCCTGGATTTGGAGGCAAAATTGGATTGAAAACTGATGTCCCAGATGTCAAGGGCAGTGTTGATTATCCTGGATTTGGAGGCAAAATGGGATTGAAAACTGATGTCCCAGATATCAAGGGAAGTGCTGATATTCCTGGATTTGGAGGCAAAATGGGTTTTAAAACTGATGTCCCAGATGTCAAGGGCAATGCAGATATTCCTGGATTTGGAGGCAAAATTGGATTGAAAACTAATGTTCCAGAATTGGAGGGACGTGCTGATATTCCTGGATTTGGAGGCAAAATTGGATTTAAAACTGATGTCCCAGATGTCAAAGGCAATGTTGATATTCCTGGATTTGAAGGCAAAATTGGATTGAAAACTGATGTCCCAGATGTCAAAGGCAGTGCTGATATTCCTGGATTTGGGGGCAAAATTGGATTGACATCCGATATCCCAGATATCAAGGGCAGTGCTGATATTCCTGGATTTGGAGGCAAATTTGATTTGACAACTGATGTCCCAGATGTCAAGGGTAGTGTTGATATTCCTGGATTTGGAGGCAAAATGGGATTAAAAACTGATGTCCCAGATGTCAAGAGCAGTGTTGATATTCCAGGATTTGGAGGCAAAATTGGATTGAAAACTGATGTCCCAGATGTCAAAGGCAGTGCTGATATTCCTGGATTTGGAGGCAAAATTGGATTGAAAACAGATGTCACAGATGTCAAGGGCAGTGCTGATATTCCTGGATTTGGAGGCAAAATTGGATTGAAAACAGATGTCACAGATGTCAAGGGCAGTGCTGATATTCCTGGATTTGGAGGCAAATTTGATTTAAAAACTGATGTCCCAGATGTCAAGGGTAGTGTTGATATTCCTGGATTTGGAGGCAAAATTGGATTGAAAACTGATGTCCCAGATGTCAAGGGCAGTGCTGATATTCCTGGATTTGGAGGCAAAATTGGATTGAGAACAGATGTACCAGATGTCAGGGGCAGTGCTGATATTCCTGGATTTGGAGGCAAAATTGGAATGAAAACAGACATTCCAGAAATGGAGAGCAGTGCTGATATTCCTGGATTTGGAGGCAAAATTGGATTAAACACTGATGTCCCAAATGTCAAAGGCAGTGCTGATATTCCTGGATTTGGAGGCAAAATTGGATTGAAAGCTGACGTCCCAGATGTCAAGGGCAGTTTTGATATTCCTGGATTTGGAGGCAAAATTGGAATGAAAACTGACATTCCAGAAATGGAGAGCAGTGCTGATATTCCTGGATTTGGAGGCAAAATTGGACTGAGAACAGATGTCCCAGATGTCAAAGGCAGTGTTGATATACCTGGATTTGGAGGCAGAATTGGATTGAGAACAAATGTCCCAGATGTCAAGGGCAGTGCTGATATTCCTGGATTTGGGGGCAAAATTGGAATGAAAACTGACATTCCAGAATTGGAAGGAAGTGCTGAGAGTCCTGTATTTGGAGGCAAAATTGGATTGAGAACAGATGTCCCAGAAGTCAAGGGCATTGCTGATATTCCTGGATATGGAGGCAAAATTAGATTGAAAACTGACGTCCCAGATGTCAAGGGCAGTGCTGATATTCCTGGATTTGGAGGCAAAATTGGATTGAAAACTAATGTTCCAGAATTGGAGGGACGTGCTGATATTCCTGGATTTGGAGGCAAAATTGGATTGAAAACTGATGTCCCAGATGTCAAAGGCAGTGTTGATATTCCTGGATTTGGAGGCAAAATTGGATTGAAAACTGATGTCCCAGATGTCAAAGGCAGTGTTGATATTCCTGGATTTGGAGGCAAAATTGGATTGACATCCGATATCCCAGATATCAAGGGCAGTGTCGATTATCCTGGATTTGGAGGCCAAAATGGGATTGAAAACTGATGTCCCAGATATCAAGGGCAGTGCTGATATTCCTGGATTTGGAGGCAAAATTGGATTGAAAACTGATGTCCCAGATATCAAGGGCAGTGCTGATATTCCTGGATTTGGAGGCAAATTTGATTTGAAAACTGATGTCCCAGATGTCAAGGGTAGTGTTGATATTCCTGGATTTGGAGGCAAAATGGGATTAAAAACTGATGTCCCAGATGTCAAGAGCAGTGTTGATATTCCAGGATTTGGAGGCAAAATTGGATTGAAAACTGATGTCCCAGATGTCAAAGGCAGTGCTGATATTCCTGGATTTGGAGGCAAAATTGGATTGAAAACAGATGTCACAGATGTCAAGGGCAGTGCTGATATTCCTGGATTTGGAGGCAAAATTGGATTGAAAACAGATGTCACAGATGTCAAGGGCAGTGCTGATATTCCTGGATTTGGAGGCAAAATTGGATTGAAAACAGATGTCTCAGATGTCAAGGGCAGTGCTGATATTCCTGGATTTGGAGGCAAATTTGATTTAAAAACTGATGTCCCAGATGTCAAGGGTAGTGTTGATATTCCTGGATTTGGAGGCAAAATTGGATTGAAAACTGATGTCCCAGATGTCAAGGGCAGTGCTGATATTCCTGGATTTGGAGGCAAAATTGGATTGAGAACAGATGTACCAGATGTCAGGGGCAGTGCTGATATTCCTGGATTTGGAGGCAAAATTGGAATGAAAACAGACATTCCAGAAATGGAGAGCAGTGCTGATATTCCTGGATTTGGAGGCAAAATTGGACTGAGAACAGATGTCCCAAATGTCAAAGGCAGTGCTGATATTCCTGGATTTGGAGGCAAAATTGGATTGAAAACTGACGTCCCAGATGTCAAAGGCAGTGTTAATATTCCTGGATTTGGAGGCAAAATTGGAATGAAAACTGATGTCCCAGATGTCAAAGGCAGTGCTGATATTCCTGGATTTGGAGGCAAAATGGGATTGAAAACTGACTTCCCAGATGTCAAGGGCAATGCTGATATTCCTGGATTTGGAGGCAAAATTGGATTGAGAACAGATGTCACAGATGTCAAGGGCAGTGCTGATATTCCTGGATTTGGAGGCAAAATGGGATTGAAAACAGATGTCACAGATGTCAAGGGCAGTGCTGATATTCCTGGATTTGGAGGCAAAATTGGAATGAAAACTGACATTCCGGAATTGGAAGGAAGTGCTGAGAGTCCTGTATTTGGAGGCAAAATTGGACTGAGAACAGATGTCCCAGAAGTCAAGGGCATTGCTGATATTCCTGGATTTGGAGGCAAAATTAGATTGAAAACTGACGTCCCAGATGTCAAGGGCAGTTCTGATATTCCTGGATTTGGAGGCAAAATTGGATTGAAAACTGACGTCCCAGATGTTAAAGGCAGTGTTGATATTCCTGGATTTGGAGGCAAAATTGGAATGAAAACTGACATTCCAGAATTGGAAGGAAGTGCTGAGAGTCCTGTATTTGGAGGCAAAATTGGATTGAGAACAGATGTCCCAGAAGTCAAGGGCAGGGTTGATATTCCTGGATTTGGAGGCAAAATTGGATTGGAAACTGATGTCCCAGATGTCAAGGGCAGTACTGATATTCCTGGATTTGGAGGCAGAATTGGGTTGACAACTGACGTCCCAGATGTCAAGGGCAGTGCTGATATTCCTGGATTTGGAGGCAAAATTGGATTGAGAACAAATATTCCAGATGTCAAGGGCAGTGCTGATATTCCTGGATTTGGAGGCAAAATTGGGTTGAAAACTGACGTCCCAGATGTCAAGGGCAGTGCTGATATTCCTGGATTTGGAGGTAAAATTGGATTGAGATCAGATGTCCCAGATGTCATGGGCAGGGTTGATATTCCTGGATTTGGAGGTAAAATTGGATTGGAAACTGATGTCCCAGATGTCAAGGGCAGTGCTGATATTCCTGGATTTGGAGGCAGAATTGGGTTGAAAACTGACGTCCCAGATGTCAAGGGCAGTGCTGATATTCCTGGATTTGGAGGCAAAATTGGATTGAGAACAAATATCCCAGATGTCAAGGGCAGTGCTGATATTCCTGGATTTGGAGGCAAAATTGGATTGAGAACTGACGTCCCAGATGTCAAGGGCAGTGCTGATATTCCTGGATTTGGAGGCAAAATTGGATTGAGAACTGACGTCCCAGATGTCAAAGGCAATGCTGATATTCCTGGATTTGGAGGCAAAATTGGATTGAGAACTGACGTCCCAGATGTCAAGGGCAGTGCTGATATTCCTGGATTTGGAGGCAAAATTGGATTAAAACTGACGTCCCAGAAAATTCGATTCAAACTGACGTCCCAGATGCCAAGGGCAGTGCTGATATTCCTGGATTTGGAGGCAAAATTGGATTGAAAACTGATGTCCCAGATGTCAAGGGCAGTGCTGATATTCCTGGATTTGGAGGCAAAATTGGATTGAGAACAAATATCCCAGATGTCAAGGGCAGTGCTGATATTCCTGGATTTGGAGGCAAAATTGGATTGAGAACTGACGTCCCAGATGTCAAGGGCAGTGCTGATATTCCTGGATTTGGAGGCAAAATTGGATTGAAAACTGATGTCCCAGATGTCAAGGGCAGTGCTGATATTCCTGGATTTGGAGGCAAAATTGGATTGAGAACTGACGTCCCAGATGTCAAGGGCAGTGTTGATATTCCTGCATTTGGAGGCAAAATTGGAATGAAAACTGACATTCCAGATGTCAAAGGCAGTGCTGATGTTCCTGGATTTGGAGGCAAAATTGGATTGAGAACAGATGTCCCAGATGTCAAGGGCAGGGTTGATATTCCTGGATTTGGTGGCAAAATTGGATTGGAAACTGACCTCCCAGATGTCAAAGGCAGTGCTGATGTTCCTGGATTGGGAGGCAAAATTGGATTGAGAACAGATGTCCCAGATGTCAAGGGCAGGGTTGATATTCCTGGATTTGGAGGCAAAATTGGATTGGAAACTGACATCCCAGATGTCAAGGGCAGTGCTGATATTCCTAGATTTGGAGGCAAAATTGGATTGAAAACTGATGTCCCAGATGTCAAGGGCAGTGCTAATATTCCTGGATTTGGAGGCAAAATTGGATTGGAAACTGACGTCCGAGATGTCAAGGGCAGTGCTGATATTCCTGGATTTGGAGGCAAAATTGGATTGGAAACTGACGTCCCAGATGTCAAGGGCAGTGCTGATATTCCTGGATTTGGAGGCAAAATTGGATTGAAAACTGATGTCCCAGATGTCAAGGGCAGTGCTAATATTCCTGGATTTGGAGGTAAAATTGGATTGAAAACTGACTTCCCAAATGTCAGGGGCATTGCTGATATTCCTGGATTTGGAGGCAAAATTGGATTGGAAACTGACGTCCCAGATGTCAAGGGCAGTGCTGATATTCCTGGATTTGGAGGCAGAATTGGATTGAAAACAGATGTCCCAGATATCAAGGGCAGTGCTGATATTCCTGGATTTGGAGGCAGAATTGGATTGAAAACTCAAGTTCCAGAATCGGAAGGAAGTGCTGATATTCCTGGATTTGGAGGCAAAATTGGATTGAGAACAGATGTCCCAGATATCAAGGGCAGTGCTGATATTCCTGGATTTGGAGGCAGAATTGGATTGAAAACTCAAGTTCCAGAATCGGAAGGAAGTGCTGATATTCCTGGATTTGGAGGCAAAATTGGAATGAAAACTGACATTCCAGAATTGGAAGGAAGTGCTGATATTCCTGGATTTGGGGGCAAAATTGGATTGAAAACTGACGTCCCAGATGTCAAGGGCAGTGCTGATATTCCTGGATTTGGAGGCAAAATTGGATTAACATCTGATATTCCAGATGTCAAGGGCATTGCTGATATTCCTGGATTTGGAGGCAAAATTGGATTGAAAACTGACGTCCCAGATGTCAAGGGCAGTGCTGATATTCCTGGATTTGGAGGCAAAATTGGATTAACATCTGATATTCCAGATGTCAAAGGCAGTGCTGATATTCCTGGATTTGGAGGCAAAATTGGATTAACATCTGATATTCCAGATGTCAAGGGCAATGCTGATATTCCTGGATTTGGAGGCAAAATTGGATTGAAAACTGACGTCCCAGATGTCAAGGGCAGTGCTGATATTCCTGGATTTGGTGGCAAAATTGGATTGAAAACTGATGTCCCAGATTTCAAGGGCAGTGCAGATATTCCTGGATTTGGAGGTAAAATTGGATTGAAAACTGATGTCCCAGATGTCAAGGGCAGTGCTGATATTCCTGGATTTGGAGGCAAAATTGGATTAACATCTGATATTCCAGATGTCAAGGGCAATGCTGATATTCCTGGATTTGGAGGCAAAATTGGATTGAAAACTGACGTCCCAGATTTCAAGGGCAGTGCTGATATTCCTGGATTTGGAGGCAAAATTGGATTGAAAACTGATGTCTCAGATGTCAAGGGCAGTGCTGATATTCCTGGATTTGGGGTGAAAAGTGATATTAAATCTGGCATTCCAATCCTGAAGGGCAGAGCAGGTTTTCCTGTGTCTCTCAGTAAAACTGATGCACCTTGTGTTACAGGGGTGCTGTCTGTGGACACTAATGTACCTGATGTTGATGTAGTGTCGCAGGGTAAAGAAGAACTGGGCACTGAGTATAAAACAAAAATTCCATCTTTAAGTGGCACAACCCGAGTACCTGAGCCCTCTGCTTCCACGTCATTAGAGGCAAATATTCCTGAAATGAAGCTTGGGACAGTGACAGACTTCAAGCAAGATCAAAGCTTCGGCTTGCCCGAGGTAAGCACGAATGCTGGTGGTCGTGGGTCCAGAAAGAAGAGAAGAAATGGTAAGAAGAAAGGTGCACCAGAAAGGAAGTCTGGCGACTTCGAAGAGGTACCATCTGATTCTCAAGGAATTCTTAGTACTGAAGTACCAGAACTCTCTGCTCATATGAAGTTGGACTCCTTTATACCTGGTGTGCCAGCACATACACACGAAGGAAACGTAATCATTGCAGCTGATCTACCAGAAGTCACAGTGAAAAGTAAAATACCGAGATTCACAAAAGTTTCAAAGGGAGAAGATGTGCCGGGCGAGGATTCCACCCGTCCAGGTGACCCGGTAGGTAGCTGGTCGGCCAGTCAGGTTATTGGAACCGAGATTAGTGGAATTCCTGTATTGAGTGGACGTGTTCCTGAAGCTCGTACAGACGTCACTTGTGTTCCAGAGAGACCACAGGTAGAAGGGGTATTACAGGGAAACATTCCAAACATGACAATCCAGTCAGGTACACCTCCCATTGGGTGGGTTCTACCACAACCAACCACGCAAACAACCATTAACCAGAAGGTTGTAGTTAGAGAAGGACAACCTTACACACAAGAAATCTTAATGCCACATACGCAAGTTGTTAGCGAATTGTCGCCAGGTCAAGTAGAATTTTCACAAAGTGTTATATCTGATGGGTCAAGTCCTCTTAAAGTTAGTAGAGAATACACAATATCCACGGAGGGTGAGAGAGCCCAAGATGTCGAGGCTTACATTAAGGGTAAATTAGGACCATTCAAACTTACACCTGAGAGAACATTGAGTGTTTGTAGGACAGAAACGAAGATGGAAGATCCTGGCCACGCATTACCTAGCAGGTCTGGGGAGCAGCAGGGCCAGTTGGTGGGGCCAGATGGCTCAGGCGAGTGGATCATGAGTCCGTATTCTTATCAAGTCAAAATGGAAACAGACTCAGAGGGTAGAATGTTATCAGCTCCTGAGGTTACCGACATACAGAGTAGAATAACCGCCGGAGGAGACTCAGATTCAAGAGGGAATAAACAGTCACGAACGGTATTCGTGACAGAAGATGCTGGCGGGCGAGTGGTGGTACACAGAAGAATGGAGTCTTCACAAACACACTCACCAGGGACAGAGGACCACACAGTATTGACTCATGAATTTCCTCCATCCATAACATCAACCATGACAACAAGTGAATGGCCGCTTGAGGGCGTTACTACACACAAAACCGTTCGGGTTAGAAAGGTTCGGAAAGTTAAAGTTGGAGATGGACCAGAGGAAACAATTGTTGAAACTGAGTACGAGACCATCCCTGGCCAGGAGTCTGATGCTCTTAGAATAGAAGGTTTTGACAGTAGTGGGGAAATGCGTGTCACACCGGGGACGGGGCATGATTTATCACACCTGCCACCTGAACTTAGAGAAAGTTCTCTACTCCGCTTTGGCCTCGACCAAAGGGAGACACCTGGGGAAACACAACAGGCTGTTCATACAACTGTAAGAAGACTACCAGTCGAAGAGCTTGGTACACATTTACCTGAAGGATTCGATGAAAATATCCATCAAATTTTAGGGGCGACGGCGACAACGACAACAGTGCGGAAAGTGAAGGTAGTAAGAAGAGACGCTAGCGGTAATGTCGTCGAATACGAAGACGAGAGCGGGGATCTAAGTTCATTACTCCCTGAGATGACCTCCGACGGTGTCACCACGACGACGACGACAACTGGTGACGGAGGAACGACCACAACCACACGAGTCATAAGACGAGTGATTACAGGCGACCTGACGGAAAGCGAGCTCAGAGAGGCTCTTGCCGTTAGGGAGTGTGAGGGCGGAGTAGTGGAGGAAGGAGACGAAGCTTCTGCCTCTCACAGAACACAGTGAGTCACTCCGAATGAAACGAATTAAAATGTGTATATTTATGCTGTGTATGTGCTTGGAAAATGTGCTATTTGTGTATATATATAAATATATATGTATCGTCATGTAAGCTACAACAGCGTATGTCCTTGTGTCAACACCTTCAAATGACTGTCGTTTGTGTTATACCTCGCTTCAATATATGACTCCTGTACATTGGACGTGCAGAATCATTGTGCCTTGAAATGTATGCTCAAACAAGTTCAAAAACCTTCATACACAACGACAGAATGGTGCCTTATCTCCCCCATGCATGAGAACACAGCGTGCTGTGACTCCCGTATATCTACCCAACAAGAGCCAAGATTCCTCCGCACAAATCCCGTCCACTCTGCGCCACCAGTGAGGGTAAGTCCCATCTCCCGCTTTACTCTCCCCTGCTTAACTAACCTTCAATAACGCTACGACCCTCATTGTTTAAATACACTAGTACTGTTGTAGCATGGTGTTGAGTGACCCTACAGTGGGGTGGTACAGGTGTTATAACTTGCTTGCTTGCTCTTTGCTGTGATTTTATAGTCCAACTTCAAGACTTTTCTTTGTTGTTTAGGTGTTTTACAAATCTGTTGTGTTGCCATACCTTTCCAGGCATTGGAAACACATAAATGAAAATTCAATACATAAGGAAAAGGTGTATATATATATATATATATATATATATATATATATATATATATATATATATATATATATATATATATATATATATATATATATATATATGTAGTGTATGTGTGTGTAACAGAAAGCCATATGGGATGTATTCATAGTTACTAAGTAAGTGGTGGTGGGTGCAGGATATACCAGGTGAGAGATCCAGAGCTTGTAATAGATGACCGCCACCTGGCATTACTTGAGGAGCTCATTATACCCCAACATCAAGGTGTGCTTCCTAAATTCTCTGACGACTTCTTAATGAAACACGCTGTTGTGGAGTTCCCTGTACACTATAACAGTGTCCACACGCTGTTGTGGAGTTCCCTGTACACTATAAGTGCCCACACACTGACTCTTAAACAAACTTGAATACATTAATGGCTTGGCTACACAGTTTTTAACTATGATATCAGTCACTTTTTCCTTTTACTTAGTTTACACCACTTCCTGCCACTCTCACTCGCCTTGTTAACCTACATCGGTAAGACAACACCTTTGATGCTTCCTCCTCGATACTTTTTATAATTGTTCTTAATCTCTGATATATTACAAGCATTCTATTACATCAGGCACTATGTAAAGTACCAGTGAAAATGTTGTGTGTAGGTTAGGTTCGGTCATTAAACTTCACACTGAATAACCTAACATAAACACAACAGAACGGAACACTTTCGCTGGTATTTTACACACACACACACACACACACACACACACACACACATATGTAGCTCCTCCTCCGCCAGTACATGATGCTCACATAACTGGATCATGTTGAGGTAATGAAATGATTATGACACTGGTAGACACACTTCAACCAACACAGTACTGGGTGGTGACAGTGCTCCAGTACCCTACTAACTGGATACCTCAACAATTAGGGTAACAGGAGTATTATACCAAGTTCCCAACCATACAAATGTGAAATAAGAGATACGGTTTATAAGCGTTGGTTAGATTAGGTGTTCTGATTCACGAAACAGCAGATTGACATATATTAATAAGTTGACGTGGACACAAAACGAGAATATTGAAGTAAGGTTTCCTAGTCTCTCTCTCTCTCACAACTCATTCTTCCATCAGTTAATACTCTATGTCCACTCCCAGGTGCCTGAATCACTCCACCTCCTCGACTCATTTAATTACTGAATATTTTTGACCTCGTGTGTTGACAGCGATCACCGACACTCTTTCCCATCCCTAATTTTGTCTCGCTCATAAAGTTTCGTGTCAGAGAAAAATACATTTTATTTTTGAAACATTAGATCTCTGATATATTCTTAATACAAATTGATATTAAGTATAAAAATCTGTTCCTATGATGTAGTGTTTCCAATAAACATTCCTACATTCATCACTTTGTATAACCTTGAGAATTACGTTAACAGTAGGTGGAGGTTGTCTTTAGTAGGTCACATCACCCGCTTCACTCTCTCCCATCTCAAGTGCTTACCTCTGCCATAAACCAAGCACTTGTGGGTATCAAAACATCCCTTGTGGTGTGACCCTAATATGTGCCGGGTCCTGGAGTACATCAAACACTCTCCCGCCATGCCACAGTGAATGAATCTCTCTTCACCAGTCTCATTTGCATAGCATTTTTGAAAGGTGTTCTGTCCCAGTCGGCATCTTGTGAATGTTTGGCTCTTGGGAAGGTTGTTATTACTCGCAGTTACCGGAGCCACGTCATAGCGCTCCTCACCTACAGAAAATGGGCGGATGATGATAGAAAATGCAAGGTAGTGGGATGTCAATTCCTGGAGGTACGTTAGTATTTTATTTATTTTAACTCTCACTATTTGTCTAAAAACCTGACACATTATTGGGGTTTCCGAGAGCGAGACAGATTTTAATAGAGAAATTTGAAACGAAAATTGGTGAATTAAAAAATACGCATTATATATTAAAAAAAAATCATACATGGATGTTATACTCCCCACACACTGCACCGTGGCCTACACACACACACACACACACACACACACACACACACACACACACACACTTGATCGTTACCAACAAAAACGTCTCCAACTCAGTAAGAGGTGAGTGGAGGTATTCATGACACTGTTTGTGGTGATTATCTTCCCAGTAGAATGTGCGTGTGTCACCCTCACGACGTAGCCACGTTTACCTCCCGCTGGGGTGCTGGTGTCTCCCTCGCTGTCTTCTGCCGCCTGTAAACTCGGACGCCTCAAAGCTGTATTGGTCAGATCACGGTCAATATTAATACTAGATTGACATAACTCTGCATTAATTACACCTTTCTCACTTATAATATCCTCTGACACGCCGAGACGTACGAGTGACATGTGTAATCATATCGACACGAAATGAAGTGATGAGGGAGGCAGGAGTACTATTGGGGAGTCTTATGTGGTGGAGCGTGTGTTTGGTGAGGCGGCAGGTGGCCCTCTGCGGTTCTGGGGTACATGCTCGCGAACCTATTAATACTGGCACACATAAACAAAGACTTGGCATCCTGTCAACCCGATGATCCAGCATAAGAAATATCCTAGTCTTGGGGCGAGATAGTCCCTGGGCGTAACACTATCCCGTACTCCCACGCCGCCTCGGGGACACAATGATATGCACACCAGCTTATACACGGGGGAACTACGTCACTACTCTGGGTGTCTCAGTCTCAATTCATTACAGGGGAAGTCTGAGGCCTATTGGGGTAGTAAGCACCACAACACCACACAATGGCCCATTGCCTTTCGTGCGAAAACGGAAATATATTTTGTTTTAAAATAATAAGATTTCAAAAGTTTTACTCCTACTGTATCTCTCCCTGGTAACGTTTTCATTCACCAAACTTGTTATACCAGGTAACATGAACAGTAAACACTGACGATTCAAGCAGTAAATCAGATTTACACCTACAGTCCTACACACTTAACAACACCTACACACTGGCTTGCCAGAGGTACCAAAGTGTGACCTCGTCTTACATTCGCTATGCCCACCTATGATCCTCACCGTAGTACACTGACGCCCTTCACTCACAACACTTTACCCGAAGGCGAGCATAAATTCCGCGTATTTCCATGTTTGTCGCCTGTAATAGCGTGTTTGTTCTTGCACACGATGCAAGGGGGTGTTTTATAAAGTAGACCTCGTGTCCGCTTCGGGTGAATCAGAATAAAAAACTGAATACATTATCATAGTCCACCTGGACACCTCTTAATGGGATATTCATCGTCTTGTGATCGTCATTTATAACATATGTTATTGTCAATTTATCCTAAACTGTACATACTGCAGCAGTATGTACAGTATTACTGCTAGATTAAAGGAGACACCTCTGCTGATAATTCTGATAAGCCATATATATAAAGTCTAGGATCTCGGCCATTAAAAGTCTGTTTTCTTTGCTGTACAAAGATAGGAGGTAACTAATGTGCTTATATGTAGCAATAGACGGCTAACAGGTGGCCGGGGAGTCATCAGGGTGTGTTGACACTTATAACTAATCTCCAGGATCCTGCCACTTGATTTCTCCTCAGGGTGTGAGAACAACACTTACCACGCCTCCTTACACACACCAGCCTGGGCACTGTAAACAAAAATTTATGCTACAGGGGGAGGCTTTGTTGATATCACGGGGCAGAACAGTGGATGGTGGCTGTCACGGGGTAAGAGAGTGGGTGCTGCCTGTTATGGGGCAGGGCAGTGGGTGCTGGGTGGTGGTGTCACGGGGCAGAACAGTGGGTGCTGGGTGTCACGGGGGAGGACAGTAGGTGGCGGCAGTTATGGGGCAAGAACGGGTTAGATGTCACGGGGCAGAAGTTGGGTGACTGTCACGTGGAAGGAAGTGGGTGGGTGTCACGGGTCGGGATCGGAGTGGCTCACAGCGGGGATTGGGACATTATCACTAATTGGGTGGCAGGACAGTGAGAAAGTCCACGGAGGTGACCCACTAATCTTCAGCTTCGGGAGTTGACGTTGCTACCTGTGGCAGGGGTAGGTGCGACAGGTGCGTGGTTGTGACAGGTGCTAAGAAATGACACTTGTGGTATTGGTAAGTATGTGGTGGTACTAGGTGCTGAAATGACAGGAGTTTAGGCTGACAGGTGTAGTAAACATGTTGGATGCAGTGAAAGTGTGGAGATTAACTGGTGTTGACGTGTTAATCGTTGATAGTGACAGGTGTGAAGGGCGACAAGTGTAGAAGAGATAGGTGTAGGATGTGGAGAATAACAGGTATGGAACGTGGCGAGCGTGGAGTAACAGGTGTGGGGCGTGGCGGATGTGGAGAATAACAGGTGTGGGGCTTGGAGAGTGACAGGTGTGTGGCAAGCATGTAGAATAACAGGTGTGGGGCGTGGAGAGTGACAGGTGTGTGGCGAGCGTGGAGAATAACAGGTGTGGGCGTAGAGAGTAACAGGTGTGAGTCGTGGCGGGCGTGGTGTAAGAGAGGCATCAACAGGGGGTACACTAGCAGTTGCTCACTATTCTTGCTGCTGGTGTCATCGGTGTTGGTTGGTGCCCCTCCTCTCCCGCGTCACGTGACCAACACACTTTTAGTCTGTGGTGGGGCCGGCAGCCTCGGGCGGCCCCCTGCTGCCCTTGATCCCGCCCCCAAAGTAACCCCTGAACCGACCCCCTTGCCCCTCCCGGCTACGCCCATGGGGGGGTCTGACACACTCCCTCACCACCATCAGAGTTAATCTTCCCTGCGTGAAATCTTATGAGGAACACTACTGTTATCTATTGCCAAGAGGCAGTAACTCGGGTAACTGGTGCTGGGGTATCTTGGGCGTCCCCTCACTCAGGTTGCCGCCCGGGACCGCCCCCGCCACCCTTACCAGCCCCACCCAGCCACCCAGAGGCCCCAGGGATGAGCAGCACAATCTTTATAGTGTTATATGTAAGAGTGTGGTGATTAATATGTGGTGAGTGGGTGAGGAGCCAGCCGCCACACACCACCCTCTCGTGTAGTGGTCACCAGGCCGCCCTGCCCCTCATAATCACCTGTAGTTGATGAGTCCTCACAGCCTCACCAACACTGCCTCGTCCTCCTCTAAGTGAAGGTTTTATTGACCCAGCGACAGGGTTCTGTTGGTGTAAAACTGAAAATTGTAAGTAGACGTCTTGTTCTTTGTGTTCAGAAGTGAAGAATATTTAGCTTTAGAACCATAGTAAGATTTAGACCTTGTTGATGCGCCTTTTAATTAAACGTTAAAAGTATTCATCAGTTGCCATGGTCTTGGCTGCCGGGGTCACTACATGGAAGTGTCTCGAGGGAGAAAAATTATTGTTTACATCTGTCTGTGCACAGTTGAAGCCTGTGAAGCGCCTGTGGTGCCACCTGCCCCACATGTTATACTACACTTTAATGTGATAGTGACACAACACACTACATCATCAAGCAGGCGCAACACGTCACGTAATGGGAAGCGACAGTCATTTGCTAATTCCGTGCTGCTTACGTCAGTTAAACGTGTGAAATCAAATTGGAAACTTTTTATTGAGGCGGTAAATGAGTCACTAGAAATTATGCAGGCATCGAAATATATATGTGAGATCAGATAGCAGCTGAGTTAAAGCGATATATACAGCATAAGGTCGTAAAGTAAGGAAGAACGCAGTATTTACATCCACAGCTGGTGTTGTCAGCTGGTAAAGTGCCTCACTGTAACATGTACATATTTTCCTGTTACACTGTATATGGGTCAGTAATCTTTATTTATATGTTACGAACTGGTAAAGTATATCCTTAGTGGACGTAAATAGTTGTCAGGCTTTGTCAGAATTAAGTGTTAGTGAAGTGAAAATGATAAAACCGTAAGGATGTTTGAAGGAAGTATTTTGGGTACGTTACGCTTGGCTTCCCAGTCCCTATTTTACCCGTACCTTAAAGAGGAATATTTACAGTCCACAAGTGTTGAGTTAATTTTATAACTAAGCCCTCCAACATGACAACCCTCAGCAAAAATTCTGATTTAAATCCTTAATGTCACGACGAAACTATAATTTCTAGGTTCTTGGCTCTTGAACACTATGTATAGTTGGTCACTGTGTGGGGCAAATGTTAAGGTGGATCACGTGGGTCAGTGTACGGTGGTAACTTGATGCTCTCGTGTAAACGGTTGAAATGATAGTCAGACGGACCTAAGACGACCTGGAGTGTTGATCTAGTTGAAATATCCCAGCTGTGGTCCATACAGCTGCACTATTGGGCTGGAGCATGGCCAGGCTCACGTCTGTACAGCTATCAAGGGCCGGAGAATGGCCTGGCTCACGTCCGTACAGCTGTCAAGGGCCGGAGCATGGCCTGGCTCACGTCCGTACAGCTGTCAAGGGCCGGAGCATGGCCTGGCTCACATCCGTACAGCTGTCAAGGGCCGGAGCATGGCCTGGCTCACGTCCGTACAGCTGTCAAGGGCCGGAGCATAGCCTGGCTCACGTCCGAACAGCTGTCAAGGGCCGGAGCATGGCCTGGGTCACGTCCGTACAGATGTCAAGGGCCGGGACTGGGAAAGGCTGGCACTGATTCTAGTTTGTTAGTCGTGTAAACAAGTGCCCACACCCAGCTCAGTAGCTCTCTTGATGATGGATAGTTAGCCGGTTTATTAGTGGCAGTAGTTTCCACACGTCTCTTCACATTTTCGTATTAATTTTATTTTGAGATGTTTATCCTATCTTGGAAATGACCATAAAAAAATACGTTATAGCTGATTATGTATTTAATATCCAAGAAGAAACCCCGGGAAATATATCACTGTTGTATGATTATGGAAGAGCAAAGTCGGAAGTGAGGTGTGTGATGCAGGCGAAGTGTTCATGATGGGTCAAAGAGGTCAGGGTCTCCCACGCTACTCTGAAGGCCTTCACTCATACACTTGCGCTGTTCAAATTAAGTATTCTGTAATTAATCCCTCGAGTTACACGATAATGATATAGTGTGCCAGCAACTCATTTAAATGGTAGTGGTGGGATCATCTGTAGAAATGTAAGGTGACGCTAAACCCCCCCTGTGGGAGCACCGGCTGTGAGGAAAACGTTCAAGCATCTGTCTTGTCCTCTTGGATCATGAGTGTGTTTGTACCTGATGTTTGCTGAAGGAGATGGCATGTTTCTAAAAGTCGCGAGTTTCATCTGCGATTCCTGTGTGCCCCAGTCATCACTTGTCACACACCTCAGTGGCTGACTTTAGCGCCTCGACAAATCAGCACCACACCAACTACTACATCCTATACGCCTCAGCTGTACACATGTCAGCCCACCACGTCTTCCACGCTGTGCATTCATTTTACGAGACGCCCACTGGAGCAGCAGCAGTTTATGGCGAGCGTCAGCTGTGTTTATCTAGAGGCACCTCGAGGTCCCATACCTACCGACGACACCTCCACGTCCAAACCCCCCTCCCTCCCTCCCTCCCTCCCTGACTGTACTCCCTCTTGTTCAACTATACTCACAGCCTACTCTTATTCTCCCTTGATCTATATTTCTTTTTCTTTCCCCCTTAACTCCTTTCCCTCTGTCCCTTAGCCCACTTCTCCCCTGCCCTTCCTTTCACCTCTACTTCACCCAGCACACACTGACGAGACTTACGTTATGGCTAAAGTTTTATATTTTGTTCCAATGCCTCACAATCGTGCTGGAGACTAATCACAATATATAGCTGGTACTCACACTTAGACACAGTAATGCTGAATGCCTGTGTATACCAACGTGGTAGGAGAAGCGAGTGTCAGTGTTGTGACAGCCGCCCACCTCCTGCCTGCCTCCCACCACACTCCGTCCCCTCCTCCTTACCATCCCTCTCACCACTCCTCCACGCCCCAAATCCTTACCCAGCTACACCCGCATCCTCAGCTCTCTCTCCCACTAACTCTCCACCAACGTGTCCCAGTTTATTACCTATACTGTGATTCTTTAACAGTATCTCGTACCTATATTTTAGTGGCCTCTACCCTTCCGTACCTCTACTTGCACCCCAGTTCATTTACCTACAGCCCAATTGTTAACTATTTCCCAGACTCACACGACAACCCCTTCCTCATACTAAGGTAATATTACATGCCATGATACCTCCCCCCCCCCCTTCCCTTATATCCCTTATATTACAGAAGTTTCTCCTACCCTACATCATGTATGAGCTCCCCTCCCAGAACCACAACACCGCCCCCTCCCCTACATCATGTATGAGCTCCCCTCCCAGAACCACAACACCGCCCCCTCCCCTACACCATATATGAGCTCCCCTCCCAGAACCACAACACCGCCCCTCCCCTACATCATATATGAGCTCCCTCCCAGAACCACAACACCCCCTCCCTACATCATATATGAGCTCCCTCCCAGAACCACAACACCGCCCCTCCCCTACATCATATATAGCTCCTCCCAGAACCACACCGCCCCTCCCCTACATCATATATAGCTCCCTCCCAGAACCACAACACCGCCCTCCCCTACATCATATATGAGCTCCCTCCCAGAACCACAACACCGCCCCTCCCCTACATCATATATGAGCTCCTCCCAGAACCACAACACCGCCCCTCCCCTACATCATATATGAGCTCCTCCCAGAACCACAACACCGCCCCCTCCCCTACACCATATATGAGCTCCCCTCCCAGAACCACAACACCGCCTCCTCCCCTACACCATATATGAGCTCCCCTTCCAGAACCACAACACCGCTCCCTCCCCTACACCATATGTGAGCTCCCCTCCCAGAACCACAACACAGCTTCCTTCCCTCTCACACCCACCGCTACTCTCCCTCACCCGCCCTAATGTGTTGTTTACATAGCCAGGGAGGATGGTACCTCACACATTAAACAGACACCTTCAAGAGTCCCTAAACTAGCCTGAGAGCTCGCTGGGTTGTCTGTGGTGGAGATATCTTGCATATTAGAGACTCTTGAGAGAGAGAGAGGAGTGTGTGTGTGTGTGTGTGGGGAGTGGCACCAGGTTGTTCACCAGCCCGGGGCACTCTGGCTGGTCTCGTTAAAAGAACGTTGCCTCCAGTTGACTGCTGAGAGAGTAGGAGCTCCGGGCAGGTTTGGGTTGCACTCACCACTACACCTCACACACACATGAATATTCGTCTCATAACTTTAGCAGTTTCAGTAAGATATGTAACGACTTGTGGACGACCGCAGAAATGACCACTTTTCCTGTGACGCACGACCAATGACCATGTTACCACGACGTTCAATAGATAGCTACACACATAGGAAAGGAGAGGGGCGTTCAGCTACTCACTCTCTAATACCAGTTATTTGTAATCAACCAAAGACAAGTTGTAGCAGCAGTCTGTAATATGAACTATTCCCACTACTACTACTACTTGTAACTACTGCAATTATTAAGACTACAATGATAAATATTACTAAAATACCATAAATACTATACTCATGTGTGTGTACGTGTGTGATTGGATACTTACAAGAGGGCGCATTACCCCCCACTCACACACATACACACTTTATGACCGGAAGTGAGAAGGAACTGTGGGAAGAGGTGTCTGGCAGCACACATGGACTCTTGCAAGATTTCCTTTAAAATGAATTCACCAAAACAGATTGAGTTGAGAGAGAGACTGATTTTTCCGATTCACATTTGGTTCACACAACGAGGGAGGTGAAGGGGGACTAGTTTATTGGGAACCTCTTTCGACAAAGCACATAAACATTACAGCGGCCAACAGGGAGAGGTATGTGGAGTTCATGCTTGCGTTCTTAGATGATGGGTGGGCGAGTGTGCCTGGGGGGGCCATTTGTCGAGGCTGGTCCACATGTGGCTGTAGTTATACGTCACTCACTCGGGTTTATAACTATAATATATCTACTACATCTTTCCTGCCTCATTAATATCACACTAAATGTTCCCCCCGTGTGTGTGTGTGTGTGTGTGTGTGTGTGTGTGTGTGTGTGTGTGTGTTTTTTATCCTCCCTATTGTGTCTGGGTCATTTTTCCTCCCGGCACTTTCATCCCTCAACTCATCTGCCATAGCTACTCAACTGGGTTCTAACTTACAGAGAGGAAAAAAAATCATTTATTTTCTTTTAATTATTTTCTTTAATTATTTTTGTACTAATGAACTTTTATTTTCGTGCAATGGAAACTTTTCAAGTGACGTTATTAAATTTCCTATCTGCCATATTGGAGGAAATCGTATATACACACAGCTGAAGGTGCCGGGGTTGTGAGACTTAATAACCTCAACAATGATGGTCTGTAATGTTGTTATTAAGCGGGGTAACTGAAGTGGCCGAGATATAGATGTTTCTTTCTTTCATCTGTTAGTCGTAATAACTACCAAAAAGGAGAAAATTAAGACGATAATTCAAATAATAGTGGACATTGCTAGTACATGGACAGGCCGTACCAGTCGTGCTCATCAAAAGCTAATTATCCCGACTTCCGGTTGTTTCTTGGTCATGTTTTGTAGAACAACTTACAGTGTTTACGTTAATTTTATCTGTGTTTATTAGAGATCGTCTGGTCTATTCCAAACGGCAAAACTTCATATTTTTCTGTAAGTATGGAGAGAAGTCCTGAGTATTAATAGTGCGTGTCAATTAAATTTTTTTTAAATAAATATTCTACTCGGTGATGCAAGTTGATGAGATAATATTACTGTAAATACTTGTATATATATATAAGACTAAACGTTCAAAGGGCTATTAGGCTACATATAGAACTGTTAAATTAATATAGTCTCGTCGTATGTATTATAAAACCCCTCACTAAGATTCCTGCCCCCTTGTTTCTGTTTTTGAGTATAACTGAAGAAAAAAAAATACCCCCACCAGACAACAATTTATATTTCATGGGGAAACTGCTTTGGTTTTATTAGGACAAAAGGTTTAAGCTCGTTATAAGTTTATTTTTTTCTCTAATTTTGAGGATAATTTACGTAAAACTAATAAAATCTGTAAACAAATAAATATCCGAGTTGTAAGTAAAAGACATCGTTGTTAACATGATCACAAATATCTCACATCAATTCAACAAGAGTGATGGTATCTAAACCTTTATAGGCTCTCAACTCTTCTAAAGTGTAAACATATATGTAGCAAATGAGTAATGTGGAAAAATAGTAATGTGGAAATAGTGAGTAATAATCTAATAATATATATACCAAAAATAAACTGCAGACTACGAAATGAAAATAAGTACCCCTGTTGCGAGGTATAATGAGGGAAATTCTATCACACACGGGAATAAATTCACCGGTTATTTCACTCCTAATTTCACTATGCCTATCTCTACCCTAATTCTTCGGTCGCTTAAACTTAATTGTGAGTTGGAAGGGGAATCAGGAGTCTTTGAGAAAATATAGAAGCAGACACAATCTCCATCAAACCATCCAAAATTAATTAAAAAAAAATATTTCAAATAATTTTAGGTGTATAACATACCATAACATGATTTAACTTTCTTTTGTTGTTATGATGTTATTACTGTGCTTCAAGAATTAAGGCCTTTAAGCGCGTAACAAGGTTAGTAATACACTAGTTCAACAATATTAAAAAAAAATATTGAACTCTCTCAACTCCCTTTTAAATGTCGAGCGTTTATACGTATCCGATTACATTCCGGATTTCTCGATCACAATGTAAGCAAAGTCTTATCTGTTGTCTTGGACTATCCTTGGCTGAGTGTAACTTTTTGAAACTGTGAACTTATAAGATTTTAATTAATATATAATGAATTATGAATCTATCTATCTATCTAACCCCTATAAAAATTTCGTCCATTTTCTAATACGCGTATTCAACTATTCAAAGAAAACAGATATCATGGTAAGGGTAACTTGGGTATTTATCACTTACCTGTGTGGCTTCGTTAACTTATCATTAATACTAGTGTATTATAGTGTATATGAAGGTAAGTAGTAATTGAATCAGCATATTTTATTATCCCTGAATGTGGTACTAATTGTTTGAACTTATTTTTCTTCCTCTCAGGTTGACCGATACGACATACTCAGTTTATGAAACATTAGACGGGGCCCTGGTTTCTCTCAAAGATACTGCCGAGTACGTATAAGATCATGTTTTTGTTGAGCTTATTGCAACCCATCCAGAGTAATGTAATCCAAGAATTCTAACACAGCCCCACCAAAGTAATGTAATCCAAGCAAATTAACGCAGCCCCACCAAAGTTATGTAATACAAGCAAATTAACACAGCCCCACTAAAGTAATGGAATCCAAGCAATCTAACACAGCCACACTATACCAGCTTAATGCAGCCATACTGACTGAAGACAACCCAAATAAAGGAAGATAAACCAGCTAACTAAATACATCAAACAGTTGAACACGACCCAGTCAAGCGTAACATAACACACCAAGCTTAAAGGGGCTCAGCAAACTGAACACAGTCTTTCCAGCTTAACCCAACGAGTTTAGTACTGTACAATCCACCCAGATGAACACAACACAAAAGCTATTTAATTTACTGAGCTAAACACAGTGTACCCAATATAACATAACCAATCATTCAGAAATAAACTTTTGTGATTTATCTCATATTTTTCCACATAACCAAGAGTTCTTGTGACTGGTCTAGTGCTTGTGTTGGCTTTGCTTTGAGTTCATTGTCTTCCTATAATAAGCTGGTATGTGACCTCACTTGCTGTGTTCTTGACCATGAAAGAAATGAGAGCTGATGGAATGGAGAACTGGGCGGTAAGTTCCCACTGACATTACCACAAAATGACAAGTGTGGCAAGTTGCTCCCGGGGATGGTTATTATCCAGTGAAAATAACCTTAACCTTAGAATTTTTTATTTTTTTTTATTTATTTTTTTATGCGGAGTTCTTCTGACTGATTTATTCTTCAGAACTTTTCAAGATTGTGTACTTTGTATATCTAAAGGAATGCTGTTCTTATTGCATGATTTTTATTTATTTATTTACTTGTGTTTACTTGTTTGTACGTATAATTAACTTGCATTATTTTCACTCGTTAGTTGTGGTAGATTGGTAAAGGTTATGGAATCGTTTAAATCAATAAGACCTTAAAGTATAACATGAAAACGTAGCATTTTAGTATTTTACATAATGTTAATGTTATTTTTTTAAACGGAAGTGAGGAGGGTGATGCAACACACAGTGGCTGGCAGTAAGCATTGTGTACCACCCAGGATGAGGTGTCCCGCCACAAGGACTCACGCCTCTCTACCCATTATTTTCCTTGTATTTTTTATGAACATTATGCACATTACTTAGCCATTGATTGTATTATAATGTACAACAATTATTTAATTTACTTTCCTATGGGGTTGGAAACTAAATACAAGCGTCATGATTCTCCTCACTTGTCCAGTCAGCCAAAAATATATACGAATACCTCACATGGTGTATTGGCTGGCGGCATCAACAACCAGTAAGTCTCTGTAAGCCACGGATTGACCCAGTTTGTGTCTTGATTTAGGAAAGGTAATTTTAACCTACCTGGTGATGCTGATAGAGTGAGATCATTTATGGACTAATCATTATACACTTTACCTCGTACGTATATGTTGAGGCCGAAAGTAATATTGGATTATTTAGACACTTTCATCTAAATTAAACTTTCTGGCTCGTTGGTGTTACTGCTGCTCCTCATTGCCAGAAGTGAGTAGATGAGTCAGAGTTGTTTTTCCTCCAGTATATTATTCAACTTTATTTCTTTGATTATTTCTTTGTCTTCTTCCCTTTTTTTTCTTGGTACATTTCATTCTGTTTTTCTTCTTGTTACTCCTTCTCATCATCATCATTATTTTAAGTCTCATTCTTTTAACCCTGTACTGTTATCAATCCTCTCTTCCATCTCCTCTTCTTGTTATACTCACACTATCAACTTATTCTTCTGTATTCATTCCCTCTTGGCGTTTTCTCCCTCACTTTCACTGCGAGGGCTGCTAGTCTATAGTTCTGTCTGTGTGTGTGTGTGTGTGTGTGTGTGTGTGTGTGTGTGTGTGTGTGTGTGTGTGTGTCAAAAGGCCAAACTTAAAATCCTGGAATAAAATGCATTGTTTCTACGATAGGTCTTAAGAGAAGGACGCTGTGGAGTGTTATCAAAGGCAGCAGGAGGAAGATATGGTATTAAGGGTAGTGTGACGATGAATGAGGAAGGTGTTGACGCGTGTGTTGTGCATGACGTCACAAGGATGTAGGCCAGCAGAAAGCGGAAGTTTTAGAAAGAAACTCCCGTGAGCCAGAATGTTGGTCACGACGCCCTTGTGTACCATCTTTTGTTAATACTGAGGGAGTATGTGGCGGACCTGTGGCAATGTACTGTTTGTTGTAATGTACTTGTGGACGTCGTGGTTTCATTATTATTTACCGCTTGACAACACATCTAAGAATATCAGGCAGTTATTATCTGTTTGTTTAGTGTATCGATAAATTTGTGTGTCCAGACGTCACCTAAAACGCTGGAACATTTTTTTGTTATGTATTTGATTTTGATGTAGATTACCGCACGATACACAGTCTTAAGTTTTGCTGTTACAATAATGCTTTGTGTTCCTGGTAGCTTACAGTCTTACCCTCTGTTTAACACCACCACCTTCAGTAAGAGGGTAAAAGATACAGAGAATAAAACCATCAGTTGGGAGCATCTTGTTGGTGATGGCGAGGCTGATAAACTTACCCATCGTGTTTTCTGCCATTAATTTTTTCAACATCTTCTGGAGAACAATTTATATCCTAGAGACATTACTGACCGTACTGTAGGTTATCTGGCTGCTAAGTTATTATAACCCGCTGTCTGTAAACTTGAGTCTGTTGTGATCCTTCATCTTGGGTTCTTTATCCTGATCCACCCAGCTTAGGTTTCCCTCTTGCTTGCCTTTAGGTCTGTTCTCCACCCGTCAGGCGCTGCGTCATATCATACATTTATCCGTTCATCAGCTGTTCTCTGTTATGTCTCATTTATGCAGTAAGCTGTGTCCGTCAACAGTGAGGCCAGTTAACACTCCTGGTGAACGTGCAGTAAATAGTACCATATGATATGACTTACAGTGAGTTACTAGACTGAGAAGTATAGGACGGGTCGTGGCGATGAAGAATGGAGCGAGCTATAAGATGAACAGTTGAGCCATTCTGAGAGTGAATCATGTTAGATGCTGGAGAGGAGTTGAACATGTAGAGCGGGCGGGATGTGGGACCCTTGGTGTAGCCGTGATGGTTGCTCGTTATGTCTAGAGTTGCTTCTACACGTTCCTCCTCGTTGACGGTTTCATGGTGATGCTCTTAGTGTCCATATGATTTTTCCTTCGTTTTCCGTCGTCCTGCATAGCTGTGCGTTGGACTGAGAAACGGTTGCTTTGCCACGATGTTATTATCTTGCCATTTCTTGTCTGAAGTTGCATAAAATAGCTAAGAATTACCCTCGAGGACCACGACAGGTTGTTGGCTGGAGGAAGTACTCCAGTGAGATGGAAGTCACACCAATCAATAAATTTACCTCGTGTGTGACGATCACCCTCAGCTTGTAGATAAAGCGAGCGCTGGTACTTACTGGTTACGGAAGAAAAGAGGTTCCGGCGGCAGTAAGTAAACCACAGGAGCCATAAGGCGGAGGCGTGGTTCCTGCCGAGGCCACTGGATCTGAGGGCCACGAGAGACGGACTGTCATGGCACCTAGGAAGGCAGCAGTCCTCCTGCGGCACACACCCGCCCTAGCCGTCATCATTACCACCCGCGTCTCCCGACAACCGCGCACAACCCTCAGCCACACTCTACCGTAGACAACATCCATAGTCAGTATTCCCATACTCCTCACATCCCCCCATGCTACATACAAGTTAAGCTACACAATTATTGCCCCATTTTGAAGATACAATCGTCTTCCACTTCACTTGTTAAATTCTACCAGTCACTACTCTGTGCATCAGCCGTCCCTCTACACTTCCTCCCAACACAAGTTCAGCCGCTCACAAGAACAACACAAAACAGAAACACTATATTTTCGGGACGTGTGTTACACCCGGAGACTCATGTAACAATATAGTGTACTCTTCTCTGCCTGTTGACTCTGAATGTCTGGTATTATTCACATTACGTTCTCCCCCTGAAAAAGTGGTATATAGTAAGTGAAAGCAGTTCCGTCAGTAGCGTGGAGAGGGAGACAAGATGGTCTTCATCTTACCCAACTGTAACTGTGCCTCACGACGGAAGCTGTCCAAGCGGTAAGTGTTTCAATCTGCTTTATTTGCTTATACAACAGCAAAAGTTCTGCCTCTCCTCCAACATTTGGCTCACCACCTCGACCCTGTGTTCCAACACTGCCGAGATATGCCAGGGACCGAGATGTACTGTGTCGTTTAGTAACCAAACTGAGAGTAAACACCGGCCATGACTTAAGACAACCATGTGTGTTATATTTAGTATGCAGTGTGATGTGCATTGTATCTGTAGTACACTAGATACAACTAGTACAGCGCGATGCATGGGTTGTACGGTGTAGTTTATCTTGGGTAGGAATATACTGGAAGCTGTTGTTAGGCAGTGTGCCATTTTCTACCTTGGCCAGGACAGAACAACACTACTGCTGTGTAACCACACTAGAATGTCAGGCATCTAGACAACATATAGGGCGGGCTGGCCTGGGCCAGGTGGTGTGGACAGCTTAATGCAACATCCTGGGATTTGGCGCATCTCAATCTCTTGTGGAAAAAATGTGTTGCTGCTACTGTATATTTACTTGTGTCTCGGCTCTTACAAAACATTAATTTATTACTTAATCGAGTTTTTTAAAGAGTTCAGCGCATTTCTGTCGTATCCGTAAGCTTTAGTTATTTGACCTCTGATAGATTATATTATGTTGTGCGAGAAACAAAGAACGATAATAATCACGTCCTAGTGATGTATAGTTAATAAACACACCATTACTTTATTCTTGAGTTCCTGACACGATATAATATTCTGCGTTCTAGAAAATTCCTCTTGTTTTATATTCTTATCGGGGAACAATATCAGGTTTAGTTCATCTATGTAAACTAAAAAAAAACAGTGAGCGTCAGTTATCTTTTATAAGAAGTGTTATGACAAAACTATTGTAAGTGTGACTTTGTTCAGTGTTAATGTTGGCCCTATACACTGGTTATGGAGACAGTAGCGTGAAGGTCAAGAGAGGGCGAGCTGCCTGGCTGCCTCGCGTGCCCTGGCTGCCGGCACACACCCTCCTTTACTTCCTGATTTTTAGGCAATTTTTGTTTATCTTTACTCAAGTTTTACTGCCTGAAAGTTATTTCGTTGTTAATACATTACAAAAACCCTAATTTACGAACCTTATAATGTTTATTGCAACTCATCTACCTTCTTCAAAGTGGTGCGTTGTATTTTATAGTTGAAAAGAGTATCATTATATCTTGTATATGAATCTCATATGATTTACATTATCGTGAATATACAACATTTAAAGAGCGAAAGTCGTTGATGATGGGGTCTTGGTCTTGCTAATATTACAGGTTATAAAGTGTATCAGGAACGGCATGTCTACTAAACTTAACCGTAATATATTAGTTATGATCAGACTACTCCCGCCCCGCACGCCACCTCCCTCAGTATACCTGGAGGGCAATTTATGATTAGTAGCCCTTTCACCTTGTGGCTGTCGTGGCTTTTCAGGGTTTGTATGTTGGAGTTGGAAAGCCACTAAACACCCCAACAGACGTTTAGTGTTGGCTCAGAACTTCTAAATTGTTGTGTGGTGGAGGGGAACTGTGGTGGCTGGGTAGTAGTAGTTAGCTCGGGCACTCATGGTGTGGACGGTGTACTGCCAACCCCACTCACCTGAACTACCGTACACCCACAACCACCACCAGTGTTGACAGTGACAAGTTATCGTTCATGGTGTGACTACGTTCTGGAAATGTACTTAGACAACAACAGGCTTAGATAACTGTGATATCCTCAAGATTTTTCACATTCCCGGTTTATTGTCACGAGTGCCACTTATAATGAGGCACCACCGAGGTCATGCACTCAGTGTTTACCGGCCACAGGAAAGTAGTTTATAGATCAGTCAACATAACTTGGTGTTCTAGATAGTGCAAGATGGAGAAACTCACCAAGAAACCAAAGCCAAAGGTACCAAAGCCAAAGGTACCAAGGCCAAAGGTACCAAAGGCTATCCGTACCTCCTACAGGTTAGTAGTTTCCCCACTCACTGAGTTAATTACACGCCAGTCGTCCTCAGCGGCGTCCTTGGTCAGCTGAGGTGAAACTGCCAAGGGTAATGATTTGGTCAGTTGTAAATTACTTGTGAAGGTTAATATGATGATTACGCGTGTGTGGGAGAGAGAGAGAGAGAGAGTGTTTGTTTACCTGGGAGCATTGCGCTGTGAAACTAAAGCTCCAAGGATACTAGAATAATTTAAAATCTCTCTCTCTCTCTCTCTGCTTTATTGTGCTATTCATGGTTGGATCGACTTACTGTTTACCATTGTTTGTATCCTTGTGCTGTCTGATTACATGATAAACAACGTGAACTGGCATGACGGCTTTACTGAAATTTCTCTCTGATTCTTTTCTGTCTGTCTATCTATCTATCTATCTATCTATCTACACGTATCTATCTATCTATCTATCTAGTTTTATACAATGTTTACGGGATTGATGTGGACGGGATGTTCTGTCAGTAGGTTATGGACATTTTAAAATAGTTATCGCTTGGTTCACGTTACGAGATTCATTTTCTTTGTTGATGGTGTAAGAGAAAATGGAAATATGGGTAACTAAGTCTATTGTCTAATTGCATTCACAGGTAACAAATTATATTAGATGAGTTTTATATTAGTTTCGTTCTTTAAATTTGTATTTCAATTTCAGGAGGCTCCCTTCTCAACCATTTATTACAATATTTAATGATAAAACTAACTTCATGAAAACAAGTGCGATTTCGATAGATTATTTTAGTTCGTTACTTAAGTAAATTTAAGGTAACAGAGTATTTGATTATGATTTTATTTTCGAGATTTTAATTCTTTTTGTTATGAAGTAAATCTGATGACTGGTAACGATAAAAACAACATGATATTCCCCCTTTCAATAATAATAATAATATACCTGTCACTGATATTAATACGAGATTTTCAGTGAATGTCAATGACTGTCTCTGAAATGATTTCATTGGGTAAAAATTCACACTTGCATATATATTTAAACACTCATTAAGGATAAAATAAAAAAAATATTAAGAACACTCAATTCCCATGTGTCCACTGAGGAAAAAAATCGAATGTCATTATTAAAATTCTTATTAAATTTGATTCGGATATTCAACAACATTTCTTATAAGCGCTTTTTTTCGTCTGTTACTGGTAGGCGGAGATGAGGACAATGTTGAAGTCTAAAAGAATATAGCACGATGGTCAGCTCATCAACCATTACCTACCATTCCAATTCTTCCGCTTTCATGGTCTTCTCTTCTTCCTGTGACCTTATGAGTTCCACAGTTCAAGGTGGTGTGAAAGTTCCCTCCTGGAGCTGTGACGCCAGGAGAACGTCATGAAGACACTTGTAGTAGTTAAACTCATGGAAGGTGTGCAGAGAATAACAACGTTGTGAAAAGAGCGGCTTCGTCATGGGTGGGCATTTCCATTATGTACATTTATACAGCTTGTAAACTTTTCTTAGGAGTAGAAAAACTATTTAAGACTACAGGTATTTTGTGAACTACATGTGGTGCGTTTTACGAAATTTTATTCGTCAAAATGTAGAATTAAAACAACAACATTAATTTGAGGTTCCCAGCTTATAATGGTTGTGTGAGGTGTTCAGTGATAACCACACTCTTCCGCATACATGTGTTGAGTCCTTAGAGGTGTTGATCGTGTTGAGTGAAGTGTATCATCTTCCCGGAGCACAGCAGCCCTCACACACACACATTCACTTCCGTTGGTGGAGATATGTCCGCTCTCCTTCCATACACATCACTGTAAAAAGAATTAATAAGTAAATTCAATAATTTATGTGAGATAATAATGTTCAGATTAGAAATAAACGTGACTGGATAAATACGATAAGGAAGAAAACGTGACTTATGTAGAGTGTGATGCCTCTTACTCTCACTTCGGAAGTGTGGTAAAGCAAGGTCACTTTGAGGTATTGCCTGTCAGCAGTCGTGCCTCTGCTGTCAGCCAGGGTAACCGGCGACGTCACAACCCACTGACCACCACCGTCAGCCATTAGAGAAAGCACCGCGTGTGTCCCGTCTTTGAGTTTTCCCTCTGTAATTGTGAATTTCGCGTGTTTTGAAGACTGAAGCATTTATCTTTAGCTTTTACATTTATTTTCTCTACGGAAAAAAATCGTTCTTGAGCACAAATTTGTACAAGCACCACTGTGACCTTCCAGTCTGTAAACCATGTGATGGTGTACCTGGCAACAGGTGTGTCGGAATACTGATGATGGAGGAAGGTCGAGGTATTAGGCCTACGAGCGCCTGCCAGCAGGATGTGCTTTTGGCAGCCAGGAAGAGGACATATGTCAGCCATAACGTTGACAACAGTACTGCCTCCCCACACGTCAATGGAATATTCATCTGGCTGCTCAGGAATCACCTGTTAAATATTAATGATTTTAATTCCCCAACCAACTATTGTTGCTCGTCAAGAATTATGTAGAACGAATATTTGGAAATATTTCTCTACACAGTGTGGTAAACCTATGGAACAGTCCTCCAGCGAATCCCGTGGAAGCGAGAACAGTACTAGGCTTCAAAATGGCCCTTGAAAAGACTACCAAGAACAATGGGGATCAAACAATGGGGATCCAGTAGCTTGTGTAGGATTCCTTATTCCTGGGCCACTGTTCTACTCCCCCGTCTTGACCTCCTTCTGGTGGGGTGGACCTAATACATTTTACCCTCACGTGTGCACACGACTGTGATTGTACGAGCGTGTCACATCTTACCAACTTTTCTCTAAATGATAAAATACTTTTGTGTTCAGACAATTTCTTATTTCGTTTTAGACGGAACTGTTTTATTGTAGTATTATGTTATTTATTATCCGAGGATAGGCGTATATCACAACCACTAACTCGGAAACAATGATCATTGCTTTTTACCATTCAGTAATATAACACAGTAATGTGTTCATGCTTGGCACACAACCTTATCAGGAGTCATTAGGGCCTACAAGTGCTCCTGGATCTTTGCCAAATAGAAAATACATAAAACATTCATTAAACACACGTAAGTAATGTTGACAATGGTTATACGTGGTGTGAGGATGAGGAACGTGTGGCGCTCACTGTGTGCGGTGCCCATCGAAGTCAGAGCTGTTGAGAGTTTACTGAAACTTTATTGTGTGGGTGACACTGGTGACCTCCACAGAGGACGGCCGGTTGCCAGGCACCTCCCTCCCACACATATGCTGTTCTAATAATTATTCAAATAAAACTTATTTTTAGAGTTTTTGTTTATTCTGAAGCAATGTTAGTTGATATGCTCTGCTCATCTGTATTTATAGTTTATATGTATATCTTCATAAGATTTCATGAGTCAAAACTTGTAATAGTGCCATGGGATCTGCCTCGAACATGCAGCAACTGAACAACAGTGCCATGGAGTGCCAACGACCTACAAGTTTCTTATGCTCAAGTTTATTTTCATCACTTGATCGGTGCAAAGGACTGAATATACTTGTCATGTTATAGAGAAGTGAAGGTGTAGTGTGCATGTCTGTGTGTGCAACCCAACAGCGACAAAGATGCGAGATCTCGTCACCGGTGACCAAGGTGACCCGTCACAGGGTATAGTGCAGGGAGTGGCGGGCCTCTGTGCTAGTGACTGCTATGTCATCCCAGTGAGATGAAGAGGAGCCAAGCGTCGAGGAACGGGTGCTGGTGCCCAACCCAGCAGAGGTGCGTGAGTCAACACCTGTAAGGAAATATCTGTGTCGTCGACCTCCATAATATGTACTGTGCACTGTGTTCCGGGCTCTTCTGCACCGTTTTAGTACCTTCCCCGGCCGAGATTCTTCTCATCATTGATGGTGTGTAGTGCTGGCAGTATCTTTTAGCCTGAGATAATATAATGGATCACTTGAAGCTGGCCACACGCACACACTGCCAACAGTACCACCAACAACATCGGAACCCCAAAATATCTTTCACCGGGACTCTGACATCCTCACTGATAGCCCCAGATATGACTGCTGGTATTTCCTGATGTTGGCAATGACTTGTCCCCGCTGCGTCCACCTTTACTAGAGACTATAAACCCATTCAGTAGAAGGAAAAACACGCGTAAGGCCACACTGTAACACGTGACATGTCCTGACCTAGAGGAATGTGTAGTTGTTGATGCACCACCACACCTGTCCCTCCGTTCACCCTGTTCGTCGCCTCCAGCCTCACTGATATCTCAAAGCGTATGCTCCCCTGAGTATGTGAAGGTCAGATTATTATTAATATGCCAGCGGTGTCCGTGTGTGTGTGTCCGTGCTATCCCATATCACAAGCCTTTATCATACCTCCGCAGTTTTATATATATTTATCTGTATATGTTTAGTGAGTCACCAGATTGCGATTCAATTTTTTATGAGGGGCAGAGGGGCCAAAAGAGTTATGTTCTGAGCACTGTATTGATGTGGCGGCGAACATGGTGTGACGTCGTGCATGGTGATGGCGTACATGGTGTGGACTTTTGGTTGACATACATGCTGTTGCTACTTGTACATAGTGTGGTGACATACATACTGTCCTCTGTGTGTGTGTGTGTGTATATAATTAATTAAGTGTTTGATCACATTGTCTGCTGTATATCGTTTTAGTGGACTATATCCGTTTATACCTTGAATTGGTGTAGTGTGTGTGAAGTAATTACCGGTGAGTAAGCGAGCTCATGCCTCCCCCGCCCCACCAGTGGACTCGTGACGCCCTGGCGGTGGTCAAGGGGCGTGACAGGTAAGCCGCCGCTAGACTCACGCTTCCATTGTCACTCTTATGTAATACACCACAGTTTCCCAGGTATCATGCCGGAAATAAGTGTGTTTTGCTCTTCAGTATTCTGTGAGTGTGTGTGTGTGTGTGTGTGTGTGTGTGTGTGTAATATGTTTTATCTTGTATATATGTGAAAAATGCAACTACACACAAATATTACTCACCCTAACCAGCAGAGATTCACCCTGTTTGTTTTCGTTCAATATGCGTATCTTAGTGTTTCTGCCTAGGGTGATTCATTGACAGGTTAAGTACATCGTAATACTTCACCGTCACACATGGACAAGCTATTTTGAAAACTTGTTTATAGAGGAAAATATTGTGTTTCATACCCACCCCAGGAAGTGCTCGTCTGGTATTACAGTGTATCCGTAGTTCCCTTGCTGTGAAATTCTAAGTTCAATCGCTGCCACACTTCATGTTGTTCTAGTTGAATTTCCAGTGATCTCAACTTACTAGTCGTAGTCCCTAGCAACCATTTTGTATGCACTTTGGGGGGATGGGGGTTAGGCCTTACGTCAATACTGATTGCACTAATTTCAGATAAGCTTAATTAGGATAAATAAATACAGCCACTGTACTTCCTATACAATTGAAACCAGGGGAAATTTTGAATTTACCTCAGACCGTGTGTCCTCCCGTTGGTTTTCCGAGTGCTTGTAAACTATCACCCTGCAAATGTGATTGTGTTTTTCCGTAGATTTTTGTATACAACTTACTGTGCCAAGTTGCTGTGTCAGTGGTTGCATGTGATGGAGATTTTCTTCTTCTCTATTTGACAGGATAACCGTTTAATTTAGTTTGTGGGAACAAACTTGATTCAACATACCGTGAAGCAGGTGGCGAGATCCACCGGTAGTGCCTCGTCACATCACTTTAGCCACGCGACTGTTATTGTCCCCTCACCAAAAATCTTACTTGTGGTGGATGAAAAGTGGAGGCATGCGGTACATGCAAGGGCCGCCAGGTTACATGCACTCTGCCCGCTGTTATACAACGAGGGCAGCCGAGGGCAGCCAGGCGCGCACTGACAAGTTAACCCCTGAAAAAAAGACAGGATATATGACCCACAGCACCTACCAGACACCTCCCACGGCATTACCACCCGTCTGCTCCGGATATTTATTTTTTTAGAATGATGAAAAAAATATATGTTTACAATGATATTATTCTCCCTTCATTAGGTATGTATATATAGGATATATTTTGTCCTTATCTCGGCCATATTAAACTAAGCAGTTGACGGCCAGCAAACCCAAAGAAGCAAGCAAGCTTCATATCTTGTTATAGACTACAGTATTTATGTAATTTTTCGATTATGAGCCAGTACGACGTCCACATTAAATGTTTCATATTAAAATAAATTGTGTACTGTACATAAAACAGGAGCACGAGTGAGTTGAAGGAAACAAGGTTTGGAACTGGTCGTGGTGTGGGGTGAGTGACGCCAGACACTGTGGCCACGCTAGCTTGGCTGCCACCACCACCACCGTCTGCTGGCTCCACACAACTTCCCCGTCACACTCTTTAGCACTACCTTATGTGTGATGGATCGCCAGTATTGTTTAGTGTAGTCATGTTATGGGGGAAATAAATATTGACAGACTATGTAAGCGCTGATTAATGTATTCTGGTGAAACGTATTGAAGGTTCTTCATAAGTTACGGTCATTCAAGAATGTGCAAAATGGAATCTTGATTTTTTGTTTGTTGCAATATGAGAACAACGTTTACAGCCGAGTATTTTGTTTTGCAGTTCTTAAATATTCCATGTCCTCGAAGACCTTACACGTACTAGACTAATTTGCCTCTACCTGCATATATTTTAAAATGAAGAATGTTATATGGGCCACTATTTATTTTTCCTACGTATTGTCTGCTGGTAAATAACCGCACGCCAACATGGTCTTGTGAATTCAACTGCACATAAACCACGTTATTTAAAAAAAAGAAAATGCATGACCGTCTACACGATGATAAATACGGACCAGCAATATATCTTTAAGGTATATATGTATAACCATTATCAGGCCTTCATCTAGACTAGTTTAAGGTGTGCCAGACGGTGGCATCGCAATGCTGCCAATTCGTTTTATGAGGTAGTGTTAGCTATCTCCCCATCACTGGTATGACATCATGCTTCGCATTACTGAGTGTGTCATGGCAGTAGTACAGTATTATTATATTCTCAGTGACCGCCAAGGGAATGAGTTTAATAAAAGTTAAATAATTCAGGTCTTGTGCTGGTGAAAGAAACTGGTATTTTCAAGGATTTCCTTCTGTATGTATTTTATATCTTAGTTATCTTGGTAACTTTTATGCCAGGCTGTAGATGATACCGGAGTTGCCTACATCAACTTTAATAAATTACATTGTTTTGATATATGTATGGTTTTCATATATATCAAAGTAAATATTTCTATCGAACTTAGTTTGGATCTCGTAAGATATGAATATGTGTTTATTATATCGTAAATCACACAAAAACAACGCAATGGGTATTTAGGGCATATTGTGGGTTAAATAAATGAAAGACTGGTTTGTGTTAACAGTTAGCAAACTGATATCCGAGTGCAGGAGGCAGTGGGCGTCGCGGTGAGCAGGGTCGAGATGTACTGTGCGTGACGAGGGTGTGTCAAGGAAGGTGTAGGGTGTCAGACAGCCCTTCGGTGCCCCGCCACCTTCGCCCCATTCTTGCTCTGGAGGCGGGTCAGGTGAGGCCAGCAATCACCGTGCTTCTCCGTCAGCAGGCCTGCCGCTTGTGGATATTGCCGTCACGTTAAATATTTGTGTGTGCGCAGGGTAAGAGGTGGGTGGCGTACTGGATCCTGGAGCATAGCGTGGGATTGGTGGGAACTGACTGCTCCATACGACTCGCATGGTATTATCAAGCATTCGCGCCGACCCCTTATTCAGTGTTCTCCTGGAGAACTTCAAGAGTGTGAGCTGTGCAGTAGTGGACTCCAGCGAAGGCACTTTATTGCTCTCCTGACAAACCAACCTGTAGATAACTGCTCTCCAGTAGGTCGCACTCTGCAGCGTTCCCGTGGCCACTACTGTTAAATACTATTTCAAGAACTTTCATACCCTGGTGTTGGTGTTGGTGAAGAGGGTACAGTGCCAGTAGCGGTGTAGGGAGGTGGGGTGTCAGTGCAGTAGGAAGAATGGCAATAAAAAGCTGTTGTACAGGTACCCTAATGAAGTGTTGACACGACCGTCAAAATGGGTGATGTAAGCTACTGTAGAATCAAAATGAGGCTGCACTGGGGGATCATCGACAAATGTTGAGATAGGGAAGAGATCAGTGTGTGTATGACATGACAGATGCTGAGACTGGAAACGGTTCAGAACTTTAAAGACCTGGAGGAAACATTATGAAGATGAATAAAAAAGGTTAATTTATTGAATTCTTTTGAAAGGGAGTGAAGGTGCCATTATATGAAGGTTATAAGACGTGAGAACGTGGATTTGCACATGTGACGAGGTCAGTTGAAAGGCTATACTATTGCCTTGCCTGGTGTTCAAAAGTTTGAAACGTGGGTTTAGAAATGCACTATGTGGAAATGGACCTGAACTAGTGAGATATATATATATATATATATATATATATATATATATATATATATATATATATATATATATATATATATATATATATATATATATATATAACAAGGTCATTTTATAGTAGAGGACATAATAAGATATCGGGTTCCTTTCAGTGGCTAATGATAATTACAGAATTTGTTCGTATTTTACCCATAACCGTGATATCGTGAGTTAAAGTGTTCAGGAAACTCCTGTTGTAGTGATTTGATTTTTTTGGTCGTCGACAACTATGGTCATTACGGCCGTAACTTAGTTATTTTTTTTCTTACTCTTCTTAATTTGTCTTATTTCCAAGGTCTTTCTTTTCTCAGGCCTTGTTACTCTTAACACCATTTGGGCTGGGAGGTCACCACGAGCCCGACCCGAATGTCTGTCAGCCAAGCTGACTCTTTACTCAGCGTTGAGTCATGACGACGACCCGATTTGGTCATCGTCAAACTCAGTTTGCCAGTAATGCTGGCTCATATCTCGCTATGAGTCTGTAGGGGCCAACATTAATCGGCCCTCCCTCAGAGCTCCGAGGGCGACTTTCCACCTCAGAGCTCCGACGTAGACTGAGAAAACTACTAGAAAAGGTGTTATTGCTTTTGTTGCCACCAACCGAATCTCGGGAATTTTATCGTTGAAAATAATAGTTTAGACAATTCTAAGACACCTTTCTTCTATGACGTTTCCCTCACAAACGACCTGGAACCAAGATATTTTATTATGCTAGGGAGTCTGGGGGACTGAGCCCTCCCAGTTAGGAAGTTAGGTAAGATTAGGTAGGTTTGGTTGGTGCTATCAACCACATATTACTTATTAAGTTATCCGAACCAATCAAACCTACCTAACCTTATATAGCTTCCTGCGCCCGCGGACCCCTCCGGCATATTAAATATCTCAGTTCTAGGTCGTTTGCGAGAGAAAATCGTAGAAGAAAGGTGTCTTAGAATTGTCTAAACTATTGTTTGCAGATATAAAATTGCCGAGATTCGGTTGATGGCAACAAAAGCAATAATACCTTTTCTAGTAGTTTTCTGATTTTCAACTCACGATAACACGGTTATGGGTAAAATGCGAGACAAGTGTCAAAGAAGAAATTTGTCTTGTTTTGTCTGAAATTATCATTAGACACACAAAAAAAATGTTTTTCTAATTATGTCGTCTACTATAAATTTACTTAACAGAATAGATACAGAAGTGTACAAGTTATGAATGACTGTGGGGTACCAAAGGAATTTCAGGAAGTATGTGCAATCCCCCCTTTTAAACGGAAAGGTGACAAGAATGAATTTAGAAATCGTAGAGGAATGAGTTTGCTGAGTACACCAGGGAGACTGTACGGTAGAATTAGTGTTGAGAGAACTATAGGGAAAACATAGTGTTAGGGAGGTTAGAGCGGTATGGGTTCAGAGGAAGAGGAGCGTGTGCAGATCTTGGGTTTGTATCAAAGAACGCAGACCAATAGTGGCGACTGATATACGGTAACGCTTCCAATAATTTATAACGGGGTGGAATGTTATCGCTTGGATGAATGTCTTGTTACCGAGATTATTTGAAACGAATCGCACCAGTAATAACAAAACTGCACCAGTGGGCCAAGAAGTTTAGCTTAAAAAACTTGGTAATAACAAGAAAAAAGGTGAAAGTTTAATTTGCATTGATTAAAAATAGTGCTTTCTCAGACAGGGAATGTCAGTATAAGAGGGTTAGAAACTTTTATGAGACCTGGATAGTACAGTTGTGGACCAAAAGAACCCGAGGGGGGGGGAGGTGTAAGCTGAGTCTGCTTCATTAATAAAAAATAAAAAAATAAAAGTGTGGTGTGGAAAGAAAATCGCAGACTTTTACTTGCCACCTCTACTGTAAGTAATGTTGCCATGTCTCCAGCTATCTCTATCACTCCCATACACTGCCTCCCCTCCCTCCCCCCTCCCTCCCTCCCTGCCCGACGAATTTTTTTTGTTCACAATTGTACATTTACGTGGATGAATGGGGGGCTAAAAAAGAGTTTAAAGAATAATTTATGGTAGCAGAAAACAACCTCGTACGTACTTACGATTGATTTTGATTTTGCCGCTTGCAGCGGCTACTTTATTGTGCACCCCACACTCATCCTGTGAGCGGTAGCGCAAAAGGATTACAGAGTAGGGTTTACAAAGGGTCATAATAATTAACCCCGGTTGTCAGGATATTATGGCACCGAAAGTTACACAGTATTTCATTTACATTATTTGTTTAGTTCTATACATAAGGGTAACTTATTCACAAATGCGTGAGAACAGGCGTGTGAGGCAGTATGTCTGGCCTCACACTTTGTTATTCACATTTACGTGGGAGGTATTCAAGCACATTGCGTATTTGGTTCTGTACATGAGAACTGATATAGTTACTGAGTGCAAAAAAGTGGATACAATCTTAATATGTCGGCTATCTTGCCATTAGAGATGAAGTGTTGTTTTCACACACAGTGTGCTTGGCCTAAAAGGTTCTATCTTCACACAGTCGAGGACGTAGTGTTCAAGTGTGTGGCCATATGTATGGCCACACACTTTACATTTAGTTTTGTTTACATCTGCTTGAGGAACATACTGCCAGGCTATCATCTGTAATCTAGTTATCTGCTCCATACATGTTTCACTTGATACATCTCATCCTCCTAGTGCCTCTTGTCTACTTGCGTCAAACTCATCAATAAGTTCTTTCTAATTACAGTTTTAAGGGTTCTGACAGACCCAAATTGTATTCAACGGTGTCTTTGTTAGACGCGAGTTTGGCGAGGGCATCAACTCTGTCATGTTTTATGAGGCCTATGTGAGAGGGGATCCACAACAGTTTGACCCTGACACCCCGGTCAACAAGGCACGCATATTTGTGTCTGGCTTCAGAGACAAGATGTGACAACCTGAGTCGAGGGTACCAAGGGCAAGTAGTGAGGATAGAGAGTCAGTGATGATGAGACTGTCAGTAACAGTGGTTTCAATATTTAATAAATGGCAACTAAGTTTGTAGTGGATGCCCAGAATAATTTATGGTAGCAGAAAACAATGTTTCACTCTTAGAAATAGCTCTGTAAACAGTATCAACACAGTTTGTACACGCAGTTAGTCACAAGGCTACTTTTTTTTTTTTACTGGACTAACAGATTTTCTCTAGGCAATTCTTTTGACTATCAAACCATTTCATAACATCTTAACTTAGATAGCACATGGTTCGCCACCTCTTTTCCTTCATTGATAATATTTATTTTACCATATTGATCATATAACCTACAAATGTCTGCACCAAGTTACCGAAATGGCAGGAAGACTGTGGACTCCCTTAGAATGGCGAGATCGATATTACTGTGAGCTGAAACAGTCGATATTCAACGAAAGACTAAGACATTACTGACTGACCACATACAGCATATCAGTTGTTTAAGCAGCCACGGCGACGCGTCCTCTCGAGTGTATGAAATTACTTAAAAAGAAACCCGTAATATTAAAATAAATTATAAGCATCCGTCACAGTTTTTTATAATATCCATGATGAAAGAGCAAAGTCCTAGTTTTACAATATTTAACCTTACTGATTGTCAACAATATTGATCAATCGGAGGGTTAACACTAGTAACTTCAAGATTACCACCCGTGTCATACATTTTGCTAAATTAATTCCGCTAGTTTAGGTACAACCTAATAATTTTGAAAACAAAGAGATGTAATGAAAAGTTTAGACATCATGAGTTCTGGCCATAGAAGATATAATTTGTTTTATTTTCTAAATCTGGTAGGAATGTACAGTCAGTATATTACGACCGTAAGAAGTCAGGCGTTGTGGTGCCACCTGGGGTAAAGGCCTCCACGTTGTTACCACAATACTGTATGCAGGAGTGTACAGTTGTGCCAGGGAAGGCTGCGTTTAATCAGCTAACAGATTATGTGTTTTTCAAGTGCGATTTAATGCAGCCATTAACCTGTTCTTGGTCACCCATTTTTTTTTTAGTCTGCCTCTTTTATACACAAACCTACACAAACTTTACTCACTAGTCTCTGAATATTTCAAAACAGTGTTTTGACTGAAATAATAATGACATGATGCCATTAAAAATTGTTTTTGCTTATAGAGCCACACACCTGGCACAGTTAATAAAACAATTTTACGGCTAACAAATTAACAAGATAAAGAACACGTTCATTCTGTTACCTCAAAAATGTATACTTATAGGCCATCCTTAATCTTTAATAGCTGCAAAGTAATCATAGTACCAGTGTTTTAAAATGAGTTATTTGCGGTTGATGGTACACTAGTTAGAAACGAGATATGCATACCCATGTACACAGTGCTCTCTTAGAGTCGTGGAATATTAATAGTGGAAATGACATCACTATGTACGCCAATTCCTTGCCAAGAACGGCGTGGCACATCGTGGGTACTATCAGACTATAAGGCTCAATTCAGACTAAAGGGACTGTCACGGTCCAGTCAAGGGACGATCTCGCTCCCGTCACTGGCCGTCTCGTGTCCCTCAGTTGTAGCCAGACCATTGTTGTGGGAAGATATTTATTAAAAAAACTAACCTTCTTTATCCAACTGACTGCCCATTTCCTCCCAGCTTCTTCGTTTTGCCACGTTATCACTAGATCGTGGAGAACTCAAGTCATACGACTCCGCCTTGGTTTTCACTAATTCAATTAACAATTCATCTGAAAAGAAGTGATGAAATCGTTTATGTAATAATAATTTGTAAAGGCTATATTTTGTTTGATATGTTTGATATGCATTAAATGCAAGTCATTATTATTTTCTTTAAATAAACCTACCGTCCCATAATCCCACTTGCGTGATATCCTCTTCTTTGGATCCATGTTTCACAACACCGAACCAAAGAATTTTGCTTCCCATGCGGATTTTAGAAGTCATATATCCCAAGTTCCAAACCAAGGGAAGATCATCAGTGTACCCGCATAGTCCAGTATCTCACACATACAGAAGTTACGGAAGATTACCATTACTATAATGGAGCGAGTGTATTTTATTTATATACTATATGCAATGAGAATGGTGTCAGATTATAAAAAAAATATAAGTAGTCGCATATAGTTATACTGTACATCAATGAACTTTACTAAGTTTCGTAAACCAGTATTCAATAAATAATAAACTGAACTATACTATATATCTCCAGGCAATATTTGAGAACTTCGCAACACGAGTGCTTGGATGAGCACTTTACTAAAAAAGTATTTATTAAACATTCGTGTATGATATTAGAGCCTGTCAACTGTCAAGACTCAGAAGCACTTGGTAACGGTGTGACTAGGCAAGGGTCAGTGTACCCCGTATGCTTCAGTGTGTCTTAGTAAATTAATGCTTCATTGATGAAATTTTGACATTTTAATTTGGACCTGACCTTTTACCACAGGGAGTCACTTGCCACATTATGTCACCACATGCTTATCTTGATGTAATTCCGGTAAGACCGATGGGTGCTAACGCCCCTTAGTGTCTCAAGGTCTTACACGTGGTTTACCCTTCCTGGGGCTTATTTAATTACTTAATAACATATGCTACATAACATTGTATACCTACTTATATTTTTGTACAGGTATTCGAATACCATTCTTATTAATAATTGTGTTTTAGCTGAACTGAGCCCAAAAAATAGATATATTACTTACTGCTGTACGAATAATTATGTGTATACAATCACATTGAATATCATTTTAATGAACTTAAAATATTGCCCTGTGAAGGCAAATTGTAGTCCTTACTTTGTTAGAGTAAAATGGTGGTTAAAATCCGTATAGGAAACCTCATTCATGTTGCGACTCCACAAGCAGAACTGTTGGCAACTATCTTAAGCTGCCAGTACCCATGATGCCTTGGTGCTCCTTTTGGCTCGCAATGTCATCTCTAGCATAAGTGTCTTACAGCAAGCACGCGACGGTGTAACTTCGATGGCTAACTCAGATTTTTTTATTACCGAAGCAGAAGGTAGTACACACGCTAACGTTGATTCGGTGCCGATAAAAAAAGTCTTATACAGTACATATTTGGAGAAACCAATTAATTTACTTATCAGCTTATAACACATTAAAATTAGGCAAAATCACTTTTTAAAAGGACAACATTTTCTCAAGAAGTTAAATCCCTTTTTTCATTTTAAATTTAGATTATATATTTGGATTTATGTGGTAATATTGTGGTGATAAAGTGAGTATTGTTAGTGTGAGATGATGGGCACGGTGAGGGTAGTAACTATCCCACACTGGGCAAAGGTGACTTTGAACATCGCCTTCACCCGGCAACCGAACACAACGCCACAATTATCCATATCATATCGTTCTCTCCCGTTGACCATTGGACAAACGTCCTTATAATTATGTTATTTTCTTGTGTGAGTTTTCTCTTATTCATTGCTTAGTATTTAAAATCATCACATTATATTTGTAAAGTTTCCGTAATACCTCAGAAAATGCGGAAACATTATGGGAAAGTCGAACTTTATGTTTGAGCGATACTTGCCAAGTTCTTGAAGTCGCATACTAGTCTGACTAGCTGGTGGAGCTTGACGCCAGGCGCCCTTCCTCTGAAAGTCTGAAGGCAGTTGGGTCGGGAGTTGACCACCATGGCACACGGGTAGTTGGGGATGTCGCCCAAATTATCTATAGCTATCGCGTGTTAAATTAGTGGATCATTGGAATACATACTGTCGACATAATGAATATTTTGGAAGTGTTATGGGTATGGTTGACGGCATTCTTAAGGTAAGTGTATTGTATATTGTGCCAAACATGTTAATGAACAAATATGATATCTTCGAATTGGAAGAAAATTCCACGATTTAATTTTTTGGGTCATAACTGTGTTAAGCAAGTTTGATATGATCCTACGTTTTGACTTGATTTTAACTTCGTAGCATACTGTAAAATGAGGACTTGTTTTCTTTTAACTAGACGTTTAAACGTAGCACCTCTGGTCATTGACACTGGTGTTAGGATATGATTTTGGGGATTTTGTAAATCAGTGGCTTGTGTTTTGGCGTTGAAAGGGCTGGTGTGGAACAAAATTCGACTTAATCACGGAAAACATTTCTTATCACTTGATTAGGCACAACCAGCTCATCTCACTTGATTAAACACCAGAGCTAATTTAAGATAAGATAACTCAACCTAACCCCTTCCCCTCCCCCGAGTAGTGTTTGGGTGTTTAATAGGCAGACGATATAAACATGGGGTGTCTGATATGTAGGTGATTCAATTTTTCAACTAATGAAATGCATTTGTACAGTATCCAATGTCAACAAATCCTCAGTTGTAGCCCCAGCACGGTCGATTTTTCTTACCATGACCAGTAAATGCATGTAATTATGATAATTTTGTCAACCATATTTTAGCTGCCGGTTTATATATATATATATATATATATATATATATATATATATATATATATATATATATATATATATATATATATATATATATATATATATATATATATATATATATATTGCAGTACCTGACTACGCTTGATTTATCACGTAAAGATAAGAGGAGGAAGCTTGACGTCATAGCGTCCGAGATAATAGTGGGCGTGCAGTCATTGGGAGACAGGTTTGTTCAGAAAGTGCTATAATAAATGTATAGAGGATGACATTGAAATAATTTGTGTAATATAAAGACAACCGCCATTTCAGTAAATATAATAAACTTTTGCATACCATATATGAACTTATTTGTTTGGGAGAAGAGTTTCCCGGGAGTCGAGTCAAGGTCGGGGTGGGCAGGGTGCAAGGAGTGTTGTGACTTGGCATAATGAACGCTCGTGGAGTTAATGGTAACATATATATATATATATATATATATATATATATATATATATATTACCGGGGGATCCAGGGGTCAGAACCCCCCTTCCTCCTAGTTAGGAGGTAATTTAAGGTCATTTGCGACGGAAATGTCATAGAAGAAAAGTGTCTTAAAATTGTCTAAATTATCGGAAAAAAAAACACATTGCTCAACTTCTAGGGCATATTCAGTATATTGTCCGAAATTGCAGTTTACCATATATTCAAGCTATGGACCGGCGGCTGTCACTTGTCAGTACTATCAGTATTTTGAGGCTTTTTGGTGTAACCCATGGTCAGCATAGTTGAACTGTTGGAGAACTTTTGGGGGGATATGTCTTGGCACAAGTTTAGATCATATTTATATAAAATAAATATTGAATATGCCAGTTTAACATGAAATCCAATACTAAAAATGACACATGAGCAAGGTTGTATTCCGATACCCTGCTTGGGCAGGTAATGAGTCGAGCAGTATTTTTATTTATTTTTTTTTATAGCAAAGTCATCAGAAGACATGCTACCAGTCAAACTTAAGGCAACAAGATAATTTTGTTTTGTTGCCATTTGGACACTTTTCTCTCTCAAAGTGTGACAAACTTGAGGACACAACCCAAACTGAGGGACAACAGAACCTCACTTAACATCCACCAAATTTTGGTGTGGGTAGTATACCAGTACATCCAGATTGTCAGGTACAATCATACAAGCAAATATTGTATTGACACTTTGGGATCAATCCGAACCAGGGTCATACCTGGAGCTGGTGGACGCCCGCCACACAAGGGGTCACAGGTTAAGGTTGAAGATGCCACAAGTCCAGAAAACTGTGAGGGCAAACTTTTTTGGAGTGAGAGTTGTGAACTCTTGGAACAATTTGCCAGAGAGTGTTGTGAAGGCACTGAGTGTGATCTGCTTCAAAACCAGACTTGACCAGCACTGGAGCAGGTTCAGATACATTCAGGAGCCATTGCATGCCCGCTACTTGCCAACACTGTGTAACAGAGACGTGACCGACTGCCCAAGCGGCTAATGAGCTGATCAGTGGCGAAGAGGATAAAAGTAAAAAAGTAAGGTAACAAGGTCAAACAAGATCAGGCCAGTGGAATTGAGTGGGCTGGCCATTATGAAGCACAACTGACAAAGAAACTCAAGTGATTCTGAACTTGTGCCAGCGTTTGTCGAATCTCTTCTTCAATGAGCTCACACTTGGAGCCGTCACAAAATTGGCTGATGGCACATCATTCAGGGTCCTTAGTTCCTTGATGAAGTCAACATGTTTCATGTGATCAAAGCAAGTTTATTTGTCTCAACGTCCACATACAGTATTTTCATAACCTAGCAATTACCAATACATTGATATTTGATGTTACAGAAGGCAGATGTGGTAAGGGTGGTAGGTCAAGGTCATAGTCCGTTAACTTATTGTACCATGAGTGTGATACTACCAAATATCACAGGCTTGCTCTGGGTACCCTAGGGAGTCTTTTGGATCTTATGAAGATAAGGACCCCTCCTTTTTACAAACGTTAATGCTAAATGGGGGTTAGGTTAGGTTAGCATTAGGGTGTTTCATTAGGGTAAATAAATGGGGGTTCTTAATTTTCATGATCCATAATTTTTTGGGCAAAGTTATTACAGTATATCGAGTTTTTGTTTATATTTTATTGTTTCACCACTTATTAGTTTACTAGTTCTTTGTTTCTTGCTATAACTTTATCATCCAGTTTACTAGTTCTTTGTTTCTTGCTATAACTTTATCATCCATTGTTAGTACAGGAGGAAACTGGAGTACAGTAAGTCCTCGCTTAACGTCGTGGTTCCGTTCTTGAAAACCGCGATGTTAACGGAAATAACGTGAACAGAATAAATTGTTCCCATAAGAAATAGATAAAATACGGGATTTATGTTCCCAGCCTCCCTTTGCCCCATAAAATACATTATGTATCAATAAATTCAATGGAATTTTTAAAGAAAAAAGTATACTGTATATTATACATCCAAAAAGATGATTAAACTAAATCATTTTGTATTGTACTCACTGATGGGTGGAGGTGGAGTGAGTGTGTGGTGGGTGGGAGAGGAGGAGGGCTTGCTGAACAAATACCAGTGCTGTCACTTACTTCACGTATAATTTAGAAATGCTGTACTGTTATGTACTGAACTGTATTAGTGACTTGGCTCATTTTGCTGTTACTGTATAGTACTGTACCTGTAAAATTAATATCTCTGTTAGCTGGAATCCTTCTTAACCGGAACTCCCCGATAACTGGAGATTAAATTTTCTCGGCGTTTTCCGGAAAATTACAGATACAGTATTGGGTTTAGGAATGATTTTCCAAGGGCTGCATTTTTTGGGAAAATTCTGAGAACATTTTCCTGGTACCATCTGGTGCCTGGAAAATTCCTGGGTGGGGGATTTTTTCCTGGCTTGAGAAATGACGTAATGTGCAATTTCCTGAAGTTCTGGTAAAATTTTTTCGTTACCTGGAAAATTCTGGGGATGGGGGATTTTTTTTCCCGGCTTTGAAAGAGTCATCTCATTACCCGGAAGTCTCTCATTCCTGGAAGTGCTCTGCACCAATTGTTGTATCAGTTGTTATTTTTATTTTTGGTTCTTGCAGACTTAATTACCTGTATAGTACTGTAAAATATACAGTATGTAAAAATATACTGCCTCTACTGTTTAATTTCCTAAAGTAAAATGCCCACTGATCTCCATCTAACAGTACAGTACAGTATTAAGAAACTCAGCCAGACAACAGACCATGTTCTTTATTTTGCAAAGGCTGTTACTAACCAATTATTTCTCATCCACAGGAAGCTGACCAACTTCTTCAAGATGGGTGTTCAGGATGGAGCAGGAGTGGTGACTCAGGAGCCCCAGGCCCAAATGTACAACTCTGCTCCTATGACCAGCTCCATCAGCACCGTTACTGACTCTGATGCCAAGGTACCAACACCTCTGTACTATCATGTGTAATTGCTAGGCGACACTCTCTCCCCGCATATTGTAGTTTCGTTGTCAGTGTGAGCTGTAATCTTTCTTCTACTGTATTCATCAATCATTTTTAGGGGTAACTAAGATTATTTTAAGCGCCTCCCTGCATATAGAATTGTAGGTTTCATGTTTGTTGTCAGAGTGAATATGCAGGGAGAGAGTGTTACATGAATACCTTTATATGTGACACATTTGATAAATTTAACAAATGTATCTACCCTGTAATAATGTTGTTTGATAGTACTGTATGTTTGTAGTACTACTGTAAATGGGTGTTAACACTACTGTGTGTTTTTGCAGAACACTTAGATGGTTGGAAAAATTATATATTTCTGAAAGTGGCATTAGATATTTTCAATATTTAATGAATTTACTTGCAGGGAACCAGCATGACCAAGGTGGGTACAGGAGCAGGGAATGGCTTTACCCAGCTACAGCCACAAGTCCGAGTGCTCACCCTCAACCATGGAGACCATCTTGATTCGTCACTATTTCGTTTGCAGAAGGGTAAATGATTTGATTATAGTTTTACTTGTATAGTACTGTATAGCTTCCCATACAGTATATTGAATGGCCAAGTTTCAGAAGAATTGAAACTCACAAGATTTAGAATGTACAATCCAATCGGTACTGGAATAGTTTTTTGTAGCACGTACTGTGCAGTATCGATTTTGTTATTTGCTTGGGTAATAATGAAAACTTCCTTTCAGTCCTGTTGTAGAAATCATATACAGTATCCTGTATTATTTTTGTATAGTCAACTATTTGCAAGGCCATATTGCAGAGTACAGTACAGTTTTTCGAATTAAAGATTTTTATTTAAGTAATGTATATACAGTAGAGTACTCATTGTTGTGCATAATTTGCAATGGATATCAGTAAATGGTCTATTGTATGGCACATTAGAGGATATCGTTCATTATTTGAGTTTTTTTGTTTGGCAAACTTTTCAGCTAGTTATTAAGTTAGCATTGATATTGTAAGTTATTGGGTCTTTTCATGTCAAACTTTTATTTTCTGAAAAACATTGAAAAAAGAAGAAGATAATTTTGCAAGGATAGTTGACTTGCACGTAATACTAATGAAGAAATAATGGCACCATAAATCATTGATGCAAATTGCTATTAGAAAGGGGAGAGGTACTCTTGAATATCAAAATGATGGATTTTTAGTACTGTATTGTACTGTATTGTACTTATACATTTATAGTACAGTACTGTATTTAATTGTAAATGGGTTAAGTTTACATCTTGGGAAAGTGAATGCGGTTGAATGCAGTACCGGTCATGGTGCTTTCTTCTTTGTACAGGTATAGTGTACTGTATCCATAATGTTCCTAATAGGCAATCATGCCTATGGGACTCGCTTTCACTTTCATTGTATTTAATATGTATTAATATATGTACTGTACAGGCTCTGCAGACGTTTTATTGTTGATAAGCAGAAAGGAGTGCAGTGTTTAAGTGGATACAGCTTTCATCATCTATTTCAAGGGTCACTGGTTTGATCCCAGGGCACAAGCTCACACAGCTGTAAATAGGAACATAACTTAACAAATTAGGAAGTACAATACTGTACAGTACTGTACTCTAAAGGTACTTGAGTGCTGTGCTGGCCATACTTATTCTTTGCATACCAAAGGCTGTGTATACAGTATGCTATATCTACTCTACCCCCTAAGATATAAGACCAATACCTGTACCTGTATTGGTAGATATACAGAAGCATGAAGTTTTTATTTATCCAGGGAACTAGCAATTCATGATACAAGGAGTACAAGAGTTACAGTAATTCAACCCTGTTTGACACACTAGACTTAATGGCTCCTTTTTTGTCATATTTTATGAAAATAAATGTACAGTACTCAACTGTGGAGTACAATTTTTCCAAATTTGTGCATCCTATACTAAAATATCATTCTTTAAATTGTCTTCATTAGGATGGGTCTTCCAACTTCGGCCAGGACCATCACTGCAGGGGAGGAGTGTAAGTGTCTTTACCAACCACCCAGATGATTTAGAGGAAGGTTTTTCTCGCACTCGTTATAGACGCCTGCAGTGGAAGAGTGACTCACGCAATAAGGGTGATGATACAGCTTTGTATGTAGAAGTTATTATTATGATGGCTGGATCATTCCATTACTACTTCACCTATGAAGATGGGTAAGCTCTTCTGCTTTTCATGAAAGTATTGTTACTATAAATTTAGATATTTTCAGTTTATTATAATTTGTTACATGATCTACAAAGTATTTTAATGGATAATAAAAAGCCTGTGCTTACAGCAGAGTGAACCTATCTGTACAGTACTTTTGAAGAGAGAAAATCACTATCTATAATTAAGATAGACAAAGGCACTATTTGAATTATATATATTTTTGTAATGTTGCTCCACAGTGAAGATCGTGAGAAGGCTCAAGGTTCAGGCTTTTTCCTTGTGGATCCAACATTACTAGTTGGCCTTAGCAATGATGTATTGAATCAAGATTGTATCCAGTGTCAAACAGTATTGTCAAAATGCCTGGGACCTATACCAGATTGGGAAGAGCGCCTGCAAGTATCTTTTGAAACTGGCTACAACATGATACACTTCACACCAATTCAGGTATGCAATAAAGGATGCATTGTGTTTTATTCTTAATTAGTATAAATGTGGGAAATACAATACCCTGTACTGAACTTTATTTGTATTATTATATACGGTACAGTATATTTTTTAATAGTCAGACGATATTCTTTTATGTTGACTATTACTGTAAACTATATTAAAAATGGTTCAAGTTGCTAACAGTTGTTAAGGTCAAGAGTATAATTTGAAAATTATTTGTTGAGTACAGATACCTACAAAAGTTTAACCAGTGACTGAATGTGAAGTATGTAAGCTGTGTGAAATTACAGTACAGTATTGTACTGTTGTAGGCATGAAGAGCTATACAGTAATACACTACAGTAGTAAACTAATTTATGAATATATCTAAAAAATTTCTTCCACCCCTCCTTCCCCTATTGAAGGAGGTAGTGGATATAAAAGTGGCTTCTGTCATTTTGTGTGTGCATTTTTCCACTTCTTATTTGGGTTTCATTTCCAGAGGATAACTCCAAAATTATGTTAATAACGTATTGCAATGTACAGCTTAGCACAGTATTACACACACACATGTTTACTCTCCATATTCATTTTACTCATTTGCAGGAACTTGGTGACTCCAATTCATCATACTCCGTCAAGGACCAGCATAGACTCAATACTGAGTTCCACACTCCTGACCATCAATACTCTTTTGCGGATGTTGAAACCCTTGTAAGAAAGATGAAGGAAGAGTGGAAGGTATGTTCACTTTATAATAATTAGTTTATATTGAGGAAGAGGAATTAAATTTCTTTGGGATTTTCATATTTATAAAATGAAAATATTGTTTTTGTACTGGGCATTTAGGGAAATGTTTTTGTTTTTTATAATATTTTAAAATAGTGTTCATGGGAATTATTTTTGTAGCTTGTATAATTTTTCAACATTTCCATTAGTTGGATGCACTACACTCCAAGGGGAAATTTTAGCTTTTCGATACAGTGGTACCTTTATCTTCAGTACATGTTGCAGGAAATTCTGAGATAAAGAAATACCGTGTATTGAATTCTTATTTATTGTATTTCTAATTTTTCAGATGTTGTCCCTCACTGACATAGTACTAAACCACACAGCAAATGAAACCCCGTGGCTTGAAGAACACCCTGAGGCTACTTATAACTGTACCAATTCGCCACATCTCCGTCCTGCATACCTCCTAGATCGTGTTCTCCATCACATGACTCTTGAAGTGATCGAAGGGAAATGGGAACATCAAGGAATTCCAGTAGCCATCAGAGAAGAGAAACATATTGAAGTGAGCATGTTTTAAGGATAAGGGTGCATAGCATACCTGTCAATGTTGTCTCCCAGAATCCAGTGATCTACAGTATAGTACTATGTGCCTTATCTTTGACAACTCATATATTCATTCCCATACTTTACCTTTCCCTCCTCCCACTCACTTCCTGCTTCTATTGCTTTCATTTCATCCCTTCTACATTCAATCCTGTCTCTAAGCTTTCTTTCAACGTATCATAAAATCTTTTGTCCATTTGCTCTCTTCTGCCACATCCAGATCTCTGAACCCTTGACATCAATTAAATTTTCCAATTTGTTCTTTTACATTTTGCTCGTTTTTCTCACCTGTGCATTCAGGGCGTTACAAACCTGCTTTCTAACACAGAAATTCACATATTTGCCCTTTCTGTTTATTAGTGTTGGCACCTTGATTACCATTTCGTAGAGATATCTTAGTACTGCAGCCCTTTTTGTCACCACCAAAGATACTACTGTACTAAGCTACTGTATATTAATTTTGAAGCATTGTCTAACTTTTTCCAATACAAATAGGTTTCATTCACTTGACTTTCTCAATCACATGTGTATTGTTTTTGTTATTTTTGGCCATGACTTTGAACTTTGAGCCCTCACACTTTTCTTTTTCTATATATTGTACAATAGTCTACTGTAGTTCTCCTTCTCTCAGTAACAGCTTCATCCATGTAAAACAATATTCTTTTACTTTCTTATTTATTAATATTTACAAACATTAAAACCCAATGTCGTCCATATGCAGTACCTTCATCTTTAAAACTATCATGCAATTGTGGAGAAATAACACAAGATTTTCTCACCCAAATTTAATTTTTACTACATGCAATATTTTAAACTATAGGAATGAAAATAGCTTGAAAATCATTATACAGCACATAAGATAAAATCTCTCTTTTTGTGCTTGTGTGATGTATTTACTGTGTTGTGACAATAATGTGAATAATCTGATGTATCTGTTATCATTACAGGCCATAAAGAATGCACTCCACAGCCACTTCCTACCTCAAGTAAAGCTTCACGAGTTTTATACTTTGGACATAGAGAAGATTATTCAAGATTTCCGTCGCAGGATCTCTGGACCAGTCCCCACCACTAAGAAATATGCAGATGGGATTTCAAAGGAATCATTGGTGATCATCCAGGACCCTCAGTATGGAAGAAAGACTTGCACAGTTGATATGAACCTTGCAGTTAGACTCTACAATATGCCCAGGTACTTTAATCTAGAAAAAATTTATAGATGAATTTTTATATTTAAAAGACTTTCATACTGTTCAATGTGACCCTGCACTGTACTGTACTTCTTTTTAGTAAAGCTTTGTACATAATTTAGAACAGAGATTAGGGAAAACTTTATATTATTTATCTTGCCTGATACCATATAAATGGGATTAGCCCACATTCTTATGACCGATTTTTTTATACAGTGAACCCTCACTTTACGCGGTCAATTGAACCCACGGCGGCCCTCATAAAGTGAGAAACGCGTAAAGTGAACAACATAACATATGGGATTACTTGAAATAGAGACCGGGCCGACCCCCAAACTCCACTTTTTCAGACACAATACCTACGTTGTAGTAAAAAAACTTCTTAATTTTATGATGGTATGCACACACAATTAATAATTAAGAGAAATATCAATAATATTAGGTTTTTTAACACTTACATTAGTAGAAAAGATGGCTGGGCACACGGGGATGGGGGGGTTGGTTCCGAGGCAGAGGGCAGATTATTGGCCCTCACCTGTATCACTTGTATCAATTGTATCACTATCTACCACAGAGGCTTGCAGGGCCTCTTTGTCAAACCCCTCAAAGTCCATATAAGTCCATGTCCTCACTATCATTATCACTATCACTGACTTGAGCCGGCTGTGGTGGGTGGCGGGTGAAGAACTCGGTAATGTTTTGATGACTGGGCGACCTTGTGCGCACCCTGCTCGCACCACTCTCCGCGTAAAAGGGTACACACACCACGGAAAGTGAGCATTCCGTGTTCGGCAGGGTACCGCGTAAACGTGGAAACGCGTAAAGTGGGACCGCGTAAAGCGAGGGTTGACTGTATATATTTTTTTGCGGTTTGCTATTGTGAATTTTTGGTAACTCTCTCTTGTATTTTCCTAGTGAGTCGATTGTGAAGACCCCCCAGGGTAGTGGGTAAGTTTCAACTAAGATTCAGAGAATTGGCTTGAAGTGCTTTCTATGCTTATAGGAAATGGGCAGCAATACCCTTTGTGATTGGTGTTTTGTTTCATAACCTGCACTTATTGTTCCCTAAAAATATTAACCTGGGTTTTCTTGGTTTTATTTTTGTATTCAGAGGAGTGTCAACATGAAATTTTTACATGATAATTTATTTGTGCTCCTTTACATTAAACCTGCTCACCTGTATATAAAATCAAATCATGATCTGGAGAGCTCATAGTTCTTGGCTGTATATTTTATTGCTTGTTTCAAATAGAACATCTAACCTGTGTTGATAATACTCTACTAAGGTTGTGGAATAATGGTGTCAGTACTACCAATCCCTTTTTGTATTAGTAAAAGAATTTGCAGTGACCTTTTAACAGTAAGCACAATATGTGTGATATTATAAAGAAAAGCTACATGGGACATTAATAAGAATGAAATTAAAAGGGCATTTTGAAATGTGAAATAATTATGAAAGAAACAACATAATGCTGCACCAAGAGAGAGAAACACCATGGTACAGTGAAGATATGGAAAGAGAGCTGATGGAGAGAGAGAGTACGGTATAGAAGAGCAAGGTGGTTGATTCTGTAAATAATGGAGTAGTGAAATTTAAGAAAGAATATTATAAATCTCTTTTAACTGATAGACAAAAGTGAAGATAATATCAGAAAGGGGAAGAATATAAATCTCAAGAGAAAGTAAAATAGGTTTTGTAGGTGAACTAAAGATAGGAGGTTTGTGAAGAGTGAAAGCATATTAAGTATGGATGACAGTTTGCTTGTGAGATTGGAAATACTGTACAGGGTAGTTTAAGAAAAAGGTAAGAGAGAAATGTTTCGAATGATAATGAAAAGAGTGAAGTACGGGTAAGAATTTATACGTAGGGACTTGGGACTTGGAATAAAGCAATGTTGCATTGTATCAATGTACTTTATACATTGAAATGAAAGACTTGACTGAGTGGAAGTAAGAGATCCAGTAACACATTAAAAAAAGAGTTAGGAAGTGCAGATGGTGAACTTGGCATGAAAGTCGAGAATACTGTAGCTGTGAATTTGTTAAGCAGGAATGGGGGAAGTGGATTCAAGGTACTGTAAATTGGGTATATCCTGGTTAATAAGAGGAAAATCACTACTGAGAATTAAACCTTGGTATCATTCGAGGGTTTAAAGTAGAATTTTGATTGATTTTTTGAATTGTTGAAGGAGTGTTGGTTACTTTCTTTAGTGATGGATGTGCAGAATAGTTTATGTGAGAAATGTAAGAAATTTGAGATGTGGAGGAGATTGTGTGGGAGAAGGTAAAGCTGCATCATATGGATTTGAAGAAAATAACCATGAAAATCAAGAGAGTTTAATTGCTGAAAACAGTGATTGCTCAGGTAGTGTTATGATAAAGTAAAACTTGGTACAGGGTATGACTGATTAATCTTGTGTGAATTATGATGCACCCTAAAAGTTGGTAAGAGAAAAATGTATTTATGAAAATTATGTGGATATATAAAAAACTAGAATGTGTACCATATTCATTTAGTGTATGAATATAAAGGAGAAGTAGCAGCAGTATTTTTCTTGATAAATCAACTTAAGGTGCTGAAATAGGTATATGTGTTAAGTGTTTAGGCACTGTACAATACTCAAAACCCAAATGATTTACAATGGTATAGAGTACTCATCTTTACTTATAAATTAATGGAGTTATACATTCTAAGGATTCATAAACTAATCTCTATTTTTATTACTTCAGTAACATTTACACAGGGCTTTGGTATCTTTTTTCATCATGTAAATGGATATGAGAATAAGTTGATAGCTTATATTGTTTTTGTTGTACTATTGGTGAAAATTATACTTAAATTGAGTGGGAAATTACATTTAGTTGATTAATATTACTTTATATGTTTGATCAGATTTGGACAGAAGTCATACCTGCACCTTTAACATAACTATAATGTTTATTTAGGATTGAGGTGATGTAATCTATCATAGAATTTTTTTATTTGTAGACCTGAAGCCAAAGATGAGGAAGAACGTATAATGCGTTGTTGTGCAGAACTACGTCAACATCTTGAGACACTGAATGACCAGCGCACAAGCGAAATCCAGGCACACCTCATCCAGGCTGTTGAGTGTAGTCTGGGCACCATTCGGTAAGGCCAATGTTGGATTAAAAAATATTTTAGTCTACCAGAGAAATTATTCCCAAACACTTGAGGAAGACTATTCATTTTATTAATGTGGCTTTATGTTAATGAAATGGCAATGATGTAGTTCTTAAAGACCATATATAGGGTTGTCAAAAATAATATGGATGTTTTATGTTTTAGTGATGGGTAATTGATGAACTTATAGAAACATTATGCACATTCCAGATACCAGCGACTACAACCTGATGGGCCAATGGTTGCTGAAGTGTCTGAAGAAAATCCATTAGTTCCTCCGTGAGTTTCTGATTATGATTTGCTTTATGTCGGCATCAGTCTGCTTACTTTTATCAATTTGATAATACTGTACTGTCTAACTTTACTTTATCCTCTACACCACTGATCGGCTTATTAGCCACTTAGTCTAACAAGTTAGTTGGCCTCAGTCATGTCCAGGGGAAACAAATCAACCCGGAGATTAGTCAGTTCTTCCCTTTTTCTATAATGTGTCATTACAGAGTGGGTCATTTAGGATATGAGGACTGTTAGACCTGGTGTCCTAATTAGACCCAGTTTTATTGGAAAAGGAAGATTGTCTCCCAAATTTCAGGATACCAATAAGTTTGGGGTCCATTAGGAAATGGGTCCAGTAAATCACCCTGAACTTATTATACTGAACAGTGAGGTTAAGACTAACTCTTTCTTATTCCATTGATATTGGGTCATATTAAGTCATGGGGCAGATGGATCTAAGTCCTGATTAACACCAGACTTAATGTCACATCAAGATTAGGGTAAACTCTTCATTTCCCATTTAAATTAGATCTTATTAAGACTTTGGCCCTAATGTTCAAATGGACCACAAAGTTACTGGTACCTTGTAGTCAGGCATAAGACTTCATTGTTTGATAAAATTGGGTCATCAGTACTTGGGATCCAGTGCACCCCGAGCGTAATAGACCCAAGCTTATTTTATTATTAATATATCATTTCACCACATATCAGCTTACTAGCTGTTCAGGCAGTTGGTCTGTTCTTTGTTATGAACTTAATTAATCAGTGTTATCATAATGTGTTGTTTTCCACAGTGCCACCATAAGAAAAAAATTCATACCAAATGGGCAAACCATATACATGCACAGAGACACGTCAGTTGATGCATGGCTGTGAGAGAGAGAGAGAGAGAGAGAGAGAGAGAGTTAACTTTTAAGTCCTATTAGTGTAATACTTTGCCTGTCTCACTCTATCTCTCCTTGCCTCTCTTTTCTTTCTGCTTCTCTCTCTTCTCTGTCTGTCTCTCCCTCTTTTGTTAATCTGCATAATTTTATTTTCAGATACTTCACTCACCATGGCAAGGACATGACCCTGGAGGAAGAAGAGGCCTTAATGTTTGGCCCAAATGCTTGCTTTTTGATGGCCCACAATGGTTGGGTCATGGGGGATGATCCATTAAAGAATTTTGCAAGAAAAGATTCGTATGTTTACTTGAGGAGAGAACTGGTTGCTTGGGGTGACAGTGTTAAGCTAAGATATGGGGAGCAGTCTGAAGATTGTCCATATCTGTGGGACTACATGAAACGCTACTGTGAATACACGGCACAGATTTTCCATGGTATTCGTTTGGACAACTGCCACTCTACACCAATACATGTTGCTGAGGTAAGCTTCTTTTGCTCACATGAGATTGCATCACTGTGATTAATTAATGCGTTTGACACCGTTTTTATAAATTAAGTTATTAATTTTTTCTTTCTCTTTGTACAGTATATGTTAGATGCAGCAAGAAAAGTTCGACCTGATTTGTATGTCATTGCAGAACTGTTTACTAATTCTGATCTGACAGACAATGTTTTCATCAATCGCTTGGGAATCAATTCTTTAATCAGAGGTATGGCTAATTCTTTTGTCCTGTATTTAGAACAGTATATTGTTTAATTTATTTGCAAGTTGTAGGATTAGCAGTACAAAATTTAAATTTGACTAAGAAATTGATTAAGTGTAAATAAAAATTAAATTTTTATTAAATATTTGGTTGTAATTATAAATTAAAATTAACTTAAAACACAATATATGATAGTACTGTACATTTTATGTTTGAACAGAGGCCATGTCAGCCCCCAACTCACATGAAGAGGGGCGCCTTGTTTATCGTTATGGAGGGGAGCCTGTTGGTGCTTTCCTGCTGCCACCAGTTCGGCCTTTGGTACCTTCCATTGCTCATGCGATGTTCTTGGATCTGACACATGACAACCGCAGTCCAGCAGAGGTGCGCACAGCTTGGGATATGTTGCCATCTACTGCTCTAGTCAATATGGCCTGCTGTGCTTCAGGATCTAATAGGGGTTATGATGAACTTGTTCCACATCATGTAAGTATTTTTTATTGTGAAGATAATGTTAGTATCATTGTGAAGGTAGTTTTTGTATGATTGTGAAGTTTATATGAAGCTCACAATTATCCTTGAAAGTAGAGTACAGTACTGTACTGTATGCAGTATAGTTTCCTTTACTTTATGGACTTTCAGTTTAGTATTTCCTTATTTAAAGTACTGTGAGCTCTGCTGTATTTTCAATAATACTTGAAGGAATTATCAGCATAATACAGTATATCTTATTACAGTATTGCACTTGCTTTGAGAGGTTAAAGGATTTTATTTTTATATATTATTTTTGTCTTAAATTCTGTTGAAGATGTTTTGGTCAAGTCAGTTTGAGAGACATGCAAGTGTAATTTACTCAATATAGTGACTCAGTTTTGTTCAATTTTACTATGATATGATATGACCATCCACTCAAGCCTTTGGTGCTCTACCATTATTCCCAGCTTTTGGATGGATTTGTGTGCAAGCACTTCTTTATCACACTATTCAAATCCTTTGCATTTTCCCAAATACTCAACATAATATTGGAGCCTCAGTATATCCCTCTGTATCTGCTTTCTGCTACTTCCTAGCCATATCATAATTGTTATTCACTATCTTAGAGGACTCTTGTAACTTTGTACTGTACCGGGTATTCATTTAGCATATGTACTAAAAGTTCAGATTCCCTACTGTTTACATGTACTGTACTGTACATGTCCTTTTTTTCCCCCCCAGATTCACGTGGTTGATGAGATGCGTGTGTATACAGCCTGGAATGATATAAACCCAGGCAGGGGAGAGGTGAACCTAAAGAGTGGTATCATTCAGTGCAAAAAGTTATTGAACAAACTTCATTTTGAAATGGGAGCTAATGGATATAATCAGGTAGGAAACTGCTTTCAAGACTAATGTTAACATTGAATGTATTTTTTTTTTTTTGCTGTATGCTGTGAACCATCCAGTGAAGCATGCATGTTTGAAAATTTTAACCAAAGGAAGAGGAAATAAGAACAAAAATGAATAGAATTATTGTATTCTCAGGTGAGATAGGTGTTGATACAGTTTGTTGAAAATCATTACGGTAGTTTAATGAGGTACTGTACTGTTTACTTGTTGTAATGCTAAATTTGTGATCTGCCAATTTCACTACATTTCTTTTGTGTACTAATCATGTGTTTATATTTGACACTTGTACATATGCTAGGACCTCTGTAATTTGTAGCGAAGCCAAAATTTCACTTTCTCTAACAAGTGTTTGCCCTTTAGAGTTCAAGTTTGTAATGTTATGTAGAACTGGAAGTTAGGCAAGTGGGGTTGTACTACTGTGGCAAAAAGGTTCAATCAGATAAATCAACTTAATATTTTAGCTTTGTATTGCGAAACTTATACTATAGGGTTATAGACTCAACACGCTAGAGGCATTTTAGGTGTAAATCTGTATAAAAAGAATCCCATGTGTTGTAAGATGACTAGCCTTCTTACTATTCCATTACTATTTTCAGCCATCGCTAGTTCTTATATGTGTTACAGTAGATAATTGAATGTTGCAATGTTTAGTGCCAATATTTAATTAAATCCTAATTATCATATAACTTTTCTCTCAAACAGGTGTTTGTGGATCAGGTAACCGAGAATGTTGTGACTGTAACTCGCCATAACCCAGTGACACACCAGAGTGTTGTACTGGTTGCATATACATCTTTCCTCCCTCCATCACAAATAAAGGACTCTTACATCCGCCCTCTGAAGGTACAGGGTCGTCTAGAAGAAATTATCTTTGAGATGCAAGTCAAAGGAAAAAGGGCAGGGTAAGTTTTGTTTGATAATTTTTATTGAGAAATTAATTTTCTCTGGGTCTTGACAAAGGAACATCAATAAAATTACACTGTGGCCAACTCAGTAAATCATGCCTTAGAGCAGTGGTTCCCTTTTTTTTCTCCCACATGATGCCCCCTTTTGAGTTTCACCAAACCCTCATGCCACACTCCCATTTTTCAAAATCAGTTTAATCAACTTTTAAGCAATTTTACACATTGTACTGACATTTGTATTACTTTCAAGATCAACTAACTCATAATTATTTTATCCATTTATATCGTGCATATGAGAAAGATTGAAATATACTGTACGCTTGCATCCAGAATCCATATTGCACACTATTATATGTATATAGGAATTAATGTACTGTATATGATGGTTAATTACCCCTGTATTCGCTTTTTATAATTTACAGTATTTATAACTTACACTTTATTAAATACAGTGGCCCCTCGGTTAACGAACTCAATCCGTTCCAGAAGGTCGTTCGTTAACCGAAACCATTGTTTCAATGGGTTTTTGGGTAATTGGTTCCAGCTCACCGAAAATTTCCTAACTTCAACAAAAATGGCGGAAAAATTTACTTACTTTGAGGTGTGTATGTAGAAGGCTCCTGGATGATGATGATGATGTGCATTTGAAGTGGGAGGTGGAGGAGGAGAAGGGAGAAGAGAAGGAAGTGGAGGTGGAGGAGAAGCATTTTACTGCTTCTTGGAAGGTGAGTCACCTTCCATGAAAATGTCAGGAACCTCTGGACTGACAGATTCTCCACCATGAACATCCTCTCTCCTTCTTGAAGTGGAAGGCTGAGGGCTAGCATCTTGTTCCCTCTGCCTTTTACTGAAGAAAGTGTCAATTGTGGTCTGTGGGGCATCTGTCCTCCTCACCATTAACTTATGTTTAAAGAAGGAGACCACTGAGTCCTCAACATGACACAAAGCTAGTTCAGTTTTTTCCACTTCTGGGTGCTTTGAAGCCAGTTCCCTGAACTTCTCCCAGTGGTAAATCACATCTTTCAACTGTGTAGCTGACATATGGTCATCACTTTCAATTTCCTCCTCACCACTGTCAGCCTCTACCCGTAACATCTCATCCAGTTCCTTCAAGTCATTAAGAGTAAGTTCCTCCTCATGAGACATCACAAGCTCTTCCACATCCTTCTCCTCCACTTCAAGACCCAATGACTGACCAATGGACACAATCTCCTGGTCCAACTCTGTGTCATCCTCAAATCCCTCAAAATCATGGACTACTGATGGCCACAGTGCTTTCCATGAAGAATTGAGGGTTCTATTGGAGACTTCTTGCCATGATGACACAATCAATTTTACAGCCTCCAGGACGTTGAATTGTGTCTTCCAGAACTGTTTCAGTGTTAGTTCAGGATCAATGGAAGTTGCCTGATGACACCTCCTAAACATTTTCTTCATGTACAACTTCTTGAAGTTGCTGATCACATTCTGGTCCATTGGCTGTATGAGTGATGTAGTGTTTGGAGGCAAAAACAACACTTTCACAAAGTCAAATTTATACTCCAAATTTCTGGCAAGGTCAGGGTCATGACCAGGAGCATTATCCATGAGGAGAAGAGCCTTTAAAGGAAGTTTATTGGTGGTTAGGTAGCTCTTGACAGAGGGGCAAAACACATCAACAGCCCATTCATTAAAGAACTGTCTTGTCACCCATGCCTTACGGTTGGACTTCCAATAAACTCCAAGCATTGTTCTTACCACTTTCTGTTGCTTGAACACCCTGGGGTTTTCAGAGTGGTAGACAAGCATAGGCTTCAGTCGGAAATCCCCTGAAGCATTGGCACCAAGCAATAGAGTGAGACGGTCTTTCATGGGTTTATGCCCAGGTAAAGAGGCTTCATCCTTGGTGATGAATGTTCTTTTGGGCATCTTTTTCCAGAACAGCCCAGTTTCGTCAACATTGAAAACTTGCTGTGGAAGATAATTTTCTTCTTCCATCAGTTTTTTAAATTCAATTAAAAACTTTGCTGCCCCTTCTTTATCAGCACTAGCAGCTTCACCATGCCTAACAACACTTAAAATGTCACTTCTTTTCTTAAATTTTTCGAACCAGCCTTTGCTAGCCCGAAAATCTTCAAATTCTGTTCCTGAAGAACCAGGTTGATCTGTCTTTAAATGTTCATAAATCTCCCTGGCTCTTTCACAAATGAAATCACCAGAAACTGAATCACCTTTCATCTGTTTTTCCCTAATCCAGATGATAAGTAACCTCTCAGTTTCTACGATTAGGGATCTACTTTTAAACACTCTTGTAGATTTGTCTCTCACGTTCACTTCCTTAAATTTGTCTTTTTGTGCAAGAATTGTCGACACAGTTGATGCCGACATGCCATATTCTTTGCATAGCGCATTTGATTTAATACCTTGTTCGTGTTTTTTTATTATTTCCTGCTTCATTTGGATTGAAATCACTTTTCTTGATCTCTTAGGCCCCATGCTGGATTCAAACAATGGCAACACGTATTTTTCAAAGTTAAACTAGCTGTAAATAAAGAATATTTTCTTTAAAATAACACTGCACTGCACTATATATTGTCAATATGTAAAATAATTTTCAAAATGACCAATAATTTGCTTGGAAACACAGAAAAAAAGCGTTTAGTTGAAGAGAGTCTCAAGCAAGATGTTACCTCCAGTGAAAACAGAGAGAGACTGACGCCTGTTTGCTGTGTTAAGAGGCTGGATGCCGCGCATTAAACTAGTCACTTTACCTTCAATTATGTTCAATAATTGTTAAAATGACTAAAAAATTGAATATTAAACTTTTAAAATAATTGAATAGTATAAACTTCTTGATATTTACAAAAATAGTAAGGAATTTAAGCCCTAGAACCGATTAATGTATTGGCGGACTGATACTAAAGCTGGTTGCCCGGTCAGTGCAAGCGAAAACATGTTGAGGTCGGTTCGTAAGAAGTTCGTTAAGCGAAATTTTTTTCGTTAAACGAATTGAAGATCCTTATGGAAGGCAGTTCGTTAATCGAAATTACGTTAACGAGGTGTTCGTTAAGCGAGGGGTCACTGTACTGGTTATTACTCCCCACTCAAGAGGCAATTGCTGAATACATATGCAAAATAATTTCACTTGGTAAACATAAGCATACGGTATATAATTTATAAATGCCAAAGAGCTGTTACTGACCGGTAATTTTATTTTATTGCCTTTAACAGTGATGAAGAAAAAAATATTCCTGGGTTCTTCACAAATGATTCAGAGTACATCAATGGACTAACAGGATTTGAAGTTGAGGTGAAAGAGCATCTGTCACCAGGCCAGTCAACTATGGTTCAAATGACTTCTGGTGGTGATGCAGAAACTACAGAATGTGAATACACAGATCATTTCACACCTGGATCTGTCATTGCCTTCAGGTAGGAATGAAAAATCCAACTATACTATACAGTACAAGCTTATTTCATAAGAGTTTTAAATGTTGAGCTGTAATCTTATATGAGTTATAGTAGTCAACTTTTCATTAGTACAACTCATAGAATGCAATTTAATATTAAAATATTTTTTCACATTTGTATTTCCAGACTAAGCCTACTTCCTCGTGCTCAGACTGCTGTGAATAAGATCAGAGGATCACTGTCTGAGTTTGGTTACAAGGTAAAAGAAAAAAAAAGATATAGGCAAAATTTTTGCTGTAGATTAAGATATCCCAGTCAAGCATTCTTCAAAAGACTGTTATAGTATCTTGCTTTCCATTATTTTATTGCACCCACATTCACACTTGCATGCATGCATGCATATAAACATATACAATATTACAATACAGGTACACCACCGATTTTCCGGCACCATTGGTTCCAAAGCCTTGCCGGACCAACCAAGGTCAGGTAATAATTCAACAATACACCTCTGACCCACTAATTATACACCTCCTGTGTCTCTAAAGCACCATGGACTGCTAGAAACTTAGATTAAACAAATATTAAATGTAAATTAAATGTGAAAAAGCCAAAATTTTGAGCAACATAACTGTACACACTTTGTACTCAAATATATACTGTACTGTACCACACTAGATGAGAAATTTTATCTCTAAGTGATGTTTATACTCAAATTAATCGCTATCTTGCAAGGATTCCAGCAATGCAATTTATATTTTGTTTAGTCAAATCTGCTACATTTAATAAGATAAAAACTTTAAGCCTAAAACTAGCTTCACCCTGGCTGGGGGGGAAGTTAAGTGCCCCCTCATAATTTTGTCCAGACTAAAGGAGGTGTTGGACCATCAGTTCCTGGATAATCGGTGGTGTACCTGTATACTAATAAAAATTGTTACTGGTGTTCGAGGATGGCTGACCCTAAAGCCACCTAGGTGTGAATTTAAGTTGTAAAAGTTGTCACCAACACAGCATCACACCTTGAATTAATGAGCTATATGATCCAGTGTTAAGGATTAAGCCATGATGAACAGACCACTTGCCAACTGCACTGACTATTATCCCAGAATATGATCTGTCAGTCATTTAACATCCACGTTTCCAATTGTTGCTGGGTAGATGGTCATGCTGTATTGCATAAAGGAACTTTCCCATAGTTTCCACTTTCCCAGGGATCAAACCTGGAACCACTCTGATACAAGTGCAATATATTGACCATTTCATAAGTTGCATAAACAATTACAGTATAATATTTTTTCAAACTTTTAAAGCTGATTTTAACTGTTTGTGTATTCTTTCTGCATGACATTCAGTGAATATTTAATTTTGAACTATTTAAGTATTATTTCTGAGTGTTGAGGAAGTACAGTAATTAATAGTAAGAGTAGAGGGCAATTGGCTGCTTTAAATAAACATGGGGATATTTGAATTAAAAACACTGAGAATGAGTAACAAATATGGTTCTACATTATATGAAATAAGTATTTTAACGACATTAATGTATTGGCATTTAATGAATTCATATTTTAATTCTTTATCAACTTTTACTTCTTACTTTTAATTCGAAAATCAAAATATGACTTGATATTTACTGCTTCACCTAAGCAGAAGCTGTCGTGTTCCTCACGATAATTCAACCTAGGCTTGCACCTTTTGTGATGCAGTATGGTCATAAATTATTTTTGATATGGCTGATAAATTGCTCATAAATTGATCTCAAGCATTTTAAAATAGTTTCATCATTTCATGCTGAACAAGGATGCAACATATGTAAGTTTGGTGTCAGGCTATCTAATGCTTCATTGATAAATGCAGTCACTGATTGGTTAAGCTAATAATCCAGTACTGTATATTAATTTAATTTTACCTCAAATGTCACAGCTGGTCAGAGAGGATGACTGTAGCAGTCACATTAGTTTTAGATTTAGTTATTAGCTTTATTTAGAAAAAAAAGCTTGTGTTTTAATAGGATATACTGTAAGTCAAGTTATAAATGAAAAGGTGTAGGGTATGTGGACAAAATAGAAGTTTATAAGTATGAAGACAAGTGGGATAAGAATAATTTTAAAGAAAAGTGTAGAATTTAAGAATTTAGCCATTGGTTAAGTGGTTCATTAGTTAGTGACAAATTGCTATGTTTACTACAGCTATGATTTTATAATTAGACAGTAAGCCAATTCACTGACTTTTTTTTTTTTTTTTTTTTACATTTTCAGTCCCGAATCTCTGAGGTCACAACTCACAATGCTACATTGATGGATATTGTGAATAATCTGACTTTAGCGGACCTCAATCGTGTGCTGTATCGTTGCAATGAGGAAGAAAAGGATGAAGGCCGTGGTGGTGGGACATATGAAATCCCTAACTTTGGACCACTGATATATTGTGGCCTGCAAGGTGAGCCTGCTTCAGTTTCTTTCTGTATTCAAGCTATATACAGTATAGGGATGATCATGTATGAAATCATAATACAATTGTAATTAAATTACATCATTACTAATCTATCCAGATTTCATGAACCCTAACCTTGACTAATTTTGTATTGGATTTGTTCTTTTTATGGTAGGAAGTGACATGTTATATGAAAAATTAAAAAATTTACATACATCAACAAATTTCCAGGAAGTTATACCAAAAAATCAAAACTTTACCCCTACCAAGCAAAAGTGTTTGTCAGGTGAATTTTAAGGTTTAATTGGATGATATTTCCTGGAAAAAAGACACATACGGTATATAAATAAAAACAAATTAGTGAGTAATAGCCTGGTTAAACCAACTATTATTTTATGAAAATTAATAAGAAAGGCATCTAATTTTTGTATCTTGTAATTTCAGGAATAATTTCTGTGCTAAGCGAGATCCGTGTGCACAATGATCTGGGTCACCCACTATGTGGGAATTTACGTGATGGTGACTGGATGCCAGACTACATTGTAGTGCGTCTAAAGTTGGAACCCTCAACACAACGGCTAGCTGCATGGCTCGAGGTAAACAAGTCCTAGAAATTTGTGTTTTTATTATAAATTTTAACAATTCCATCAGTTAACTATGGTATGAAGGATAAATAAATAGGGGTGGATGAAGCTGATGGTAATGTATTGGAGGTTTACTGCCTCATCTAGAGTGTGAATACATCAGAACATCATTAGTACATTAGTGTACTTTACACATCTCCCTTTACTTCATAAAGTGTTGTCATTTATGTGCATGCCTTATTTTTGCTGAGTAAAGTGGATGGCTGTATCTTTTGTTGGTATTTATTTGAAATATGTATATTATTTTGTTTTTTGGGTGTTTTGCAGGAGGTGTTTGGATGGCTGAAGGAAGTTCCACGCTATCTCATACCAGCTTACTTTGATTCAATAGTGACAAGTATCTATCTCACTCTCATCAACAGAGCTTGGTCAATCATGGGAGAGTAAGTAAAGCACTTTTCCCAGGTATTCATAGCGTCCATAGTAATTAGTGAATATATATATATATATATATATATATATATATATATATATATATATATATATATATATATATATATATATATATATATATATATATATATATATATATATATATATATATATATATATATTGCACACGTTGCTTCGTTATAACATCGCTACTCTTTAGATACCCATGATTCCGACATTTTCCCAACTGATTCGATATAACATCGTCACAGACTACTTTGTATGGTGCATCACCCTCTCTCATTTTGGCGCACTATGCTCTCTCGCGAAGCGTCACAGCATCGTCAGTCTTTGTTAGGCTTCCACAGCGTATGTGCATGCTTAAGTGTTTTTGCTATAAATACTGTACTGTAACCATTCGAAATGGCTTCCAAGCACCCATTAAGTGTTAGTGATGCTAGTGTTGTGAAGAAGCAACGTAAGACCATTAACCTTGCTACGAAAATGGAGGTTTTAAACCCACCACACACTCACTCCACCTAAAGTGAGTACAATACAAAATGATAGTTTATTTATCTTTTTGGATGTATAATATATATTTTCTATCAAAATTCCATTGAATTTACGTATACTGTATGTACAGGTACTCCTCGACTTACGACCTGCTCGACTTACCCAGACATACAACCGCCGTAGTCGTATAAAATATTTTTCAAATTACGTATTTTTGAGTCCTGACGTTAGTGATCGCACTGTGTAATGACAAAATTTTCGTTTGTAATTCCCTTTAAAATGTCTGGCAAGCGTAAAAGTGAGAGTTCTCTTTATGCTGAGAAGAAAAAGAGACACCCATTTTACATTTTCTATGTATATTATTTTTGCATTTTCGTCTTACGACCTGGTCGTCAGTCCCTAACCCCGTCGTAAGTCGAGGACTGACTGTTATGTACTTTATGGGGCAAAGGGAGGCTGGGGAATGTAACTAGCGTATTATATCTATTTCTTATGGGGAAACTTGATTCCGTTAACGTTGTGTATTACAAGAACGTAACCACGACGTGAAGCGAGGACTTATTGTATATACTGTATATATAGTTTTGGTTGAAAGACATTTGGAGATAAAATGTGTGATGGAGAAAATTGCTTTTGTTAATCCTTATATCTTGTCTTGCAGGTTTGTATCCCAGGGTTCAGATTTTGTAAAAGCCCTGGGTCTTAGTTCAGTACAATTCTGTGGTATAGTGAAGTCTGCATTGCTACCTCCATTGTCTCCTAATGTTGCTCCACCTGCACCTTTGTCTGTCTCTGATGGCTCTGTGGGTGAAATACAGTTGTCCTCTACTATCGCTGCTGGTGAGCCCCAAGATTTATTTTTCTTTGAAATATAGATAGAAAGTGCAGTACATTAGAAGGGCTTAAGGCCATTGGCATTTGCTGATTGATTGTTTTATATTTTATGAAGTGTTAAAGATTGAATATTGTATTTTCAATTATGTGACATGTCTCAGGCAAATTTTAAAGAATGTTATATGTTTATTTCAGGGCTCCCACACTTCTCCGTTGGCTATATGCGTAACTGGGGTCGTGATACTTTTATCGCTCTTCCTGGAAACCTCCTCATCACGGGCAGATATGATGAAGCCAGGTACAGTACTGATATTAAATTTTTCTCTTGTGAAATTGTCAGTAACGTTACCAATTATATGGTTTAGTTTAAATTAACGATAATTTTTTTTCTGTGGATCATTTGGTCCATAGATGATTGTCCATTTTTACACCTTCATCATCGCTTTTTATATTTGCCCCATGTAAATACTGGTACAGTATACAACTAATTTGAGTCACTCCTTTCCTCTATTCATATTTTGTAGGGCATTTGCTATCTACAGAACATTGCTTTCATGACAATTCCACCAGTGTAGAATTTTTAGTGTATATTGTAGGCATGGGTACTGAGTAGTAGATACTGTACTTGAATATACTGTATATGGGGTGATGGGTATTTTAGAAATTTGGAGAGAATGAAAGAGCCAAGAGAAGTAGGTACAGTATCGGTGCAATTGGAATAAGGACTAGAAGAAAATGGATACAGTATTGTACAGTTGAGAAGACATCACAAAGGAAAGTATATAATTATATATTTAGGAAATGGTTAATTATAATAAAGATGATGCAATAAATGAAGTAAATTAGTTTAGAGGAAATACTAATGGGATAGTTTGGAAAATCTTTACGGTTGGTTGGAAAAGCGAGCAAGTACAGTACTAGAGATTTGGAGGAAGGCATGAATTGTCCTCTTGCATAATGGCAAAGGTAGTATAATCTCCGCAAAGGAATTAGTCTCCTTAGAGTGGTTTAAATTACGAAAAAAAAAAAATCTGAACAAAGATGAACAAAAATGGAAATGAAATACAGTACAGTAGTTGAAGCTAAGTCATACAAATAAAAAGATAATTTGGAACTGTAAGAGCATTGAAGAGTCTGATGTAGTGTATGCAAGAAGACTGCATAAAGAAAACTCAAAAGTAACATGTCAGCATGGTTAACAGCAGGAGAATAAGAGGGCAACCAACAGATTGATGGATTATGTAGAATTAATAAGGTTTACAATGTACACTCCACGCCATCGCATTATGCGCGAGGTGGCCGACGGGAAGTGATCTTTGCTGAAGTGTCTCACACCCCTCCACACCAGCCAGCTGAGGCTGAGGCAAGCATTGTAAGTCTGGCAGCAAAGGGAGACTCGAGGACAAGTCAGCCAGCAATCAAAATGTTCACCAGTTGCCCACGTAAATTTTGTGAACGAAGATTTATGAGTCCCCCCGAAATTGCCCCCTATTTATTGCCACAATGCCTGTTGTTTCTTTGCTTTTTTTTTACCACAATGGGCAAGAGGAAAGATTTAACAAAAGAGCAGAAAGCGTCAATTATTAGTCTGCATTAGGGCAAGAAACCTGTAAAGGAAATATCAAGAATTGTTGGTGTGAGTGAACGATCAGTTCAGGTTTGGATTAAACGATTTCGAGATGACAGCGGGTTGGCAATACCAGTGCACAGCGGACAGCCAGGGAAGGCTCGAAAAACTTCCCAACGCACGTGAACTGTTCTTAAGAGGCAACTTGATGCTAGTCCACGTCTGTCAGCACGGGAATTGAAAGAAAAAACCCTGTACTTCTAGGTGACGACCTGCAGTTTCGCAGCCACTGCGCGCACAAGAACCCACTCCTCATCCTTGTCCAGAGGCAGCGTAGGATCCCTTTTGTCAAGGCTAACACTCAGTGGGATACGACCTAGTGGCTCCACGTGCTGTGGAGTGACGAGGCAAACATTTTCTTTTACTGGAAGTCGTAGTTTTAATGTGTACAGGCGCCCTGGGAGTGATTCGCTTGGCCCCTAGTTCACTTTTAGCACAGTCAAGCATCCTGAGTCACTAATGGTATGGGGTTGTTTCACGTACTTTGGAACTGGTGATCTTGTTGTACTACCTAAGAATGTGATGATTAACCAATTTAACTACTTGGAGCTGCTTTGTGATTATTTGCCCGGGTCTTTTGAAAAATGTCGCGCTGCTGTGTTTATGCAGGATGGTACCCATGTCACATAGCAAAATCTGTAATACAATGGCTTGTTGACTGTCAGGTAGACTTCATAAGTGATTGGCCAAGCAATTTGCCTGACCTTAACCCGCTAGAAAATAAGTGGAGCATTATCAAGCTTCGTCTACAAGGCAAGGACACAAATACCGTCCCCAAGCTGGAAGCAGCCATTCATGAGGAGTGGAATAATTTAGACCCACAAATAATCCACAACTTGGCAGAGTCAGTTCCTTCACGCCTGCAGGAGTGTATCGAGAAAAAGGAGGCCTATAGACTACCGGAAGTTTGTTAACGTCTCAGATTATTTTTTTATTAATAATTCATATTGTTTATGTGCGCGGGGGCGCATAATGTAATGGCGAGGAGTGTAGTGTTATGTTAGATACAGCCCCCTCCCCTAAAAAAAAATAAAATGTAGATTGAAAAGGAGATTAGTTTTGTGGCAACATTAATGAACCTACTGATCCAACTTGGTATGTACAAAGAAATGACTTGAAGCTGTGCACTAAGTGTGGTTGCTAAGATTTATTTTGTATGCTGCATATGGAATTTGAGGATATGCACAAGTACTAGTATGTATGGCTATTTCTGCTTGGTGTCTTAGTCCATTCTTGTTATTAATCACATATGTTTTGCATGTCACTTCCTATTATTTTCTCACCTTTGACATTGCTTTACCTAGTGATACACCCAGTGCAAATTGGGAAAATGAATTGAGTAGTTAATAAGGAGGCAGGAAATCAAAATGAATTATTTCGTAGAACTAGAATCAACTCAATTGTTCAACAGCCATTTTATTCATCTATCTTCATATTTTGAAAAGGTTTATGTGGTACATACTTGTCTTTTTCAATGCAGGTACAGTATTTTGTTTGCATTGTAAAATTTTCTGGTACATTCATATTTGTTGTATTTTAATATAATATTATGTTTGTAGGTGGATCATCTTGGCATTCGCTGGCACAATGCGTCATGGTCTGATTCCAAACCTGCTAGATGGGGGAAAGAAAGCACGATTCAACTGCCGAGATGCTGTTTGGTTCTGGCTTCAGGCCATCCAGAGGTGAGTGAGTGTTCACATATACCATAATATTGGTGCGTATACATTATAGATCATGGTCTATTCAATATACAATATATGTAGTAACAATTCACCCCCACACGAGACATTCTCTGTCCATCCTATTCCAGATCCCAATGTGGTCAGGTAAAGGGGGTCTACTTATTTTCTTGTGTATGTATGTAAAGTGTGAATGTACACAAAAATATATTAGGTGTGTATAATTGATGCTGAATAACAGTTTTATTTTTCTTTAGGTATGTGATAATTGCTCCTAATGGCCACCAAATCCTGAAGGACAAGGTGTCACGACTCTTCCCAACTGATGATTCTCCACCACAAGAACCAGGCAGACATGTAAGAATAATGCAGAATATATTTTAACATTCATACCATGTAAAATTTTAACAATTACCAGATTTCATCTTCCTATCTAGCCTTATCCACAAAATTTCAATCCCCGAAGGAGGCCCCCAAGGAATGATTATAACGGATGAACCTTCGGTCTGTCGTAACAGTACATACTGTATATCTTTTTTCTATTCTATCTCCCTTTTCACCACTTCTGTTCTTTCCATAATTTATTCCTCCATCCTGCCTTTCCATGTTGTGGGCTGTTTCCCTCTTTCCAGTGCACCTACTGTATTACATAGCTTCTGTACATCTTCTATACCATACTATCCTCTGACATCCTTTTTACATATCCATACTGGTTCAGAAAACCTCTCCTCAGCCTTTCTATCAATAGGCAGTTCACACCCTCTTTCCTCTAAGCTAGTATGACTGCCCAGATGCAGAGTTCAGGTAACTAATCTCAGTTACTTAAATTTTATAGCATTATATGATCATTTCAAACTGTCAAAGTCCTTGCCTTGACAAGAATGTGGAAAATTGTTTTCTCTTTTTAAAATAATGATATAAACTTTATTTCAATAGGATTAAGTTGAAATATCAATCCACTGCATTTAAGACTAAATGGAGATTATAAAACTTTAGGTGAAGCAGTTAATTTTTATTCATTGTGATGAATAATTTGAAAACAGTTGCAATGAATTTAATATCCAGTGTAAATTTTATCTCTAAAGTTTGGGTTCTCCTCTCCTTTAGGATCAGCTACTAGAAGATGTGATCCAAGAAACTCTGCAGCGCCACTTCCAGGGAGTTCAATTTCGTGAGAGGAATGCTGGTTTCGAGATTGATCGAGAAATGAGCAGTGAAGGTTTCAATAATGAAATTGGAGTTAACCTGGAAACTGGTAAGATAATGTTTTTTTTTAAGTAAAAAGTTAAGTAATCAGTTCAAGTAACTTGTGTGCCTTATACTGTTCAAATTTTCTGCAAAGTGTTGTTATTGCATAATCACCAAAATCTGGCCATTAATATTGTGTGTAAGTGTTTTCTCTTGCAGTGGATGAAAGCCTAAGTTTATATGTGAGTATAAACATTGAGATACTATGTTAGTATACAGCAATGTTCCCCAACCTTTTCAACACTGGGTCACAGTTCCCAGCACCTCCAAGATTATTTGGTCACATTTCAAGTTTGTCATCTGATAAATGACACAACTATTATGGATATACACATATATTACAGTAATAATTACAGTCACACTATGCTCATAGTCAGCATAGCGAATGAAGCACATCAACTGAACCCAGTTTGTAAGATCCGTGGATTTGTCAAATTGCAATCCATAGCAGGGACTTTTCTTGACCTTTTCTGTTAGCTGTACAAGCAGGTCTTCAGCAATTGTCAGTGTCTGTCGTTCAATTGTTGTGGCTGAAAGGGGGACCTCATTCAGCTTCATAGCAGCACTTTCACCAAGCACTTCTTCCGAAAGGATTTTCATTGCTGGTACGATGATTTCTTTACCTTCTGTGAAAGGTTTCTTTTTAGTAGCGAGCAGGTGCTGTCGGATGCTCCTCTTCGCTGCTGTAAATTTTGTTTTTTCTTCGGCGAGTCTGCAGTGCTGTCAATCGCATGTAACATGTTAAGTGGGTCACAGCACGTGGTCGCAGTAGTTTGCCGGGTCACGCTAGTAAGTGGTTTGGATCATAGTGCTGTAACCCGGTCACAGGGTTGGGGAACACTGGTATACAGTATTAATATTTATATACTGTATTGTGAATACAGAGTCAACCAAAAATCATGTTGTACTTTGCATAGATAGAGGAGAAAAAAATTATTAGTACTGTATTTATTTTAAATAGAAGCACACAAGTTGTCCAATGTTCCATTGTACCTTAACTCAAGTCTTAGGCTAGAGACTGTAGAAGGCAGTGATTATAAAAGAAAAGTTATGCATATTGTTGTAGTATTCAAGTTATAAGTAGGAGCAAGTGTGTCTTCATATGTGAGTTTCTACTTAGTATATTTGCCCTTTCCTTTTACTATCTACACTTGCATTGCACCCACTCATCTTTAATACTGTACTATCCCTGTTCTTTAAGGTTTTTGTGCCCCTTCATCCACCACCACACATAGAATTGGGAACCAAGTAAAGGTGATAAATGGGTAGATAAACAAGTACTATTGATGGGAGTGCAAGAAGAGTTGTTTCTGCAAAGTATAAGTTTTTTTATATGTAGAAAAAGAAAGTTCTCGGTAAAATAAGATAAGACTTGTTAAACAACATTTGAATGTACAATTTACCTAGTAGGATAATATGAATATTGAAATCTTGTTTCTCACTTTACAGGATTTGTGTATGGTGGCAATATCCACAATTGTGGTACATGGATGGATAAGATGGGGTCAAGTGAATTGGCTGGAACAAAGGGTAAACCAGCAACCCCTCGTGATGGAAGTGCTGTAGAAATCGTTGGTCTTTGCAAGTCTGCTCTACGTTTCCTGGGTCAGATGCACCATGAAAACAAATTCAGTTACAACAGTGTTGAGAGAAGGGATGATACAGGTAATATTACATTTTACATTGTTTGGGGAAATATGATTCTTTTGTGTTCTCAACCTTTCTACAATAGAAAATTGGAGAACTCTCCATGGAGTCTACGGTATGCATCAGTGAGGTTGTTTTGGATTGCTTGAGAGAAAAATGCCAGCATTAGCACTGAAAGTGGTTAATTTTCAACTCATAATTTCAGGTAAACCGACAGTACTGTACTTTTTTTTCTCCTGTTATATGCACACACAATCTTTCATTGTGTGTGTGCAAGATTTTTTTTTTTTTTTTTTAATAAGGAAAACAAAACCAAATAAACATTTCTTACATGTGCCGGAGTTATCACACCGAGCGGGAAGGGGTAGTGGAGTAGAGCCTCCCACGCATGGGTCGCATGTGTTATGCCATTCCAAGGTGGTCACAATGTCTTGAAATATTGCAAGTTATGTAAAAAAAATATATGTATATATGTAAAAAAGTATTTTAGTTGAATATCGATATAACTCAAATTACGAGTTATCAAAGGATTTACTGGTAGCAGCAGTATACTGTATAAAGTTTGTGTGAAAATAAGAATTGCCTCATAAACAATAACTGCAATTATCATATTTCAGGAAATGTAACTAAGTGGACCTATGAATTCTGGGAAAAGAAAATTCAAGAAAATTTCGAGAAACATTTCTGGATCAATCAGGAGCCTACGCCAGAAAGAGAACCCAAACCAGAATTGATCAATCAAAGAGGCATCTACAAGGATTCATATAATGCTTCTCAGTTCTGGGCAGACTACCAGCTTCGGTGCAATTTCCCTATTGCCATCGCTGTTGTAAGTTGGCCTTTGTATAGTATGTGACAGGCATGTAAATTTCTTTGTGTGAAGTCTTGGTGTTTTAATACAAATATTAGCTTTGATATCTGGTGTATAAAATTAAACATATTATCTCCGTAAAAAAAAAAAATCATTTCTGCAGGCTCCTGAAATGGTATCATCCCAAAATGCTTGGGTTGCATTGAAGAATGCAGAGAACATCTTACTAGGTCCTTTGGGCATCAAGACACTCGACCACAAGGATTGGGCCTATGATGGTGTCTATGACAACTCCAACAACTCAACTGATCCCAAGATTGCCCATGGCTACAACTATCACCAGGGGCCTGTATGTTTTAACATTAGAGAAGTTATTTATATTTTACTTTAATGGGGCTCTGGTCTCTAGGTGTAGTGCTCAGCTTAAACATTTACCATAGTTGAACCAAATTTTGTCCTCTAAGAAGAAAATACAAATGTCAGTATATTTGCTGTCATACATAATGTTAGTATCAAACTCATTGCTAAGCTAACCTTCATTCAATTAATACTGTTTAAAGTAATTTGTTATTTACATTAAACTGTAATATGATATTGTAGATAAGTTGGTGGATCCATTGCATTGGTCTACTGAACCCCTAATTCATGAAAGAAAAAAAATAAGAACAAACATTTTCCTTCTTTTTAATGAAGACCCACTGTTTCTAGGGACTGCAATTATACTTTCCTTTAACAACATTATGACATATTAAAAGGTTTATAATGATTTTCAAATTAAATCATCCCTGCAAATTTCAATTTTTCAGGAATGGCTGTGGCCTGTTGGGTGGCTTTTACGTGCACAGCTAGCAGTGGCCCCTAAAGTTGGGGGCTTTGAAGAGCTAGGACGTTGTATGGGTCATGTAAAGTCCCTCATGGCTCCTCATCTAACTCATATGTTGACTGATCCATGGCGCTCACTACCAGAATTAACAAATGCTGAAGGTGCCAAATGCAATGACTCTAACCCAGCACAATCATGGAGTACAGGGTGTTTGCTCGAGGTGAGTGAGCATAGTGAAGCTTTTCTTCTAATTACATAGTATCATATACCTCAAATAATGATTTTTTACATTCAGAAAGACTGAAAATATTTTGTAACCCAATTATATTTAGCAAAAATTAGGTTTATATTAATTATTACAATATATTTATTGTAATTTCTGTAATTTCTCAGGTACTGTGGGAGCTAGACCAAATAGAACGAGGTCTAAAGCGTTCCAGTATGACCACCAGCATGTGAAGAGATCCGGGCTACGCCACCATCCATGCACTAGATACACCACTCCAGCAACACCCTTTACCCATACATGCATCTTCACATTTGTGCCAAACATACCAAGCCAGTGACTCATGGTTCCAAGTGTCCCCTAACAGCGTACAGTTCCCTCCAGAGAGCAACAGGCAGCACCGGAGATTAAGTCTTCAGGCAGAACAGCAGGTTGCAGTCCCCGACCCATCATATACAAGCCTGCAACAGAGAGCTCTACAAACAAACAGGATTGTTATCACAACTAAGGAAATGGATCCTTTATGTTCATTTGTCAAAGAAGTGGATGTAGGCAACACAGTGATATGTTATGTTCCGCGTAATGTTGTGTTCAGTGAAAAGCCAGACTTTTTTGATACTGTAAATGATGTTGTCCATGTTAAATGTACCCAAACTGATATAAATTTTTCTATGGCTCTTCTGCATAAGCCACAGCAGCTCCCAGAAAATTGTCTCGTTGTTTGGACAATTGATGATCGAATCAGACGACATGCGATGTGGAGTAGCCCGGAGTATGTGAACTTAAGACATGAAAAGCCCCAGACGAGTGTAAAAGCCCCCTGGTTCCGAGGGAGAGGTGTGACAAAAGGGCACTTACTACATCCTTCTTCAAGAGGACCTGTTATGACAGGGCCTGTCTATCATAGTAGTAGGTCAGGTTCAAAGAAGTATCAGGGAAGAGTACCCTCCATAGTGGCCTTATTAACAAGTCATGCTAAGAGTCACCACAAAACTCAGAAAAATGTAATGCAACCAGATGTCCAGTTACCAGTGCCAAAGGTTTTTCATGATAGTCATTCTATGACAGAGAAAGGATACTGGCAGCAGAGAAGGTTTGCACCGGTTTCTCAAGAGATACACATAGCCATAACTAAGGAGAGCAAGCAGTGGCAAGAAGATTCAGACACATCCAAGAGAACCCAACCAGAGGAAGAATGCTTAATTAACCCAGCTGCAAAGAAAATGGAGATTATCAGTAAGGAAAAGAGATATGGTTTTAGTTATCATCTAGATCCACCCACCACTACAGGACAGTTACATCGTCCCTCAATTCTCAATCTGCCACCACCACCACAGATGCCCTTACCACCAGTTCCAGAAGCTCATGATCCTGCAGTGCCTGGCCCATCTTCTAGAAGTGATCTTTTCTCACTACCAGGGAAGCCAGCTGTGCCATGGAAAGAATTGCCACCTCTTAATACATCAAAAGATAGTGACATATGCAAACCCGTGGCTTATAAGGCACAAAGAATTTCAGAGTCTGTTACTTTTGTAAATCCCTATACTCAGCAAGCAGACTATGAACCATCATTGAAGGAGGTGAAAGCAGAAACCCCAGTAACCCCACACTCGGAAAGGGAGAGAAGAGAGTCAACAAGTCTCTTTTTACCAGAAGAAGTCGTCAAGCCTCATCATGTAAACAAACAAAAACTTTCTGCTGTGTTAGTTTTGTCTTTGTTTGTTGTTGCCCTTATAATGTTCTATCTCTTTTATTTTCTGTAGAGTACATTTCTTTGTTATACTGTACTTGTTTCCATTTGTATAGCTTTCCATTAATACACTACACTAGATGAGACATACTCTATTCTGTTCTGGTGGAGCTTTTGTAGGCTTAGTCTTGTAGCTTACATGACGTCCTGAATGTCTTGTTTCAATGGAAGAAAGCAAATTTCAAATAAGTGACGAATTATCAGTTATCTGATCAATAGTTTTAAAAAATTTTGCTCATGCCTTTGAAACTCTTGTAATTCAAATTGTACATCTGATTAAGTAGTGGAACATTAGTCTATATAGTATAATATTATCCATGACGTGCTCATGCTGGTCTAGTTATTGCATGTTGTATTGTACTCAATACTAATACTGATGATATCTTACCCCTGTGTGTTGCCTATTATAGATTCTAAATACTGTTAAATGATATATACAGAGTGTTGCTTTATGCATAAGGATGGTGTTGTTTTAATATTTATAGGTCATATGCATAGTTTGTTTATATATTTTCTTGATGCTTGAATCAATAAAATTATTGCTGGAAGTGTTTGGTTTTGATTTTCTTCCCCAAGGCACACTCACGTGCCCTGATAAATGAGGAAAATACAAGGCACACGAACGTGCACTGATAAATAAGTAAAATACAAGGCACACGAACATGCCCTGATAAATGAGGAAAATACAAGGCACACGAACATGCCCTGATAAAAGAGGAAAATACAAGGCACACGAACCTGCCCTGATAAGAGGAAAATACAAGGCACACGAACCTGCCCTGATAAATGAGTAAAATACAAGGCACACTCACGTGCCCTGATAAATGAGTAAAATACAAGGCACACAAACATGCCCTTATAATTGAGTAAAATACAAGGCACACTAATGTGCCCTGATAAATGAGTAAAATACAAGGCACACGAACGTGCCCTGATAAATGAGTAAAATACAAGGCACACTAACGTGCCCTGATAAATGAGTAAAATACAAGGCACACTAACGTGCCCTGATAAATGAGTAAAATACAAGGCACACGAACGTGCCCTGATAAATGAGGAAAATACAAGGCACACTAACATGCCCTGATAAATGAGAAAAATACAAGGCACAATGAACGTGCCCTGATAAATAAGTAAAATACAAGGCACACAAACATGCCCTGATAAATAAGTAAAATACAAGGCACACAAACATGCCCTGATAAACGAGTAAAATACAAGGCACACAAACATGCCCTGATAATTGAGTAAAATACAAGGCACACTAACGTGCCCTGATAAATAAGTAAAATACAAGGCACACGAACGTGCCCTGATAAATGAGTAAAATACAAGGCACACGGATGTGGCCTGATAAATGAGTAAAATACAAGGCACACTAACGTGCCCTGATAAATAAGTAAAATAAAAGGCACATGAACGTGCCCTGATAAATGAGTAAAATACAAGGCACACGAACGTGCCCTGATAAATGAGGAAAATACAAGGCACACTAACGTGCCCTGATAAATAAGTAAAATACAAGGCACAAAAACATACCCTGATAAATGAGTAAAATACAAGGCACACTAACGTGCCCTGATAAATGAGGAAAATACAAGGCACACTAACGTGCCCTGATAAATAAGTAAAATAGAAGGCACAAAAACATGCCCTGATAAATGAATAAAATACAAGGCACACGAACGTGCCCTGATAAATAAGTAAAATACAAGGCACACTGACGTGCCCTGATAAATGAGTAAAATACAAGGCACACTAACGTGCCCTGATAAATAAGTAAAATACAAGGCACAAAAACATGCCCTGATAAATGAGTAAAATACAAGGCGCACGAACGTGCCCTAATAAATGAGTAAAATACAAGGCACATGAACGTGCCCTGATAAATGAGGAAAATACAAGGCACACTAACGTGCCCTGATAGATAAGTAAAATACAAGGCACACGAACATGCCCTGATAAATGAGGAAAATACAAGGCACACGAACATGCCCTGATAAATGAGGAAAATACAAGGCACACTAACGTGCCCTGATAAATGAGTAAAATACAAGGCACACAAACATGCCCTGATAATTGAGTAAAATACAAGGCACACGAACATGCCCTGATAAATGAGGAAAATACAAGGCACACTAACGTGCCCTGATAAATGAGTAAAATACAAGACACACGAACGTGCCCTGATAAATGAGGAAAATACAAGGCACACTAACGTGCCTTGATAAATAAGTAAAATACAAGGCACACAAACATGCCCTGATAAATGAGTAAAATACAAGGCACACGAACGTGCCCTGATAAATGAGTAAAATACAAGGCACACGAACGTGCCCTGATAAATGAGTAAAATACAAGCCACACGAACGTGCCCTGATAAATGAGTAAAATACAAGGCACACGAACGTGCCCTGATAATTGAGTAAAATACAAGGCACACTAACATGCCCTGATAAATAAGTAAAATACAAGGCATACGAACGTGCCCTGATAAATGAGTAAAATACAAGGCACACGAATGTGGCCTGATGAATGAGTAAAATACAAGGCACACGAATGTGCCCTGATAAATGAGTAAAATACAAGGCACACTAACGTGCCCTGATAATTGAGTGAGACAAGTCACAAGAACGTGACAAAGTTAAGTATCAGCAGCCTGAGGCCAGCATAGTCACAAGAACGTGACAAAGTTAAGTATTAGCAGCCTGAGGCCAGCATAGTCACAAGAACGTGACAAAGTTAAGGAGCTGACAAGTACTACTAGCCTGAGGGCAGCGATAGTCACAAGAAAGTGACCAACTTAATTCCACCAGCCTGAGGGCAGCATAGTCACATGAATGTGACCAAAAAATTAAGTATCAAAGGCCTGATCTGGTTTTGAGCATGAACGCTCAACGGAGTGGGTGTTACCACAAGCAGTAATGAGTAGGATGACATACACAAACATTATGTTAGGCTGTAGGTCATGTCATGTTTATTGGGTGTGCCTGCCCGTATATAGAGTATTGAGATGGTGGAAGATGAGAGACCCACAGGAGGTTGGAGTGTGTAAGGGGAGCTTGTTTATGTATAATCACCTGACTCAGCCCTCGCCGACCAGCGAGGGTTGGGCAGGCGACCAGGCTGGCACTGTAGTTGTCCATATCAGAGAGGCAACACCTAACCTGGTTCCTCTGTAGTTATTCAGATCATAAGGGCAACACCTAACCTGGTTTCTCTTGAGACTTTCAACACATAAGTTTAACTGGTACTTATTGTTTACACAGGTAGACTGTGTCTATTGCATCGTTTATCATTGTGACAACATAAAATATGGCAAATTAAGTACTCATTGTAAGTGTTAAGATTAGACTAATTACATAGCTATGATTGTTATGTAAATATATATTGAATTAAACATTTATGTATGATTTATTTGAAATACTAAAATGAATTGTATTCAACAGGTTTGACCGAAATATAACGTTCGGGTTTAACGTGATGAGTCTGATTAACCTTTAAACGCCCGAATGGCGCTTATAATAGTCATAAGAAAAAATTAAAAAAAAAGAGCCAAATCGACCCTCTCGCCTGGAAGACAATCACTCCACACTAATGCTTGGAGGAGCACCACATGAAAAGGTGTCAATACTTCTTAGTTAGCCTAACACAGCATTACAGTGTGGAGTGATCGTCTTCCAGGTAATGCAAAACCAATTTTCCCATATACAGTATGTATGAAATTAGACAGTTTTAACCACACAAGGAGTCATTCATGATGTAACATAATAACAAATAAACAAAACACTCAAATTTCACTTACCAGAACAATGTTGAGTGCTGCATGAGGTGTTGAGGTAAGGTTGTGGAATCAGAGTTACTGGGAGTTACCTACTTAAGACATCAAGTTTAATGTCCAATGCAATTCCATTATAGATTCTTTTATCACCACTGCTCTCACTTGCACTTGATGCTCTGTTTCCACTCATTTTGAATGAGGTACGCCTCCCGGCAGCCATCTTGTAGCTACCACCAAAATCCACAACAAATAATGTTATAATTTTGGTGAAATATTTTGTTCTAAACCAGGATTTTTCCTTCGAAAATCTTAATTAATTAACCCAAATTCCATAAGGGTGAATAGTTATGAACACAGATGCACAAATGAACACAAGATGGGGAAAGAATTCAAACTGAGCACTGCCATTGTTGTGGTGGTTGCTGGCAACTGGGGAGATAAGCAGCCTTCCAACCATCTTGTAGCTATGACCAAGAACCCACATGAAAATTATTTTTTAAATTCGGTGAAATTCTTTGTTATACAGATCACAATTTTTGTTTGAAAAATAAAAAAATTACCCAAATTCCGAAGGGCGAGTTTTTCAAATTCCATAGACAAATTTCCGTAACCCGAGTTTATGTAACGTAGGGAATGCCCGTGCAGTACATGATACAGTAGAATTCCAGTAATCCGGCACCTTCGACGAGTGAGAGGTGCCGGATCAACAATTTTTCCAGTTAGTTGAAAATCAATCGTAGGATCACCCAATAAAATCCTACAATACATAGTGCTACTGGCTCACCGTGCAATTTTGCCTTAGAAAAACAGACTTCTTTAACATTTATTTCACTCTCTATAAATGATGTGGCTTAGAAATAAATAAAAAATACAGGGGGGCCCCCAAATTTGCGGGGGTTAGGTTCTCAAAATGGCTGCGAATAGCCAAATCCGCGAATAACATTTGTTGACCCGGGGGGGAAGGGGGGTACATTTTTACTTGTGTACTAAGAAATGTATACAGTTGGTCCTCATATTACGCGGTTAATGTAACCCGGAGGGTCCCGCGGAAAGTGAGGAACGCGTAAAGTGAACAACATAACATATGGGATTAATTGAAATGGAGTCCAGGCCGATCCCCAAACTCCACTTTTTGACGACACATAACTATGTTGCAGTAAAAATTTTATCTTAACTTTATGATGGTATGAAAAAACAAGTAATATAGAAGAGGTTAGGTTAGGAAAGATAAAGGTTAACATAGGAAAAATGAAGGTTACCTTAGAGAAACTAAAAGTTAGGTGGAACACTTACGGTAGTAGAAGAGATGGGTCGGCATACGGGGATGGAGGCTGGTTCCGAGGCAGAGGGCAGATTACTGGCCCTCAGGTGAATCACCATTACTAGGTGAATCATCATCACTGTCACTTACAGTTGTCAGGGCTTCCCTGACAAATCCCTCAAAGTCAACTTCACTGTCACTATCACTGGCTTGGGCTGGCTGTGGTGGGTTGCGGGTGAAGAAATCTGTTATGCTTTGCTGACGGCTGGCGTTGATGTTGTCGTGATACACCTTGATGTACGGCTCCATAGCCTGCACCAGCCGGTTATGGAAGACTTCATAGCGGTCATCGTCATTGTCGCGGGAAAGGAAGGACTTCATCTTCTCTGCACACTCCATGGCACCCTTAATATCACTATGACTTAAATTGTGTTCTTCGGAGACTGCCGCACCTTCTTCCTCCTCTTCACTGACGTGTTCTTCTTCCAACATCTCGTCGGCAGTCACTTCAGGATTTCTGATCACCTCCAGGATGTCGTCGTTGGTGGTCTCGGAGAAGCCTGGAACTGTAACAGTCTGCGCAGCTTCTCTGGCAAGGTCCACTGCTACTGCAACAGTCTGAACCTCACCAGTCACAGATTGACTCCTCCTCTCACCTGGTATTCCATGCAACACATGTCTCCATGCGTGACGAATTGTAGCAATAGACAGCTGATCCCATGACTCCACCAAGATGTCCACAGCTTTCTTGATGTTAAATACTCTCCAGAATTGTTTGAAGAGTATTTTTTGCTGTTCTAACCGTTGTTCCTCATCTTCGTCGCTCTTGCTATCGGTGGTGGTGTCACTCAGGTCACGCAACTCTTCCCTGGTGTTGGTGTAGTCGTTCAGGAGCTGGAATTTTTTTGTTGAGAATGCAGCTTTCACATTGCAAATCAACTCCTGGTCCATGGGCTGGATTAAAGACGTAGTGTTGGGAGGAAGGAAGACCACTTTTACGTTGGGGTGACGATCTAACAGTAGGGGCGAGTGTCCTGGTGCGTTGTCCAGCAGCAACAAAATATTAAATGGGACATTCTGTTGCTCACAGAATTTCTTTACATCGGGAACAAAACAGTCATCAAACCAGGAGAGGGACAGTGTAGAGAACATCCATGCCTTACGTGCTGTCAGCCAGTGGACATTTAGCTTGGTCATGTCCATGCTCTTGTAGGCGTGCGGCTTGCGGGCTGTGTGGATCACCGATAACTTGAGCTTACAGGTACCGGAGGCATTGGTGGTAAACAGGACGGTGATGCGTTCCTTCTGCATTTTCCGGCCCCGAATCCTGCTGGCATTCTTCACAATGTAGGACTTGGAAGGTAGTTTTCTCCAGAAAAGACCAGATTCGTCCATGTTAAACACCTGGTCGTCACTGTACTGTCCTTCCTCCATAATCTCACGTAAAAACGGAGGAAATTCCCGAGCCGCAGCACGATCAGCACTCGCTTCTTCACCACCAATGTTTATATTGGTGATCTTGTTCCGGATCTTAAACCTCTGTAACCACCCAGAGGAAGCATTAAAGGGTTTGGGCTCTGTAATTCCCATCTTTCGTGCCACTGCCATGTACAGTTCACGTGCGTAGTCCTTCACAGAGCGCGTGTCGACCGCCATGTTCCGTCGCGCCTGACGCACCAAGTACCTCACAAGTAATTTTTCTGTCTTGAGAAGCACCTGGTTGTGAAAATACTTGATCATAGAAGCACCTGTAGACTTTGTGATCTTCATGTGCTCCTTTATCTTGGCTGAATCCTTCTTTATAGTCCGGATCGTAGATTCGTTCACGCCATGCTGGCGCGCCAAATCAACCTGCCTTGTTCCTTTCTCCAACTCTTGGATGATGGTATACTTCACCTCGTAGCTTAAGGAACGTCGTGTCTTCTTTGGTTTAGTGCCGCTGGGTCCAGGTAAGGAAAGGTTTTTCTCTGGGGGTGGTGGTCCGGCGGAAGCCATTTTACGGAACAATGGATGCGCGTTTACACGGAGTGGCCTTGAGGGATGAAACTGCCCCGGCTAGGTCAAGCGTCGTCTTTCCTCCCTCCCTCCCTCCCCCTGGGTGGACACGTCATAATACTTTAAGCCAATTACAGCTAGCAGCAGAGGAGGGTAGGGATGCCTGGCCAATCACTGGTCAGATACGTCATATGACGTCAGTGATAACGCAACAAAGACACACTGCGCAACCTTACCGCGCCGCTTGCCCAAGCGGAGGGAGGAGGAGGGAGAGGCAGGCAGGCGGGCAGGCGGGCGGGCGGGTGGCGCGAGGGGAAAATCTAAAAATAGCGTCGCACCGGACACTCTCCGCGTAATGGCGTTCGCGACCGCGGAATGTAAGAATGTTAGGTTCTGGCAAGGCACCGCGTTAACGGTGAAACGCGGTATGCGGGACCGCGTAATAAGAGGACCAACTGTACACTATTCCCTTTATGTGTTTGCCCTTAGGTCCTAAGGCTTAGGACAATTATTTCTTTTACCTGTTTTGTATATGTGTGTGTGTGTGTGTGTAGACACACACAAAACACATACAAATAAATAATAATGGGAAAATCCTCTCGCAAATAATCAGAAACAAATTTATTAAAAACATGACAGTCTACCCTCAAGTCCGTTAAAGCATGGACTTGAGGGTAGACACATTTTTAATCAATCTGTTTCTAATTGTACTGTATATACTGTATGTACACATCCTTGACCACCGGAGGGTCAAGACCTATCAGGCGCTGCTGCTTCCCTTGGCCACGTTCGGCCCCATTCCCCAAGTCCCTCTCCCCGACCCATCCTCACCACCGGAAAATCTACATAATAAAAAATGACAATTTCGTTTCGGAAAGAAGTGGGATCAGTGGTTTTCATTTTCTTTTATCGCAGGATTTCTTTGTAGCACTGCATAGCCGAAAGTACATTTCTGCTCACTTTTGAACTACGATCACTATTTATATCGTCTTCGTCTATAATAGCCAAAGCACAGTCAATTTAAGTGAATGCCTTTGTCAACCGCTTTGCTGTTAGAGTCCGAACAACCTTAGGCTCCTCTTTCTTCTCTGTTTCTTCTTCTTCTTCCCACTGTTTTTCTAAGACAAGCAAATCTTGGGGCGAAAGTTCTTCTTTATGAGAGTCTAATAACTCCTGGACGTCTTTTAACTCCACCTCTTCAAGACCTACTTTCTTTCCCAAACCCACAATGTTTTCTCTGGTTTTACACAGGTTCACTTTCAACACTAAAACCTGTAAAGTCATGCCTCACCAACAAACATTACAGAGTTTCTAATGTTAAAAGATTTCCAGAATTCTTTAACAGTCATTTTACCATCATCAGTAGCCTTCACTAAAGCATCAAATGTTTTGTCGAGATAATAAGCTTTAAACGCACTAATCACTCCTTGATTCAAAGGCAGAATGAGGGATGTCGTGTTCGGTGGAAGATACACAACTCGAATGTCTTCACAAAGATATTGAATTGAAGGTGGATGTACGGGGGCATTATCCACGAGCATTAATATTTTAAGAGAAAGATTCTCGCAGTCACAATATTCACATAACTCATCTTTCAGCTTTGACACAACATAATCACAGAAAAGATTACCAGTAATCAACCCCTTGCTATTTGAAAATAAATGAACTGGTAAGAGATGCTTAGAATAACCCTTGAGAGCACGTGGGTTTGCGGAGTGGTACACCATCACTGGTTTTAATTTGCAGTCACCTTCAGCATTACCTCCAAACAATAAGGTACAGTAAAAGTCCAAAAATCTGGATGCCAGAAATCCGGACCACCCGAGAATCCGGACTTTTAGGAAATTCAAATTTTTTTTTTAGCGGGCTTTTGTGTGTATGTGCGCATGCGTGTGCGCCACAGCTGCACAGCGACAACAAGCGACCACGCGGTCGCCACTTTAAAAAGAGCAATCAAACTGTGACAATGCATGTAATTTTGAGTCCTACTCTTTTCATTTACAGAGTACTGTACTGTACAAGCCCATAATAATGGCTCCTAAAGTAGATAAGCTTCGTTGTGTGAAGAGAAAGAACACATTGAAATTGAGTGACAAACTTGAAATAATTAAGAAACTAGAACATGGTGTGAGCAATACTGTTCTAATGGAAACATACGACATTGGAAAGTCTATAATTTATGATATAAAAGAGGCAAAGAATAAAATTCTAGAATTCACAGCTTTTTCCTTAAAACTGCTCGTTTTGATAAATGACGTATGCTATATTTGCTAATGAATAAACTATCAAAATGTACCTGTTCATCTCTTCTTTATTCCTCCTTAAATTTGAATTTTAAAAGTACTGTACTGCCTGAGAATCCGGAAAATCCAAAAATCCGGACCAACCCAATCCCCAAGCAGTCCGGATTTTTGGACTTCTACTGTATAACGATCCTTAGAAGCCTTAAAGCCTGGTGCTGCTTTTTCCTCGCGAGAGATAAACGTTTGTGTTGGCATTCTCTTCCAAAATAGAGTAGTTTCATCGAGATTGAAAATTTGCTTTGCAGAATAGCCTCCCTCCTCAATAATATCCTTCAGAGTCCAGACGAACTGCTCGGAAGCCAAGACATCGGCAGATGCAGTCTCCCCACTCACCTTGATGTTGTGATACCCGTATCTTCGCTTTAAGTTGCCGAACCAACCAGAACTAGCACTGAATGGTTTCACTGGGCCTTCTTCATCCTTCTGTAGTTCTTCATATATTGCACGCGCTTTTGCCTGGACTAGTAACATGCTGACTGGTATATTGCGGTGATTTTGATCTTCAATCCACATACTACCGGTACGCTTCCTTTCCATGTGCTCCATTATAGAACACCGAACATAAGAGGTTTTCGTTGCACTTGCTGATGTCCCTGAGAGAGCACTGTTCTTTATCTTCTCAGCATTGTCTCGAATGGTACGAACAGTGCTCTCATTTAAACCCAGCACGTGGCCCACATCCGACACACGCTCTCCACTCTGAAGGCAAGTGACCACATCTAATTTGATGTCCATTACGATTGTTTTTCTTGCCTTTTTATGTTTAGGCTCACCAGAGGAGGCAGATGGACGTTTTCCAGACATGCTCGATGGGAAAAACAGTGTTTAACACTAAAAGGTACGTGATAAACTCACAAACAAGTAGTGCTGAAACGAACTGAGAAAGCGGTACGCGGGAAGCTTGCTGTAAACACTAAACAGCTGGACATCGTCACAGTTGTTGTACAGAACTGTATACTCTGTACTTCATTATCATCATCTTCATCATCATTAGTATTAATAATCTTTATTATTACATTATTATAATAATGATTATCATTTTTAATAATAATTACTGTATATTAAAATTGTTGATGTTGCTATGACTGTGACTTTACAGTAATACTAACAAGCACCTCACCAGCCATCACACGTGCCTCCACTGCCAGGCAAATGCGCAGCAAATTTAAACCGCGTTATTTAAAACACAGTTGGGTGTAAATTAGGAACTGGTATTAATTGAAGAAATGTGTTATTCCAAAAACGCTTAAATCAAATGCGTGTAAAACAAGAAGTGGGTGTACAGGTAAAGGAAATTACTGTCTCTAGAACGAATGGCTCCCTGTCTCAGCCGCAAAAATGCCGGCAACTTTAAACTACCCACAGACATTCTTGGGTACATCCAGAGTGTCATCCACGAATAATAGAGGACCGCGAAATAAAAATCCGTAAATTTGGGGGGCCACCTGTATGATATAAAAGTATTAAATAACAAAAATGAAGAGCATGGGTGTGTATATGTGGGATATGAACTATACTGACTTGCCAACTCAGCTGTTGCATTTATTGTTACATGGAATAAAAATACTGTATATAAGTTGTGGAACAACCATTTCAATACTCTAATGTCGCTTATAAATGAAGAAAATATAATATAAAACTATAAAATAAGAAAACTGAAGAGTCATAGATGTGTATTTGTGGGAACTAAACACATACATGTGTGTGTGTGTGAGGAGGTGGTGTGCTGGAAATGTGGCCATGTTCCCTTCCCCATGATGTGACGTCATGGCATACACACAGCACGACATGGCAGCCACACTTCTATAAGTCAGCTGGTTGACTGCCTTGTTGAAATGTCACATACCCCCAAGATGGTGCACAGTGCCACGTAATGCTGTACCACAAAATTCACCAATTTAAAGAAAATGCAAGTTAAAAAAGTATACCAAGAAAACACAGCTTCACCCAGTGAAATAATAAATCGGAAAAAAAATATTGTTCGGTACTTATCTTACGTTACAAGATCTTCAAAGCTTGAGGGATGGGAGGGAGGATGAGATAATTACAGTGTGTGTTCTGAAGACCTTCTTTCTTCAGGGTCATTATCAGAACTAAGCCTAGACTCCTCTTCATCAGAAGCAGTGGCAGAAGTGGAGGAATGAGGAGCATAACTCAGGAGAACCAAGCATAACTGAGGTGGATGACTGAGGAGCTGAAGTGAATCTAGCATGCTTTTCTCCCACTTTTTTTAAACAAAGTTCTGATGTCTGTCTGCTTATAAGCCCTTTGCTTTTGATGCAAAAAAAGGTTTTGCATAAATGCATCTGTAACACACATTGTGCAGAAAAAAGGGTTGTTGTTCAGCAAAGATAATGGTTTCAAATCCTGCTATAGCATTGGCTCACGTGACTTTTTTATCTGGGTCAACCTCATCACTTTCCTCCTCAGTAACAGCACCATATCTATTATTTCATCATTATTCAATGTGAAACACACTGGCACATCATTATCAACTTCAATCCACTTACTTATTTCACTTCCTGACATTTCTATTTTACCTTTGGCCAAAATAACCAATTCACTTATGTCACTTAAAAGTTCATCTTGTTTCCTCTTCCTACACACAAACCCTACAAATTCATCGTCTTTTTCAGAATCTTCGAACACCACTTGAGGCCACAACTTCTCCCAATACTTGCGTAATGTTTCACTTTTCACTGAATTCCATGCACAAGACACATCAAATATTGCATTTTTAAAATTATACTTCTTCTGAAAGTCCTGTATTTTTCCATCAAAACTGCTTAGCTTTTGCATGAAATTATGCTTACATAGCATTTTCATGTACTGGATTTCCCTCTGATCCATAGGCAGCATCACAGTCACCATTTGCATATACATCTGTACTCCCTATTCACCGTAGCAACATAGATTCTCTAGCAATGCCCCCCCTTAACCAACTGCCTGGCTGTCCTCCCGCTCCTCCAATGAACCAGCTAACTCGTGTGCATTTATAGATTGTAATGCTTATAAGAGTTCAGAAATGGTTACTGCTTAGCTACCTCTGAAGAGTTGGGTGTCTGCCGTACGGACATTAATCATTTCAGGTTATCATCATCAGTAAGGTAGTTATAAATCAAGCTTTTATATTTACAATAATTATTTTTTAATTAATAAAAAATAATAATAATGAGTTTAAGTAACCAATATCATATTTTTAATTCTGGGGTTGGGTTAGGTAGAATTTATCCAAGTGGAGACAGCAACTGGAGGATTCATTAGCTTACTTCACATATAGGACGTGTTTTAGCTGTGATAGGATATCAAACTATCTCGCTTGTTAACACTTGCATGAATGAGTGTAGGTTCATCGCTGGTACCTTTGATACAGCTGAGTGAGGTATCAGGTCATTTCACAGCACGTCACCTTTGATACAGTCGTAGATTGGTTGATAGTTGAAATTGTCACAGCTGTCCTGGGTTGTACTTGTAATTTTCTTAGCTTGTAGGTAAAACAAGACACACACAGATAATATTCTCTTCACTTGTTGTTCCTTGGTTTAATGTAAACACACGTGGTGATTTTCTAGTTATATTGGGTAGTAATGTCTGTATAATTATTTGGTATTGACAGACTAATGAGCATTCGCTATTAGCTTGTAATTAGCTGACATATTTAGAGAGGGGTACAACCTGGAGAGATGGTCTCATGACACGACTTTAGGGCATCGTGTCAGGCTGTGAACTGGGCTGAACTCTCTTGAGTCTGGTGACTGGTGGTTGGAGAGTAACCCCACTTCAACATGGCCATTAACTAAACAGCCTACCACACACTAAGGGTTGAGTCTGTAGTTTTATGGGCTGTACACCCGAGAAGGTGTGAAAGAACAAATATTTATGGGCTGTCCACCCTAGGAGGTGTGAAAGAACAAATGCTTATGTAGTTGTATGTGCCATTGTCTGGGTGATAGAATGTATTGCAGTGGATACTCTCCCCTACAACTGCCACTGACATTAGTCGCTGATCAGCCGATCCCACGACGAAGTTTCTCTGACAAGCCTAGCTGTTTAGACTCGCGGTGGGGTTCTCTGACAAGCCTTGTCATCTAGACTCGCGAGGGGGGGGTAGACACCGGCGACGCTTACTTCCGATGGCCGTGTATATAAACTCCCAGTCTCGCCGTGAAGTCCATTCTACCTAGAGCTCTGCAACACGCAACACCTCCTCTAAAGAAGCTCCGGCACAGCAACTCCTCTACCACGCAGCAACTTCCCAGCACCAGACTGTTTTGTATATAATATATTTATATAAGAAAACCGCCATTAAGAGTTTCCCCTTTCCAACCCATCCTGAGAGCGAGACATCATAATGTTAACACTACAGTATATAATGAATATATGTCATTAGCTCATATTTATATAATATTAATGTGACAGGCTAATACAGACACAGGCTGATCTTTTTTAGCCATTTTTCAGACAAAAAAAAGTCTTATATGCCATAAAATACAGTAATTTTGAAAAATTGTACAAGTGAATTTTCGTATCTCGAACGTTCATATAGCAAGGGATACCTGTACAGTACACATATTATTTTCCCTCATTTACATGTACGTACACACAATCCTACATAAATAAAGTGCTTGGGACACTGCCGAGTTGCTAAGGTGAGCATCAGTAGAGACTGTAACACAGTTTATACACTAACTTATGCTGTATTAATTTCATTCTTTTTTATGCTTTCATTATTGCTATTTAAATACTTTTGTTAACGCTGTTTATATGCCTACAGTTTTAAATTGTAATGTTACAGTACAGTACTCATCAGTTAAAGCTACTTTAAGGGGTGAATCTAGTGATCTGAACAGAGGCTTCACAACAAGTTACATAGGTTTTATTGTACCTTTAGTACAGTGGGGTATACTATAACGAATCTAATTGGTTCTAGAACCTTTTTCGTTATAGCATTCGTTCGTTATAGGATTAATCCGTTCCAGGCCCCCAAATACAACCACTTAACACTGAAAAATATAATATAAAATTGTAAAAAAGTGCATAAATATGCATCTAAACCCCTGAAATAAAGATTATCATTAATACTTGTAATAAAAAACAACAACAAATTAGTAATAAAAAAAAAAAATTGCTGTAGGAGTTTCGTTCGTTATAGCATTCTCAATTTTATAGGTAAAACCGTTCGTTATAGGAATATTCATAGTAGAATCCATTCGTTATAGCATACCCCAGGCCTGGTACTTCAAATTCCAGAAAAAAAACTTTATCCAGTAACCCCCACATCCCAAGCATGCTGGATAAATGGTCCCATACCTTTATACCTGTATATGTAATTTAAACATCATCTGATGAATGAAATCTTTACAAGAATCATGTCAAAATGAAATATTACTGCAAGAAAATTACATAAAAACCTCAGTATAAAATACAAGTACCTCAGCTTATGCTATTACATATCATGTTCAAATACTGTAGTGCATCTATCTTTTAATCAATTATCTGTATTTTCAATTCCTTTTATTCAGCACATTACTCATGCTGATACTTTCTGACTCCATATTTTTGTATCAAATAAAAAATGACCATTACACAGGTTCCTGTTTATTGAATATAGTACAGTAATCATTTAGGGTTCTCATTAAAATTCAATTTTCTTTCTGTAATGCAGTTTCTTGGTCATTGACCTCTTGCTCAACTTCCCTTAAGGGGCTTGTTGAGTCTAAAGTAGGTGGTGGTTCACATTCTGGAAGCACCACAGGAAATAAATCACCCCAAGATGTGTTCTTGCTCAGTCTATAACATCCCTTACCATGTCTTTGTTTAGTCACTGTCAATTCCTGAAGTGTACCATATTTTGTACATACACGACATATAACATGTTTCTTACGATGCAAAGGACTACGCACCAAACGGGGCCACTGCTGCTCAGTACTGTCACTCCGTTTTCCCTGTTTTAATACTACATAACTGAATCTGTCTTTTTGAGTATTGGTCTTCCTCCCAAAAGTAAATGGCTGATAATTCACTTCAAAGTTACATGGAGTGTTGCTGCCATCAAAGAATCGTGGACAAAACATATCATGTGCACAGGGTGAGAAGACATAACCATGTGGATTTGCTTCTTCTTCCTCAGATGCTCTTCTACTCAATTCAAGTATATAATCTCGTGCCTCTAGTACTAGCCTATATCCTTCATTTGTCCCTGGCTCTACAATTATCAGGTAACCAGCAGTTTTACGCCAAAGTATATCAATTGTACGAAGTCTAGAAGCCATGTCTGGTAATTCAAATAGTGAGCGGGAACACAGTACAATGTCATATTTAAGAACATCAGACATGGGTAAAAACTGTTTAAAGAAGGTTCCCCCAGCCCGCACAGTGCGAGGACTATCAGGGTCTCCACCTCGTAACAACTTATCTGCAAGATTATTCATTTCTGAACTGCAATCAACACAGACTGCTTCTTTACAAATACCAGGCCAAATGTTGTCCACTGCCCTGTTAATAAAAAATTCATTAGAACACTGGATATTTTATCTAGATAAATAGAAAAGATTTTGTTATCAGAATTTATCAAAATTTGAAGATATATCTTGTATATACAGCTAGACCCCGACTTACAACTGCTTGGACTTACGACCGCCGCAGTTGTGACCATTTTTTTTTTCAAATGACACGCATTTTCTATACCGAAACGTTTCCAGTTAATGTAGTCTCCATGTATAATTAGAAAATTATGGGGGCCCCATGTGCATTCAGCTGACTACATTAAAGGTAAGTGCTGTCACACTGTATCCATTCCTCATTATTTATTACTTTCACTGTACTGTATCCATTCCTCATTATTTATTACTTTTACTGTACTGTATTTCATTGTAGATTTTTTATTAAAAAAAAAAAAATTGATTTTTTTTCCATCTATGTCGGACTTACGACCATTCGGACTTACGACCTGGATTTGGGTCCCTAACCCCGTCGTAAGTCGGGGTCTAGCTGTAATATGGTATGAAATAAAGTTTTGCACAAGCAATTTGCACAAAATTAGTTATAGAAAAAAAATGCATTACTGTAGTAGCTAAATCTTAAGGGCCAAACCCCTGTAAAATTATGATGTAATACTGTACTGTACAGTAATCTCCCTTTTAGCCGGCATCTTCGAACCATGGGACATGTGAATCTTCTCAAGAGTTCACAACTCAACATGAGGCCTCACTTTGTCAAGGAGAAAACCACTGAATCCAGATTTTAATTTAGATTTAATTATATGAGGTTATTTTTAGTACCTGTATAAACAATATCAACAGAGACTGTGCCCAGCTGATATGCGATATGCCAAGACATTGGTTTGGTATTATCTGGGGAATATTTGATGGTGGATATCTCACAGGTCACTTACATAATTTAAAAGTTAAACAAATTTAACTTCTGAAATCAACATAACCATAATGAACACTGTACAAATGTGATATACTGTACTCACCACATGCCAGAGCCAATCCCCGATCCAAAGTCCAGCATAGTGTGGGGAGAAAACTGTGTATCCCGTTTCTTTATCTCTCTTAGTATTCTCACTAACGAAGCAAAGTCTGGGGCCAAGCGAGCAACAACATATGCAGCTGACCTGTAACAGTAATAATATTAGTTTCCTTGTTGGTCTGATAGCTATCCAGTAGACAAATGTGAATATAAATAGTGCAGTGTACTTAATTGATACAAATGGAGGAATAGATTCCATAAAGAATGAAAACATAAACGGGTTTGCGGTTCGCGGTAAGCAGATGGTGGCTAGCTTACGAGTCTCTCCCACAGCGTAACAAGTCACCCCCATGCGCCTGCAGCATCTCCTCTCCTTTTGTTTGCGCTCAACCATTGCCTGCGATCCAGCATCTCTTGTGTTGAACTCAAAACTTCAGTGTTTCTGCTAGTGATGCTAGTGGAGTGAAACGTTTAAGAGACCTCAAAGTCAAGAGGAAACAACTACCAATCACAATGTTTTTCAAGAAAGACCCAGCCCCTCACCCAGCTGATTCGTCTCCTTCACCTACTTGGTCAGCTGCTGCCACCGCTCTACCTCCTTGCCATCCCACCACCCACCTCCCCTCCACCAACCACCACTGCATCACCCTATTCCAACAGTGATCCTGATGATCTCCCTATGCTTCAGTAACCCAACTTCAGCCTACTGTACAGTACACTTCATCAAGCTCCAAACTTCCACATACAAAGGAGAGTAGTATTGGTGACATATGTTTCTCATACACTGTACAGTACAGGAAAGCCTCCAATAACGACGGTTCTACTAACGACAAATCATATTTAAGACCCTGGTTAATTTAGGACCCAATTCAATTTACGCCATTATTTTCTTCGTATTTACGACAAAACTTGTGAGTGGCGACGCCAGCATCACTAGTATAAACAGTCGCAGCTGGCAGACTCTTTATTTTCAAGCACCTGAACAGGAAAAGGAGAAAAACTTTCTCAGGTTTCTTATGGCATTTTTGCATCCCTATTCACCATGAGCAAGAGAGCACGTGATGGTAGTGCTGGTTCAAAAGCGAAATTAAGTATATAAGCTTAGCAGAGAAACTAGATGTGTTAGAACAATATACAAAAAGTGAGAGATGTCTGTGGATATTATATGGCGCAAGCAATGAACATATTTTCTTAAGTGGATCCATTAACAGAACAAAGCATTAAAATTAACAGGGACATGAAAAACCCAAATGACGTCTACATTAAGATGTACAGTACAGTATAATGAGAAAAGAAAGCAGCTGTGCAAGGTTCTTTCGACAGCTTTATTATTCGAAGGCCTAAACCATCAACTTCAGCTACACCATCAAATTCAGCATCAAAAGCAGCTTCATCAACAACTTCAGGTTCAGTAACAGTTTCAGCAACAGCTTTATGGAAAGCTACAGCTTCAGCCAGAATTGAACCTGATGACTTTGTCATCTAAGTAAAAACTCACACATCATCATTGGCTGTCCTATGTTTTAGACTTTACAGTACCACCATTGGGTGACCATTCTAATCCCTTTAACTATCGCCCCGTTGCTCTAACTTCATCCCTCTCTAAGATTTTCGAAACTATCTTGAACTCCCATTTTCTCCGTCACCTTGAACATCATTCTCTTTTGTCGGATCACCGGTATGGCTTTCACCAGGCGAGATCTACTGGTGATCTGCTCTCCTACTGCACCCATCTTTGGTCATCCTCTCTTAGGGATTATGGGAAAACATTCGTCGTGGCTCTTGACAGCTCCAAAGCATGTGACAGGGTATGGCACAAGTTTTTGCTTTCTAAACTTTCCTCTTCTGGTTTCTCTCCCCCACTTTGTTTTCTAATCTCTAGCTTCCTTGAGAACCGATCCATGGCAGTTGTTGTTGAGGGATCGATCTCTCGCACTTTCTCTACCAATAGTAGTGGTGTCCCACGGGGTTCTGTTCTTCTTTTCACCAATGATTTACTTCACACTACAACTAATTCTATCCATTCTTATGCTGATGATTCTACTCTTCACTCTTCTTCACATTTTCCCCTTTCTCCTAACTCTTAAACTAGATATGTTTCTAGAGCTGATATCATTACATCTATCAATGCGGATATGTGCAGCACCTCCGAATGAGGAGGTAGAAACTTGGTTAAATTCAATAGTAATAAAACTCAGTATTTTCCAATTACACTTTAAAATTTAGATGATCTCCCACCAATTACATTTCAAGACGCTATCATTCTGCCAAATTCTAAAATAGATATGCTAGACCTCACCATTTCATCTAATTTCATCTAATATGTCATGGAAGCCACACATCCTCAACATTGCTAAAGCTGCCTCCCGAAAGTTGGGAATGCTGTACAGATGCCATAGCTACTTCACTAATGAGCAGTTACTTCAAGTATATAAGGGATTCATTCATCCTAACTTGGAGTACTGCTCTCATATCTGGGGTGGCTCTTCTTCTGTCCAACTGTTAGATAGGGTGTAATCTAAGGCATTTCGTCTTATTAACTCTCCTCCTTTAGTTGACAATCTTTCTTCCCTTTCTCTTCGCCACAATGTTGCTTCACTCTCTCTCTTTTATAGGTACTTTAACGGGCAATGCTCGGTGGATTTGGCATCCTGTGTACCACAGGGAAGACCGTGGGCTCGTAACACACGTCTTGCCCGCGGTGCCCACCGTTTCTCTGTGGATGTCGGTCACACTAGAATAACTCGTTATAGTGCATCCTTCTTTCCTCACAGAGCCAAACTGTGGAATACTCTGCCTTCTGTGTTTCCATACTCATACAATCTGTCTCACTTAAAAAGCTGGTTTTCTGGCATCTTCATGGTGTAGATTAATATAACCTTTTTCTTTTCTATTTTTAATTTCTTTCTATTCTTATTTACCCCCCCCCCTCCCCCCAGGCCCCGTTGTGGGTCGTTCGACCTGTGCCCGGGTGGGTTAATTCCCATGTTAAAAAAAAAAAATGTATCAGCAGGATATTGGCCTTTGTAAATAATGTTCTTACACATCATGTCAGTGCAAAAAGAAGGTCAATGTCATTATTATTATTAATGAATAAATATATACACAAGTTGCAAACTACACATTTTGTTTACTGAAACCAACATCAATCCAACAGAAACATAGTAAAGTTAACTTATTTAGCCATATTTTCCAAGTTCATTAACTAATTATTTTCCCTTATTTATCCCTATACAATTTTTTATCTGAATATTAGTCGTTGCATCATGACTCAGAATTAATTAAAGAAAGAACCTCTATTAATCCCTTCCTGGTGCATAGTTAATGGGATGTCAGGTCTGGAGTGAGGCAACAGTGAATTGGCTACACAGTTGTAAGACAGGGTATCTCACACTTGGTGAAAAAATGGATCAACAATTCAATTACTCTCAGTGAATAATCAATCCAGAATTAACTGGTCAGATCCTCTGGTGGGTTTCCTAATGACCTACTAACATTCACTTGAATACATAATAAATTCCTGAACAAGACAACACGCCGTTCCCCCCCCCCCCATCCCCCTCTCAGTGGGATAACTGCCGAGCACGTAAGAGATGTTTACGGTATGATCTTTATGTTTTTGGTCTTATGATAATTAATTTGTTTATTTTTTTTTACATACAGTAGGTCTACCCTAAATTACGAGCTGAATAATAACATAGCTCATTGCCGAGTGTTACTGGGTGGCAACTTGACAACTTAATTACATGCCTTCTCCATGGATATTATTCCTCATTATCCCTCGTTTAGTATATAATTTCTCATTATCCCTTGTTGGCAAATATTTCGCTAAAAATCGTTTTTAAGGAATGCATCCCAACTGTTAAACAAGGGACACCTGTACAGTATAGTCACTGATACAATTTTGCTAATGGTAAAATCCAATGGACTTACCCACATATGTCAATCAATGTCTGTGAACCAACTGCTTGAATAATTAATCACAACTCCTTGAATTGCCTATGTATTACCATCAATATTCTACAGCCATTATCCATATTTGCATGGGTTAGCCATTTGTCATCAGGCATGTTGTAGCAAATACTGTACTGTATAAAGAATCTGTAATGGATACTCATTACTGCAGCTCACACTAATCTAAATTGTTAAACATAGCAAATATATCCTTACTTGTGTTCATCGTACTGGATGGCGCTCCACAAATATGTTTCTTTCTTCATTTTATCAAGTACTTTAGAACTCCTAGAGTCTAATAATCGCTTTCTATCCACCTCCAATATGTTGGGAGCCATCGGGTCAACAGTTTCTGCAAATAACAGAACAGTGTTTATAAAAACTTAATCAACATTTCAGGAGGATGGTAAAAAGTATCCTGTACATACAGGATACAGCTACAGTATCAAATGCAATTAAATGAATTTCAAGGCCAATGTTTTGCAGGCCTTTTCCATGCATGTGTGGGTTACTGTGATTACCTGATGGCAGCTCTCTATGCTGTGTACTCTCTTGTAGCCTCTCTCATTAGGTTCTTGTCTCTGAGGTCATTTCTTACAACCTCTCCCCAAGTCATTTTTCACTTATCCCAAGCTCTCCTTCCCTTCACATTTAAACTCAATTATCTTTAAAACCAATTGGTCTCCACATGCCCACACCAATTCTGCCTACTTTTGTGCGAAAATTTGCCAATACAGGTAAGAGACCAAATGATCAGTTCATAAGAAAGTTGTTTGTAACCCAAAAGCCTCAAAACCCCAATTTTGCTAAGATTTCACCAACAATAAGAGATATGCACATGCCTTTGACTTTCATATCTTAGTTGCCAGTGAATAAGATTTTTTTTCATAATAAATGCCTCCAAAATCCACCGAATATATAAGAACTGAAATGGTTGGTTGGCTGTATGAACAAGTAGATCCTTTTAAAAATAGTATTACCAGTACAGTTAACCCTCACTTTACGCGGTTAATGTAACCCGGAGGGTACCGCGGAAAGTGAGGAACGCGTAAAGTGAACAACATAACATAGGGGATTAATTGAAATGGAGTCCAGGCCGATCCCCAAACTCCACTTTTTGACGACACACAACTATGTTGTAGTAAAAATATTATCTTAACTTTATGATGGCATGCACACACAATTAATAATTAAGAGAAATATCAATAATATTAGGTTTTTTAACACTTACATTAGTAGAAAAGATGGCTGGGCACACGGGGATGGGCGGTTGGTTCCGAGGCAGAGGGCAGATTATTGGCCCTCACCTGTATCACTTGTATCAATTGTATCACTATCCACCACAGAGGCTTGCAGGGCCTCTTTGTCAAACCCCCCAAAGTTCATATAAGTCCATATCCTCACTATAATTATCACTATCACTGACTTGGGCCGGCTGTAGTGGGTGGCGGGTGAAGAACTGGTAATGTTTTGATGACTGGGCGACCTTGTGCGCACCATTTTCGCGCCTCTTACACAACATGGCGGATGGCGGGAGGTTTGGATCCAAAAATGGCGCGGCTTGCCAGCCGCTCTCCGCGTAATGGGGTACACGCACCGCGGACTGTGAGCATGTTAGGTTCCGGCAGGGCACCGCGTTAACGGTGAACCGCGGAATGCGGGACCGCGTAATGTGAGGGTTGACTGTATTCTAAATACAGACGGAGCCCACAAATTCATGTCTCAATCGACCATTTTTTTTAAATCTGTGAATCGTTTTGAGAGATCCCAAGTTACTGAGTTCTGCCAGTTTGTGCTCATTTTTTAATACAACATTACCTCTGTATACTGAAATAATTGGTGAGCAGCCAGTTCAGTATTAGGAGTTTTTTAGCATTAAGCAAATCCAAAAATTCATTCCATACCAAAGTTTGATAAAACAAGACAAAAAACATCAAACAGCATCTGTATGAGTTTATCTTGTGTGAGTTAAGGTAAATATTTTGTTAATTTCAATAATATCTGAGATAGGAGAATAAGTCCAAGTCCGACTTAGGATCGAAAGATAAAAAAATACTTAGAAAACTAATGGAATCCAACAAGATTGCATCACCATAGTTGTTTAATTTGTTCAGCAAATAAAAATTAAATCTGCAACTCAAAATATAACACATCACCAGTCAGCTGTGTCCTCTGAGATAGCTACACATGTTGCCATTTTTACTTATAGTGATAAGTTTTGAAGCCCTTTCTTTTCTAGGAGATTTCTGACATTAGAAAGTACAAATCCAAATGTTCAAAAAGTTCTTTCAACCCCTGCTGATGATGCAACTGCTGTAAATAATTGTCTAGAAACATTCATTACATTATTATCTGGTAAATCATGAGAAAATACTGTCAACAAGCAAGAGGCGAGACAGAAAGGAAAGACGGAATACAGTATTGGTACAGTACAATGTATAACGAGGACCACCTACTACATCCTAAATACTGTACTGTACTGTAGTTGTATAATATCCACTGCAGCTATACTACTGCAAAGAATCTCAAGAGAAAAACATATATTTCAATTATTGGTAAAAAATTAATATAATTTAAATCATGATACAGTATTTTTTTCCGATTTAAATTTATTTCAATCATAATAACCAAGACTGTGATACACTTTTTTATACTTATTTTTTTACCCATTATGTCTGGAAGAATATCTATAAGCAGCCAAGGGGAGGCATCAACATGGATATATAAATGTAGGTCAAAAGAAGTGTGGAGCATCAGGTTGATATTGGATTTAGCTTGGGTTTGGCTAGGTCAATCATTAGAACCTTTCTCAAGAATGCAGACAAGATAAAGCCTTTTGTCCAATCTAAAACTTTGTTTACAAAAACCAAGAAGCCTTTAGTTTCCCAGAAGGATGAGCTACAGCCTGTCCTATACAGTACTTCTGTCAGTAGCTCCTCCCATCTTGCTCATCACCACTGCCAGTTAAGTGAAGCGCCAACCAAATTACAAACTTCTATGTCATTATGATAAAAAATTTATTCTGTAACTTACAAAATGTTTTAATACATTTAGCTATCATATGCAGTTGTATTATTGCTACTGTCACTATTGACACTATGTTGTAATATAATAGTGACCACTTACAGAGACACTGTATTTGTTTGAATGATAAACTTTCCAGGATTACATCAAGAATGCTATTAGAGTTACCTGTACAGCACTCCCTTATTGATTGAGCTGCCAGAATTGGAGTATTGGAAATCCATGAGTAAATTACATGCCTTTTGATTCAATGTCTCTATAACAAGTTTAATAGAGAAGACCTTCACAACTCTTGTTTACCTTTACTCTTGATAAATGCTTCCACTTGTGCCATTTTGTCCTTGTACTCATGAGCCTCTAGTGATGCATGTCTGGACCATAGACAATGTGATAATTTGGTCGCTTCTTTTGCCAGGTTCTTCACAGAATAATCTGCAATACAGAAGACTCAGTGAATAGAATGAAGTGTACAAATTACTCTACCAATGTCTTTAATATCTTCACATCATGTAAAGTACCTATTATACCTCATACAATTTATTCATTCACATGAACAATTATAAACTGGGAATTGATCAGAAATTCCGAGTATACTGTATTGTCAAGCACAGACTGAGTCACTCCAATTACAGTACTAAGCCTATAGGGTAGAAAATAGTCCAGCAGCCAAGTGGGTATGTTTTACTTAACCTTGTAAAATACCTCCAAACCAGCTATTGTTGCTTCTAATAGGGGAAGCTGTGTACAAGGAGATTCTAAATGATGCCCAGCTAGCATCCTTAAGCATTTAGAGATACTGTATCTACATACAGGGGGATGCAAAATTCGCACTAAATGCGGGGATCCCAGGAACGTAACCCTTGCATACTCTGAGACCCCACTGTATATGCTTAGCCAATTTATACTACCAACAAAGCATAATACAGTATAAGATGACAATCAAATACTATAGTATGTTTTCAATTGACTGCTTACCTTGGGTTCTGTTTGGCCTGAGAACACACCCCCTAATTTAAAATGTGTTTGATGGCTGTGAAAGACGGAGGCCATCCTAACAGCAATATACACTACATAAATTTTCCAGTGCTGTGTGACACCAGTCTGAGAGGAAAGGGTTGCAATCAAGTAGAGGTCTGCCAATTATGTTGTTCTGGTGCTTAGAGATTGATGACTGCACTGGGCATGAGGGCGTGATTGAAAGACGTCAGTATGCTGTCATAAGGTGTGACAGTGCCTTAATATGCCACCTAGATTTCTCCATCTATAATTTTCCTGCCCCTTCATTACCTTTCTCCCCACCCTATTTCACAGTCTCCTTATCTCCCCAATCTTACCTCACTCCGTTCTGCTTTCTAGTCAAACTTCTCTCTGCCACCCCCGCCCCTCTTACCAAGACAGATTACCGGGTAATCCCTTACAAACACTGCATACAGTACTTGGTTCAATTTATTTGGGGAACTGTGTTAATATGCAATACTGTATAGTTACTCTTACAAAAGACATGGTACATATTTAAACTAACTTAGTACAGTATACTGTACACTTTACATATCTGGTCATTAATTGAAAGAAAAATAAATGTTTATGGCAGATCCTCACAAACTTACCTGTAAGGATTGTGTTAACAGCTTGAATGAGATCATCAGGCAGGGTAACTGTGCCTCCACCAAAAACTCCTGGGTGATGGCGGGCCTTCAGAGATCCTGTCTTTATTTCCTCAGATAAGTCTGCATCAAGTTTGAAGTTAAATTTTGGTCTCAACTTGGAATCTGTTGAACAAGACTGCAGATTTTTTTTATTTTAAAATATATAATTTCTGAAATACATACCAGTATAACAGATTTATTATTTACTTGGAATAATATTAAAAGAGGAATGAATAAATATTAGCTTCAATATCTAATTCAAAATCTGTAAATGACAAAGGAGAGCTGTTAACACTGTGCAAGTGAGCTAGTACCCCAAATTTGACCAACACTTAACCACTTTGTGAAAAAATTGATGTTACTCAATAACTATAAAAAATTAAAAGACCAAACTTAAACCAAAAGCTGGAGGAGTAACCCTGTGATCTCGTTTTTCTAGTTAAGTCCAGAGTCACGCAGCTCCTCATAATACAGTCAAGCAGTTATACATCTTAATACAATGGCGTCCAGAGCCCTTATATGCAAAACTTTCATGCAAATGACATAATAGTACTATTAGCTAGCAGTAAAATTTAAAAGTTATACACAAAGCTTAACTAGCAAACTTTTACCGCACAAATAATTGTTTGTTAAGTACCGCTAAACAGCGCTGAGGATAGCAGGAGTTCATCATATAAAATGGTCTTATGGCTGAATAACCTAAATAAAATTATGAAGATTAATTTCAATATTTAAATTTATATACATTTTGATCATTAAAATAAAATGAAATCTAATCTATGCGGTTTGAAGGAGGATTTATTAACCAAAGATAGTGATCGGTGACTTTTCCTTGCCGTGCTGTTTGTAAACAAACATACAGTATTGTTGAGGAAATGGAAGTTTCAACCCCACGAAAGAAAAGGAAGCCCAGTTGGACAGCAGACCATACTTTATTATTGGTGGATGCCATAGAAATGAAAAAGTTAATATTGAATGGCCACTTGAAGGTTTTCCTGAATAATAAAGACAAAAAGAGGGGGTTATTTTTTGTTATCAACCCATCACCTTTTACAATTTTTTTTCTTACCGTTTAGTAGATCTCACCGAGTAACGAAAGAATATTCTTAAATTAAGTGGCGCATTCCAAAAATAAATGCGATATTCACGATTTATTAGTCGGAAAAATATATTTTTCATGTGAAAATAGGTGATGGGTGGTTAACGAAAAATAACCAAAGAGGGCCTGGCTGGAAATCACCATGAGAGTCATTGCTGTGTTTCCTGGTGTGGTAAGGTCAGTGACAGAGTGTGAGACACACTGGTTCTCAGATATAGTCCAAGTCAAGAAAGAATTTCTCTGCTATAAAGAGGGAATACAGTGGGGCATGCTATAACGAACGGATCCTTCTACGAATATTCCTATAACGAACGGTTTTACCTATAAAATTGAGAATGCTATAACGAACGAAACTCCTACAACGAACATAATTTAATTTTTTTTTTTCTAATTTATTGTTTTATTATTACAAATATTAATGATATTCTTTATTTCAGGGGTTTAGATGCATATTTATGCACTTTTTAACAATTTTTACAATTTTATATTATATTTTTCAGTGTTAAGTGGTTGTATTTGGGGGCCTGGAACGGATTAATCCTATAACAAACGAATCCTATAACGAACAAGGTTCTAGAACCAATTAGATTCGTTATAGCATACCCCACTGTACACACAATATATTCACACTATACTGGACCCCCTTTCTGATGGGAGGCTTTACCCTGGATGACCAAAACTGTAATAATACCCAAAGCCCTGCCCACTTTGAACAACTAATATTGTTGGTAATTTTATCGGTTCTTAAAATACTCAAAAAATATAAATCTCCGACGGAAACGTTATGGAATAAAAAAATTTTTCACCCAATATAAGACTTCTAAATATTAATCTTTTAATGGTAATGATGCAGTTTACAGCAACCACAGAATTCACTTCACTCAATCGATAGAACTATTTTTTTCTATGATCATTTTCTTATATTACACTTGTTGCAAATTGATAAAAAGGAAGTTATTGAATTTTAAAAAGAATTAAACCAGAGCACCTGTTGCCCCTACCCTGTTGCTCAAATTGAGTGTTGTTCGTACGTTCACTTACCTTCCGCGAATGTGCCGCCAATCAAATGGAAGTGGCCGCAACCAATCAAATCTAGGGCGGAGGCTGCAGCCAATCAAATCCGATAAAAAATCTTAACTTTTGATTCAACCAATTAGCGTTCAATATTCAGCATGGGTGCTAGGATGCGGGACATTTTTAATGAGTTGCAACACGGAGCCATAATGTGCTGGGTGCGATTTCGATAACTGGAAGTTTATCGTATTATTTAATTCTAAAAATAAGGAAACTTTAGAAAACAGAGGAAGCCACGACATATTCTGGTCCCTGACTCAGATTCTGACCCAGACTTGTGGAGGCTGACCACGCGACTCTAGGGTTATTACATAGTGCTTGGGGGTCCGGTGGCGGAGCCCCCGGCTAGGTTGTTAGGTAAGGTTTAGTTTGGTTATATGGTATAAGTTAGCAAGCACAGAGTACTGGGAATTCAGAACACGCAATCAATAAAACTATTGAGGGGGAGGGGGGAGCTAAATCACAAATGAGTGATTTCCGACAAAAAACGAAGGTCAGACTTTAATTAATCGCATCAAAACCCAACAGAAAACCAATTTTTTTCTTAAACTTCCATTGTTGCTGTAATGTACACATTTACCCTTTTAATATCCCAAATTATAGGCTAAGATTATATTTCATGTACACCAACTGTTTTACACCGTCAACCGGTCCGACTAATTACCCAAATGTAGCAAAATGTAGCCGCAATGAAGTCAAATAATGGTCCTACATGAATAAATCGGACTGCTAATCACTTCTCGACTAGTATTTGGTGTCACAAAGTAAAAAAAAATTGGAAAACTTACTTTAATCTGAGTTAATAGATCGCGTGCATGTACCGAGGGAGCGAGTAATTACCCAAATGTAGCCGCAATGAAGTCAAATGATGGTCGTACAAGCGTAAATTGGGCTGTGAGTCACTTCTCGATTATTATTTGGTGTCATAAAGTCACAAAAAATTGGTAAACTTAATTTAATCTGAGTTGTGTTGTGTTAGGTTAGGTTAGGTTAGGTACATGCACTTGATCTATTAACTCAGATTAAATTAAGTTTACCAATTTTTTGTGACTTCATGACACCAAATACTAGTCGAGGTTAGGTTAGGTTAGGTAGATGCACTCGATCTATTAACTCAGATTAAATTAAGTTTACCAATTTTTTGTGACTTCATGACACCAAATACTAGTCGAGGTTAGGTTAGGTTAGGTAGATGCACTCGATCTATTAACTCAGATTAAATTAAGTTTACCAATTTTTTGTGGCTTCGTGACACCAAATACTAGTCTAGTCGAGGATTAGGTTAGGTTGGGTAGATGCACTCGATCTATTAACTCAGATTAAATTAAGTTTACCAATTTTTTGTGACTTCTTGACACCAAATACTAGTCGGGTTAGGTTAGGTTGGGTAGATGCACTTCGATCTAATGCTCAGATTAAATTAAGTTTACCAATTTTTGTGACTTCTTGACACCAAATACTAGTCGAGGTTAGGTTAGGTTAGGTACATGCACTTGATCTATTAACTCAGATTAAATTAAGTTTACCAATTTTTTGTGACTTCATGACACCAAATACTAGTCGAGGTTAGGTTAGGTTAGGTAGATGCACTCGATCTATTAACTCAGATTAAATTAAGTTTACCAATTTTTTGTGGCTTCGTGACACCAAATACTAGTCGAGAAGTGATTGGTAACCCGATTTATTCATGTAGGACCATGATTTGACTTAATTGCGGCTATATTTGGGTAATTAGTTGGACCCCCGTCAACACTTCCATTAAGCTCTCCTATACATATTATAAAAAAGCCATGCGAGACAATGTCAAAGGTAACTTCATAATAACAAGGATTTACTCACTCTCAAAATACACCTGTATAAAGGTGTGATCTGTCCACGAGTATTCATGTTTGAGCCTCTTAGATTATCGAGGGGAACTCCAACTCCAAGTTTGTTTACTCCCTCCACCTGCCCTCAGTGCCGTGGTGCCTCAGTTGAAGGTAAATTATCGCGCTGGATCTTCAAATTATCGGAAAATTCCTGACATTATTAGTACTTACTGTATATTTATAGGGAAGTTAACTTTAATTAACGGAGTTATCACGCACGATATTTTGAAAAATCTGTGGGAAGCAAGACTTCCCATGAAAATCCAAATAATAAAAAAAAAACTGATAATGTTTCCAACCAAATAAAGGCTTCATGAGAACAATGAGCAAGATATTATTTTTTTTTACGGGGATTAGCCCACCCGGGCACAGGTCACTGACCCACATCGGGGCCTTGGGGGAAGAAAATGGGTATTATTGCGTTTACACACCGTTCATTCCTACCACTAATCTATTATTATATTCGAATAAGACATCTGATTATAAGATAATTTTCACCTATTACATTACTGACGGAAATGTATAATAAAGGAGATAGCTTTTCCAAATAAATTTCTATTTTCTTCCATTACTTCCCGCCATTATCGTGTGCCTCTCACCCAACACTGTGTCTCTGGCGTCTCCTTCATAGATCATGGCGCAGGCGTACCCGTACCCGTACCCGTACACCTCACGCGTTTTTGCTAATTCAGAGTATATTTGGCCAATCAAAATCGAGTTTTATTTTGGGTCTCATATTTTGAAATTTAAGTTCAGTTCCGACCTTGGAAGTCTGGGTTGGATGTCACCTAAAGTATATGGAGCTGATTGCGAGTTTTTGGAAAAAAAAAACGTAGAAACTATAGCATTTTTTCGATCGCATGGTGTTCTTTAAACCTCCGTAAAGTGTACTAAGAGCAAGACTGAATGTAAATATCACAAAGACCAACATATGTGGCGTTGTGTAAGAATCCCAGAATGCAACAACGAACAAGAACCAGGCCAATAAGGTAAGAAATAGGTGATTCCATCATATGGTGAGAGTCAGTTAGGTTAGGTTAGGTTTTTCTAATGTTTTTTGTGTATTTTTTAGTCGCTTAGCCACTTGTTTTCGGAAAACGTCAAACGAAAAAAAAATCGCTAAAAAAACGGCTAATTTCCGCCAAAAATGAAGGTCATATTGGTCTAAACACACAAATACACTAGAAAAATATATTTTTTACTTGCTAAAAGTGAAAGGTGTGACAATGCAAATTTACCAGAAAATCTAATATTAACAATAATAACATAAATAAAATATATATATATATATATATATATATATATATATATATATATATATATATATATATATATATATATATATATATATAATTCATAGTAAATAATTATAAATAAAAAAAATGAAAAAAAAATAACAATAAAGATCCACCAAGAAATACAAAAATTAAAAAAATATCAAAAGTGAGAAACAATATACTGTACTGTACTGTATGTTGTGTTGTCGATAGTAAGAGAAACAATTGAGACCGTGCAATTGTGTGTAAATGAGACAGAAAGTCAGATGAGCAACCTGGGACTTGGTCACAATTTTTGTGATGCCTTTGGCAACAGGTGGTACACCTACCACTGTGGTAGGTGTAGTGGATACTCCCCCCTACAACTGCTGAGTTGTCACTTACCAGCCAACCAGCGGCGAGTACCACAGACCGGGTCTCGCTTTTGGACTGCGTGGCTATTGGCCAGTTACCGCCTTCACCTTAGCCAATCAGCTGCGCCGCTCACTTTCTTTTACAGATACTGAAACTAATGTGAGGGTTGAGCCTGGATATGATTTGCAATTTCAGCCAAATTTTGTTTAAATTTGGTAACAGCAGCCTTCACAAGTTCTGTGGTGTGAATATTGGTGAGCTTTGAACTGTACTTGTTTTGCAATAAAAAAATTCCTCTTCCCAAAGAGGGTTAAATTTGCGATTTTCTTCTGCAATTTTTCGTTTCTTTGTTGCTGGAGGCGGCATGTTTCCTTTCAGGTCTGAAACAGAATACCTATGTTACAGAACCTTTCTCTGTCACTTGACTTGAGTCACTCACATTTCAAAAAGTATTAATTGCAGCAATTAATTATAGACACAGTAATAGGCAAAAGCTAAATATGTTGTGGGTTACTCATAAAGGGTAAACAAAACGCAATGCAAAACTAGCTTAGCCTTGCCTAACATTCTGTGGCCCCAGCAGATGAAACTTGTCAGCAAGCAACTTATCTCTACACATATGTGTGATGCATGCACAAATCCCCTCGTTATAAAAATGTATATGACCATCGTGATTCCAGTGCAGTTATCTGAAATATCTACAGTAGTGGGCGTATTCTTGTAGCTGTCAGTTGATGCAGTTTTGAGGTAGCAACAAACGAGCTGCGATAACACACGCTCTTTTCTACTACATTACGACTAAATAATTTATTGTTATATAAACAACCTTGTTCTACATATATTCACCATTAATTTTCAATGTTATTATGTTTAAAACTTTCCAAAAAAACTAGGGAACACTCAGCGTGGATCAAGCCCGGATAACGTTACGCTGTTTTCGCCTTGCTTTCATGGCGACACTTGTGCCTGAGGAAATCTAATAATATTGAAAAAATAATATCTCGGTTATCCTTAATTTCAGTCGGAAATATCATAGAAAAAAGTCTTAGAATTGTCTAAACATTACGAAATACAAAATAAAAACAGCGAGAGAAGGACCGGTGTATTTACTATAAATTTACTATCGTTTTCGCCGTACTGTTGCCGTTAATCATATATAAGGCAATTGTTGCCATTAATCGTTTTCGCCGTACTGTTGCCGGTAATCATATATAAGGCAATTGTTGCCATTAATCGTTTTCGCCGTACTGTTGCCGTTAATCATATATAAGGCAATTGTTGCCATTAATCGTTTTCGCCGTACTGTTGCCGGTAATCATATATAAGGCAATTGTTCATTCGAAACTAATTTCCCAATTGTCTTCTGATATTCGAATGGATACTCCTATCATTGTAGATTTCTGCTCTCGTAAACAAGGTATTGTAGTGGATTCCTCCCGTACAAACGTTGTTTATCGCTGGCTAGCCGACCCCGAGAATTCCCCAGTGTATGCCTCGTGGTCTAGGTCAGCAACCAGCGCCGCCTTACATGACTGAGGTCAACTATTAAGCCACGCCTACCCCGCTATATAAGACGGAACGGAACGGAACTGTACAGCGTTAGGCATGTCATTTATGAAGCAAACAAACAACAGCGGGCCCAATACACTGCCCTGTGGTACCCCGCTTGTGACGGGTACACATGATGATTTCGTGCCAATAATCACCACACATACTTGCGGTCATGTAGCATGTCTCCGACCCACGCTAGGACATTTCCCCGGGCCGAACCCCATATCCTTCCAGTTTAATTTTCAGCCTCTCATGGGGTACACTGTCGGAAGCCATGGCAAAATCTAGGTGCTATATATTGTCGATATTGCCACCCCGTTTCAGAAGTTGGGCCCAAATATCCAGTACCTTGAGTAATTGTGTTAAGTAAGAGCGCCCCTGCATAAAACCGTGTTGGCAATCCTTTACAAGGTTGTTTTGTATTAGATGTTCCATCATGGCTGTCATAGTCACAATAGCATAGCTAGTCTGTTTAATACTCAATTATTCATATTATGCTAAATCGCCCACAAAACATGTAAACCTTTTGAGTCCCCCAGTTAAAGCGTTCGTTCTCTAACCATTTCAGGACGTCTTTGTTCCTCCGTTTTCTATATTTTTTACTCTATCAGGGACTCGGTTATTTTGAATACCTTTTTCGAGTGTTCACGAATTTGAAATTGTGAGTGAATGAATTTACTGTACAGCCAATGATTACCTACAATGAGAAAAATATTCTAGATGTATTGAGTATATGTTGAAGGCCCTATAAATCTTTTTGTGCGGAGAATTTCGTTTTAGGAAATTATGTTTTGAGTACTCATTCTGCCGGCTGTAAATCATATGTTTCGTGTATTGTTACGCGATTGTAATTCAAAACTGAAGTCACAGCGTTTTGATCTATGAACATCAGAGAATCCGATGGGTACCTAGAAAGTGTTGTCAATCTTGTATTGTATAAGTTAGATAGTATTCTGAAATGTAAACAAAAAACTGACTTATCGCTAGAGTTTAACGGTTGAACTCAGTTAACTGCTCCCTAAGCTCTGCCTCCAGTACACTGCCATTCAGAGCATTTGTCGCCAGTTTAATTCTTGTCTTTGAAAGCTTAGTCACTGCTTAGTTTAAAAAAAATAAACTTAAAAAATTTAAATAAGTTTGTAGCCTAATTTTCACACGTCAATGTGTAAAGAAGCGGAGTCTGTTGATATATCTGTGGAAGTTACGGCTTGGTAGCTGATGGGTGAGCGTGGAATGAGAGGCTGACTCGACCTCACTTACGCCCAGACACCTCTCCATGACAGGTACATTCAGAATTCCGTGTCTCCCCCATATTTATGTTACTGGAAGCAGTCAGAAGTCTAGCATTTTTGTCAGGTAACCTGTATTGTTGGTACTCAAGTGAACTATGAGTATAGTGGTGTGTGTTTTTTTAGAGGTAAACCAAGTAAGGATGTATGTTGTAAGATATACTGTACCTTGTTGAGAAGTACACGAGTGTTGCTCATGGTAGTTGCGTGTACTGGAAGGAGGCAGGAGTCTAGCATTACTGTAATAAACCATTTTTATTGTATGTTAGGGGTATTATTCTCCTACAGTGTCCACCTTTGTTTCTCCCCATATCATGGTACCATTATTACTGTTACCCCGTGTCCTAACCCCCGAGCCAATGCTACCACACGTCAGAGGATAGGTAGTGTCTTATGAAGTAAAGTAACTAAGACCTAGCGAACATGGAGTGAAGTAATAACTTGTGAGAGAGAAGGTTTGCAGAGTTAAGAAGATAAGACAGATAGAAAAGTAGTTGTTTGAGGTAGTGGGACTGAGAAATTAAATTAAAGTAATATAGGAAGAAGGTCCCCTGTAGTTAGTGGAGTCTCCTACTTGGTGAGGCTTTCTCTCGTGTCTCTAGCACCCCTACAAAATGGAGCACAGCGGTGGGATCTTGTCCCACTCACCCCTATATTCTGAATTGATATCAATGAAGGAGATTTCATCTGTGAAAGGATCGTATTTGCTGTTACGTATTTGGCGTTTGAGGAACACAGAATTCGGGGTGGTTAACCAGGAGGGTATGGCTCTTTCACTCAGGTCACAGGCGAGTATTCGCTTGGACCAGTGTGAGACAGCCGTTAAATGAAGGGGGGGGGGATTACAGGGGGTAGTAGTGGTAGTTGATAATGATCGAATGCAGTGGCGAGCATCTGTGAGAACTACTTCCTATTGTGTAGTAGACAGTTTTTTTTAAATGATCCCATTATATCGCTGTTTGATCGTTGTACAGTACTAACTTGTAGGCAGTTGACAGACTTGTGGCAACTCATTCGTGTATGAACTGTTTAAGCCCCTCCAACATGAATAATGTCCCACAGTCTGAATGTACTACATAGTGCAGGTATACAAACGATAATAAACATTAAGTCGATTTGACGAAGTATAAGGTTATTTCCACTAAGGTCTTTGTGAGGTTGGGGGGTGACTAATCTACGAAAAATAGACATAAACGTATCGCTGAATGTAACAAGTACTACATTGCACTTAGCCTAATTGAAATTGGTGTATCATTTCCACATTTCAACATTCATTGATCAGTAATACAGATAATTATCAGTACTGTATAATGCGCTAAATAGCGAGAGCCGCGTCTCATTTCAAAACAAACATGGCAGGCGGTGAACGAGAAATTAATTCACTCAAATAAATGGAAATGTCAGCACATCTCGTTACCTGTTCCTCGGTAATTGAATTAAAGGGTGAGGCCCCCAACAGAGTTATGGCTATTAAGTATCTTCATCATCAGGTATATCCCGTCTCCTGCAGGTAATATAATAATGTTTCTAGAATTTACAAACTCGCCAGGCGCCACGCTGTACTTATACTTTCCGTGTTTACATTTTCATTTCCATCACCAGCTTTTGATTTCTCCCCCACTCTCGCCATCTTTGTGATGACTGGAGATGGATCTGTCATTGGTTAACGGATCAACCAATTAGAGATCGTATTTGACTAAGCATTCATCAATCGTCTAGGAAAGATTAATTAAATTTTCATAACCATATATTGCTCTCTCTCTCTCTCTCTCTCTCTCTCTCTCTCTCTCTCTCTCTCTCTCTCTCTCTCTCTCTCTCTCACTCAAATCGCGTGTTATTCTATGCTGTATATAGTTTAGAGTGTTATTATTACAGTTATTATTTAGTTATGAGTTATTCTTGTATCTCCACGAATATATATATATATATTGTACGAATCTTTGAGAACGTGGACGAGATAACGAGATAGGGATGATGAACCCTGTGTGTCTCATTTAATCTCTCTACCCCTCCTTCTCCTGCCTTTATCCTCGTTTTTTAATCTCATCTACTTTCCTCTCCCCTCTCATTCATCCCCTCATATCCCCTCTTCTCGCTCACCCCTCGCCCTTCCCATCATCGCTCTCTCTCTCTCTCTCTCTCTCATACACACATACAGTTCTTTATTCCTCATTTTTCACCTTTTCCTTCCTTCCTCATTCCCTCTCATACTTCTCTCCTGCTTTGCTCATTCCTCCCCTCTCACACTTCCCTTACTCCTCCTTTCTCATCCTTCCCTCTCACTCCATCCCTCTTTTCATTTCCCCCACTTCTCTCCTCTCATACGTCCCTCTCACTTCTCTCCTCTCATACGTCCCTCTCACTCCTCTCCTCTCACCCTCCTCTTTCACACTTCCCTCTCACTCTTCCCCTCTCACACTCCCCTTCTCTCCCGTCTCACTAGACTATAATGGACAATAATTTACTTAATGACACACTTAATTAAACGAGAGAACGAGATTAACACGAGACACCTTTGTTTATCATGCTGGCTGAGGTAAACAAAGGCGGTTTCACTTGGGGGTTCATATTATGGTACCAGAAGGTTCATTTGGGTTCATGTTAAGGTACCAGAGGGTTCATTTGGGTTCATGTTAAGGTACCAGAGGGTTCATTTGGGTTCACGTTAAGGTACCAGAGGGTTCATTTGGGTTCACGTTAAGGTACCAGAGGGTTCATTTGGGTTCACGTTAAGGTACCAGAGGGTTCATTTGGGTTCACGTTAAGGTACCAGAGGGTTCATTTGGGTTCACGTTAAGGTACCAGAGGGTTCATTTGGGTTCACGTTAAGGTACCAGAGGGTTCATTTGGGTTCACGTTAAGGTACCAGTGGATTTATTTGGGGTTCACATCAAGGTAACAGAGTAGACAGGTGGAGAGGCCGCCCCTCAGTTGAGCCACATCTGTGATAACTAGTGTCCTCTGTCACTTAATGCCCGCTAATTGTGTACTATTTAGGTGTAATTATTTGTACAAACGAGAGGAGAATATACACTTCCATACCAACTGCCTATGAGAGAAACTTCAGTTATCATCACTAAGGCCATCAGTACCATGATCACAAAATGATAAAGTTCAAAGTTGCGTCGATCAAACCTTGTCTTTGGTATTTACAACTTGCAATAATGAACAATTGATAATAATGTTCCTGTGTTGTATTATTAAGAGTACGATATAATAAAACCTGGAATACATCGGTACGAAACACTGAATTAATGTTGGAAATAAAGTAGATAAGGTTGTGGTTATATTGCAACAATATCTTGCTCTTGTTAGACTCTATCTTGATAATGTTGTTCAGTTTCATTGATCAACTTTTTGAATGGATACGGATCCTGTTGAGTCAATACTGAGAAGAATAAGTGAGATATTTCTGGGTCTTAAAAACCTCCCATTTGAATATAGACAAAAACTTAAATTGAATTCCCCGGAAAGATGGAGAGAGAGCGTGATGGCGGAGATAGAGCGACCTGCTTTGCACTATACAGTTCACCTGCTTCCTAGAGACTATAAAACCATTGACAGCGCTACCAGAGGCTGACACAAACTACTAACCATTATAAAATATTTTCAAAACTAATAAATATGAATATAGGTATAAACATTCTTCATACTTTTACACTACATTTTGCAGTAACGATTCCGTAAATAATGCAAACAGCAAATACATCTCTACGCCCTGGTACAGTGTTGTATATTGAATTAGCACTCCCCCTCCCTCTCTCTCCCTCCAACACAGAGAGTTGTATCTCTTACAATGTTTTACTGTTGTTGGACTTGTGTATTACAAATACTGCGAGGCACTTAAAAACCTTCGTCGTTGAAGCGCAGTAATAACATCATAACAACAACTCTCGCTTTCTCCTCTCTCTGCCGTTCTTTTCCCTCTCTTCTTCTTCTCCCTCTCCCCTTCTTCTCCCTCTCCCCTTCTTCTCCCTCTCCCATTCCCTCTCCCCTTCTCCCTCTCCCCATCTTCTCCCTCTCCCCTTCTAAATTAACAATAACACCCGACATAAAAACACACCACAACATAGGAGTAAGGCCCGACATATAATTAGAACGATACCAGACTAAAAATAATGATTCACAATACAAATACTGTACTTTTGGAGAGCTGAGGATAGGTTGGTTGCTCAGGTTCCAGGTTCACAAGTGACCCCTGTAGGGGCTCCGCACGTCTGGCCTCTGGACGATGCGAAATTCAGGTACAGACTGGCTGCTAAACCAGCCGGTTTTCCTTATACAGGTAAAGGCCTAAACACCGGCAGGAGAACGGAGTTCCAGGTGTGACAAGTTCGGGTATAGTCACGTGATCCTTGTTTTGCTAAAACCGTAGACTTCAACCCTGTAATTCGGGCGACAATCGTGTGGCTCGTTAAGCTTGTTGAGGAAGACGAGCTCACAGAGACGGACGTCTTTACACAGTATATTGGATGGGCCGTCCTTACAGGAGGTAACACCAATCACCAACTTGTTTACTTCATCTTCACAGCATTGTTGTTTCTTTCAACAGTGACAGTGTTACCATAAATGTTTGTGAGTCTGTGAGAGTTTACCGAACCCTTCCTCGAGTAATTATGTCGGATATTTATTAATGTGAAGGATGGGTTTTAATGTTAATGCACCACAAATCGAACCAGCTTTAGTTGTTGGTCAGTTAACGTTAGCAAAGTTGTGGTCAAGCAAGATTATTTAAGGTATTTCTGTTATAATCTCTTCAGTAATCTCTACACGATATTAATTTCGAAGAGTGTAAGACAGTTGAGTGCTATTGTAACTTACTGGCCCATGCAATGAGTGTTGTGTTGTGTTGTGTTGTGTTGTGTTGTGTTGTGTTGTGTTGTCCTCTCGGTGTGTGATGATTCTGGAGGCGTTTGATTTTACCCTCAAGATTAAAATAGTGTATTTTTTTCTATTTTTTTTAACCACTAAGCTCAGCGTCTTGTGCCTCCGGAGCATTCAAGATATTTGGGAGCAAACATCTTTGTTCACAGACCATTGTGAGATGATAATTATGAGCCTGTGGTGATGACAGCAGCCTTAATACACAATGAGGAAGAAGAATTCAAGGAAGGTGATTTTTCTTTAAACCTTCTTTTAACCTCTGACCTACCTAAATGTACTAATTATATTCATGTAACATATTAGAAATGTCTAGCCAACAGTTTAATATTTATTCAGAACTTCTAAGGAAATTTTAGTGAAATCTCTATGTAAGATGATAACTAGAAACTCCTCTCAAGAACAAAGTCGTGTGTTCAGTGAATTTAAGTATCAAGGCAGTATTAGTCAGTAATTCTCAGATATCAGGTATGGGGAGGATACTTCAACATGCAGTCGTGCAGTAACAGTCAATTGTTTATAATTAATCTTAATACATCAACTTGATAGGCCGGGTCATGACAAGTCGCCAGTCCTACGCCAGGTAAAGTCAGATGCACAAGAATATAAAGAAGTAAATGGTAAAATAGACACAATAATAAGAGCAATGTGATGGTCGTTGTATAATGGTGCTCATAAAAGTACGTAAGTAAGGCTCTCGGATCTGGTATCACTAATAAATGGGGGATGTAATGACAAAGGTTCACTGGCAAGAGTACGTAAGTCACACGAGCACATAATGGGCCCTCATCGCGGGAAAATCGTGGGTTTGTGACGCCACACTTCATATACGCGAAGTTGATTGGCTGATACGTACGTAATGCCCTCTCTTGCTTGAACCGATAATGTAGGGGAGAGAGAGGAAGAAGATATGTCTGGGTTACTGGCCCCCGTGTGTCCACAATGTCTTTCCTAGCAACATATGATAGCCAGAGATGACATTCAGAATGAAATACTTAAGAAAGCTGACATCATTACTGGCGTCAGCGGGGTCACCTAAGTAGTGTAATTAGTGGCGTCTGCATGAGTGTCTGTTATGTTTACAATGCAGTAAAATACGGAAATGGCTAGTGTTCATACCTGGTTACATGTACCCACCATTATAACACATATGGCCACGATATTTTAAGAGTTAAGAATGAAGAACAAGTAGTGGCAGGTTCAAACTGGATAATCATTTGTATGTACGTCCCACGGCACCTAGAAACGAAGGTGAGATGCGATATACAATTAAGATCCCAACTTAGGACAAGCACCATCAGGATTGCAGCCAAGGTATAGTAGCGAAATAGTTTAAATGACTTTGTTAAATCTACGCATCAATAGACCAAAGTTGTGCAATGACTTCCAGACACTGAATGTACCTGTTAAAAGGAACAATACCTCTGGATAAACAAAAGATTTACAAAACCTAACAGGAGACGTACCGTTTGTGGCCTCGTGGGAGTAAATGACTGTTACTCAATGATTAAATATTCCACACACTTTATGAGAACTAATCGAAATAGATTTTAAGTGATTTGTTTTGCATTTTTCATTTTTTCCAGGATTATTAGTAAAAGGTATATCTGAGAGTAAGAGGTTTAATATGCTGAGCGAGGCGTGACCTTAGTGAAAGGGGTCTGGCAACCACCCGAGGCCCCAGAAGGTGTGTTTTATACGACACTAACACTGTACAGGGAATCTAATTTAGTTTTTTCCCGACACGAGAGAGTGACCTAAATACGTAAACGTTTTCTTCACCTCCCACCACCCACTGTCGTGATCCCTCTCAAGTTTAATAAACATCATGTTGCCCTCAAATTATTCAATCATTCGGCAGTGTTTTTAAGAGTTAGATTTATCACCATTATCTGCAGGTGGGTGATTGTTGAAATCTCTTCATTAGTAGAAGATTGAAGAGCGTAAAGGTTGATAAATTATATAACAGAAGCTCTGTTGATCACATCACACCTACATTAATACCTCAGCGCCCTGGAGTTACGACGGTGTACTGTAAATGTAACATGGCGATATTCGGGAAACATCTTTAAAATTAGCTATATCTATACAGTAGTCACATAATTACGTATACAATACTGTAGTTTGGACGAGGTGGTTCGATAAAAGACAAGACTTACGGCCAACATTAACATGCATTTCAGTGTATTCCGCCATTTGTTGTGGACGGTGTACAGCAACTCCTTCCTCGGTGTATTGATGGTGTCCACGGAGAACCAGCCTCAGCACACTGCCCACGGAGAACCAGCCTCAGCACACTGCCCACGGTGAACCAGCCTCAGCACACTGCCCACGGAGAACCAGCCTCAGCACACTGCCCACGGTGAACCAGCCTCAGCACACTGCCCACGGTGAACCAGCCTCAGCACACTGCCCACGGTGAACCAGCCTCAGCACACTGCCCACGGAGAACCAGCCTCAGCACACTGCCCACGGAGAACCAGCCTCAGCACACTGCCCACGGAGAACCAGCCCAGCACACTGCCCAGAACCAGCCTCAGCACACTGCCCACGGTGAACCAGCCCAGCACACTGCCCACGGAGAACCAGCCTCAGCACACTGCCCACGGTGAACCAGCCTCAGCACTGCCCACGGTGAACCAGCCTCAGCACACTGCCCACGGAGAACCAGCCTCAGCACACTGCCCACGGTGAACCAGCCCCAGCACACTGCCCACGGTGAACCAGCCTCAGCACACTGCCCACGGTGAACCAGCCTCAGCACACTGCCCACGGTGAACCAGCCTCAGCACACTGCCCACGGTGAACCAGCCTCAGCACACTGCCCACGGAGAACCAGCCTCAGCACACTGCCCACGGTGAACCAGCCTCAGCACACTGCCCACGGAGAACCAGCCTCAGCACACTGCCCACGGAGAACCAGCCCCAGCACACTGCCCACGGTGAACCAGCCTCAGCACACTGCCCACGGTCAGCACACTGCCCACGGTGAACCAGCCTCAGCACACTGCCCACGGAGAACCAGCCTCAGCACACTGAACCAGCCTCAGCACACTGCCCACGGAGAACCAGCCTCAGCACACTGCCCACGGAGAACCAGCCTCAGCACACTGCCCACGGTGAACCAACCTCAGCACACTGCCCACGGTGAACCAACCTCAGCACACTGCCCATTTACATGTTTAACTTCACACTCCAAATTTTGGATGAAGTCTTAGAACCAGGAAGTTTCTGACAGTAAAATTTAGTATAGATAAATTAAGACGAAATTGATCTGTGGATCTGGATATGCATACCCAAACCGCAAGTATGGTTAAGATAGTTTAGTTTAGCTTAGGTTTGGCCTTCAGGTCGGGGTCCGAAAATTATTAATACTTAAATGATCAGTGGAAATTATAGTTTCTTGGGTGTCACATAAAATAACCTTTACTACCTCCAGTACTTGATGTGGGCGGCAAGTTGGATTTTTATTTTGTGTAGAATGACCTGAGTATTAGTAGTATTTTTATTTCAGTAGTCGTGTACATATAAAAATTTGAAAATTTACTTTTCATATTTACATTATTAATGGAAAACTACAAGACATCGGGATGGGTGTCAAGTCACGTTATTTAAGTCTGACGTCACGACAGGCAAACAACAATAGCAAACACTTGTCATGCACACATGAACGTCGGTCGAACACTCAAGATGGCCGAATATACCAAGGCTTTCTCACCTGAAATTTCGTCGAGTTTGTTGTTTACTGTTATTTAGAAGCCGGATATCTAAGACGTCATTAGTTACAGCTGGAAGGCGCTAAGTATCCGCACCGCAGTTAACAGCCCATGGCGAGATCGATGTAGTTCTTCCTTGGTGGCGACAGTTGCTGCCGTGAAGTGACGCCATGGTTGACCCGAACAGAGATTTATGAGTCAGTGACTCAATGGGTGGGGAACACGCTATCACAGCTGATTTGTTTAGAACCACGGGAGTCGTTTCTATGGAAAAGTAGCACCACACCTTACAACTAATATAATGATAACAGCAATCGTGATACTAATGAGTAAGACGATATTTCAGTACTAATAGGAGTGAAAATTAATAATACTGTACTCTAATAACAATAATGATAATAGTTATATAATAATGATGTATATAGTAAAAATCTAGTATATAAATCTGCGACCTTCATTATTGAGGCGTCAACAGTAAAACTTGATTAAGAAGTATCATTTGACTTCTCTTCACTTGCTCAAATATCAGTTAATATCATATGCAAGAAGTATTAAAGAAAGTCGTTGGCCTCAACTTTGAGGAACAATGTTAATGTTATGATCATGAGAACAAATAGGAGACCGCAGGGTTATGAGGTCTTGTACTGAATTTTGATCTTGTACAGTACATTTCCCAGCATTAAACTGGTACTGTACATTGTTGTCAGTGTACATACAACAAATAGTGCCGGTTGCTAACGATGAATGGCGGAATTTGATTGGCTGATTCGATAACCATACGCATCACAAATTCAAAACAAACAGGGCGAGGGTGAGTGAGATATACAATTTGTGATGGAAATATAACGTGTCTTGGTCGCTGTAAACACAAACTAACACCACAGTCTATCGTCTACAAGAGAAGACATACCTGTATACAGTATCTGGTAATGAAGATCCGATGGGTTACGAGATGTAGTGACGTCAACCCTATAGTTTCTCTCTTACCTTCGCCATCTTTATTGTAAGGTGAGATGCGTCTTTCGTTGGTTAGTGAATCAGTCAATCAGAAACACGTCGTTCGTCTTTGGCTACCTGTTGTCTTTACACAGTCAACAGGGAGCCAGTCTAGCCGGTGGTAGGCCTTGTCCTCCCGGGTGCATCAGCTGAGCCATACTGTACTGTACTGCCGTGGCTTGTATTTGATGTATATCTGTGATTCTTCTCTCCCCTTATTCTCTCTTCATTCTTTCCTTCCTCCCCCATCTTTTTCATTTTTATCTCTCTCCTCTCGCTCCTTTCTTTTTGTCTTTTCCTTCATCCCTCTCTCTTGACCTGCTTGATGGTATGTGAAGCATTCATAAAATCTCTCACACCGACATCGACATAAATATTTGAGAGAGAGAGAGAGCTGGGAATTCCACTTTCTGTGATGGAAATCACGACCCAGCGAGATGGAGAGGTTGGGTGGTTGGTACGATTGGGAGAGGAGCTGGAAGGAGAAGGAGGGAGTGACACGGCTGGGAATGGGTGTGAGAGGAGAGAGTGGGATGGATGGAGGGAGGGGAGGGAGAGAGGTAGGGAGGAGGGGAGGGGAAAGTTGAGTTGGTTAGAAGGGAAGAGGAGAGGGAGTGTCAAGTGGAGGGAAGGAAGCTGGGATGAGAAGGGAGACAAGGAAGTCGAGGAAAGTAATATGACGAGCTAAAACCAATGAAGATGGAAGTACTAAACAAAAAGAAACGAAGAAGAATTGTGATAAACATAGAGGCGCAGAACAGCTGACCGATTGCTTCACAAAGAACTAAAAAATTACCTCCATTACACTTTTATAACTTAATATTCCAATACAAAGTCCACCCACTCACGGATAAACAAAGGCGCTCTCAAATTCACTCAACAAGTCATTATTTAAATCGGGGCGGAGGAGCAGTTTCCCGCCATCGACCGCCGGCTGACTGTTGGCGTGCTTTCCGTAGAACAAAAGCGCTGGAAGACTGGTTGGTGGCGGGCCGCTGCTGCTGCCGGTCTCTAGTGGTGTATGCACTGCTTTATGGCCCCTGTAGTGCGCCCTGGGGGGTAGTGCCACGCTGCTCATACACTCAATAGCAGCTGGAGTTTTTCACCCATCATCCATCAAAGGGGATGAGTGTAAAGGGGTAACTGATGCAGGGTGGTCTATAGGATGGCGCGCCTTCCTATACCAGCATCGTACATCCACAAGTATCTCTCTGTCATGACGAAATACACACAAGGAAATACACCTCAGAGGAATGTATAATTAATTTCTAGATTCCCCCTTTAAATATCTTCTGACTGGTTACACCTATCACAACGCGCTCCTTGTATTACTGACGTACAGAGATAGTTTTCTCTCTGAATATTTGTTTCCCAACTAAGAACAGTATGTGAGAATTGTTTAGTATTTTGTAAGGAAGTGGCTGTTGATCCAGGTTCGGCTCTCGGTTTCTGCTAAAGATGGATATACAGAGGTTACATATAATGAATCTCCCTTGGGATGTACGAGTTTGACTTAGTTTATAAAGGAAGTATGCGCCCTCGTACAGTGACCCGCAGCGTTCAACATATAACAGTGAAGAAATGGACAATACGATTTATACTAATGAGTTTACGTTTAAACCTCAATGGGAAGGTTCCTGGTCAACAAGGAGAATTATGAAAACTACGACGTTTAATATTTGTAAGAGAAGACACTAAGACACCTAACCATATTAAACCGTGTGTCAGATAAGTTAGGGTAGATTGATTACATTAGCTCTGATCTTCTCGTGACCGTCATCCATCTCTATCAATAGGTTCAGATGCATAAGATTTGGTTGACTGGTGTTTGTTGGCTAGAACAACCAAACAACCTAATCAAAGCTGTTCTAACCTATGATCGTCAGGCTAGGTTGAACAGGTAGATACATACATACATACATACATACATACATACATACATACATACAAAACTTAACCTAACCTAACTTTTGCATGCGCACATACATTATAAGCACGTGGTTTATATATGTACAGTTACCAAGCCATACATGATAGGTACACACACGGCTAAGGTATAACTTCCATACACATACAACACCTGCACGCGAACATACACACACCTTGTATATAGTATATGTGCACATCTTGAATATCCACGTACGAACATACACTTCCACTCACGTGTACACATCTGACACATACACACTCACATCCAACAAGCACATCTCATACCAGACAAATATGCACACACGTCATGCATATGTGTGTGTATGTGTATGTGTGTGTGTGTGATCCTGACGGCATACTCACGCAAGCACAGCACACGCATCACCCGACCACCATCCATCTTCCTCAAGCACATGCACACAGGTACTCAGCGTGTGTACACTTGACATGTACGACCATATTCACATTACTGTACAAACACGCACACAAGGGAGCTCACACACATACACACACACACACACATATACATACATACATACATACATACATACATACATACATACATACATACATACATACATACATACATACATATACAAGCAGAAGTAACATAGGGGGTAAGAGAGGGTATCGAAAGTGCATGTTGAGGTGGTGTGAATTGCGTGACACCAGCCAGCCACCGTCACCTCACACACACACACACACACACACACACACACCTTATCCTCATTTATTAAAATTGGTTAGGTTAAGTTAGGTTAAGTTAGGTTAGGTTAGGTTAGAGAGTAGCGGCACACTTAGGCATTTTATTCTGACTAACGGAAGACGATTTTATTCAGCTGAGAGAAACCCCTCCTACCCTACGATAAGAGAAGCCTCACTACGATAAGAGGAACCTTGCTACGATAAGAGGAGCATCACTACGATAAGAGGAGCATCACTACGATAAGAGAAGCCTCACTACGATAAGAGGAACCTTGCTACGGTAAGAGGAGCATCACTACGATAAGAGGAACCTTGCTACGATAAGAGGAGCATCACTATGATAAGAGGAGCCTCACTACGATAAGAGAAGCCTCACTACGATAAGAGGAGCCTCACTACGATAAGAGGAACCTTCCTACGATAAGAGGAGCCTCGCTACGATAAGAGGAACCTTGCTACGATAAGAGGAGCATCACTACGATAAGAGGAGCATCACTACGATAAGAGGAACCTTCCTACGATAAGAGGAGCCTCGCTACGATAAGAGGAACCTCACTATGATAAGAGGAGCCTCACTACGATAAGAGGAGCCTCACTACGATAAGAGGAGCCTCACTACGATAAGAGGAGCATCACTTCGATAAGAGGAGCCTCACTACGATAAGAGGAGCCTCACTACGATAAGAGGAACCTTGCTACGATAAGAGGAGCCTCACTATGGGCTCCAGACTCAACAATAAGCACTTTCGGTACTTACTCGCGTTAGCATAAGACTTTGGCAAGATCATTGGTTTTTCTGATGTTTTTACGCAGAATTTGGTGTGAATCTGACCTTCATTTCTTGTGGTTTACAGGTTGGGGCAGGTTGTGGTTTACAGGTTGGGGTAGGTTGTGGTCTATAGGATGGGGCAGGTTGTGGTTTACAGGATGGGGGAGGTTGTGATTTACAGGATGGGGAGGTTGTGGTTTACAGGTTGGGGGAGGTTGTGGTTTACAGGTTGGGGGAGGTTGTGGTTTACAGGTTGGGGCAGGTTGTAAAAGAAAGTTGTAAACAAATGAGCGTTGGAGTGTGAGTGTTGAGGGTGAAGTGTAAGTGTAAGTGTTAGTGTAAAGTATTAGTCGTCTTCCTCCACAACTTCTGGTAAGAGTTGTACAGTGCCATCCATGACTCGGGTCAATAAATACGAATGAGTCGCAGAATGGATGGTTGTGGTGGAGGGAGGGGAGGGGTGCTTCTCTCCCCTTCATCCTCCTCTCCCCTCTCCCCCTCCACCCACCTCCTCCCACCGTATCAGTGAGCCCTCCTCGTCGAGCCGAGACCTATTCAGTGTGGTTATGACCGCCGACGGGAAGAGACCCTGTAGCTCCCGCTCCCCTCACTCGCGCTCTCTCTCGCTCCCCTCACTCTCCCACCGTGCCTTCACCTTCTCCACGCCTCCTCTGCTCCCCTCTCACTCTACGGCACAGCTACCCCTCTTTCTCTCCACCCAAGGGGAGAGTTCCGCGACCGAGTAAGGGGAAATAAACAGTGAATTTAAGAGGTGGTAGTGAAGGCGTGGGAGGTGAGCTAGCAGAGGCCTGGTAGCAGCGTCTGGGGGCCTCACCACCATCAATCTTGTTGTTGTCGAATTGTGACACTCAACCTCCAGCCTCCCCTGTGCCTCCTGCCCGCATTATCCCGTTTAATAATTCGTGGCAGAATACTGGAACGCTATATTGATGTGTGTCGCGACCAGCAGACGGTGTGTGTATCACTGGTGAGTGTAGAGGGAGGGTGTAGTATACAGAACACTCCAAGAAACTGTGGTCAGGCGGTGGTTGGTGGACCTTCGCCACAGCAACCATCTGACACCAGGAGCCAGCGTGGGCCTACCCGACAGTGGGGTGATCGCCGACAGAGGAGACTCGACGGAGGTCTCCAGAGGGGGGAGATCAGGTGACGCCAGGAGACGACGTGAGTGAACAATGATGCAAGAAGAAAAGGCGTGGTGACCACCCGCAGATGGTCGAGGAGATGAAGATGTTGACGGGCGTGAAGTGGGCGGCGGTGCGATGTATAGGTGAGTACTGCCTACCTGCTATTACATACCTGCGTCATATAACTGGCTCACACACCTGTCTTGCACATCTGATTCACACACCTGTCTTGCACATCTGGTTCACACACCTGTCTTGCACATCTGGTTCAAACACCTGTCTCACTGTAAACATGGTGGTAGTAGTGCACGGGTCAGGTACAGGTTACGAGGTGTGAACTTTAACGTGTGTGGTGATTGACTCCTGGTGCTCATTAGTTAATTTACCAACGACATTTGCAACTGTTTACTGTATATGACTCACACACACACACACACACACACACAACCACACACACACACACACACACACACACCGGGAATCATAATAAAGATTTCTGAAAAAAAAGTAGAGGAATTTAATCAATAAAATAAACTACCAGTTACAGTACAGTACTATCTCAATGTACGGTTACACATACTGTATTTAGTATCTGAAGTAATACTGTTACTTTTTGATGTCATTATCGTAATATATAAGTTTCTGGAACCTTTCATTTATTACATTATATAACTGGACGTATATATTTTTGTTATAATTTTACGCGGGGTCAAATTATATCATCTTCATTAAATTTAAATAAACGTCTCTTATAATTTCGTCTTCTTGATGGACACCAACTGCTTGAAATTTTAATTCGATTATGGGTCGTGTTGAGGCGACGTTAAGGGGGGGAGGAGTATTGTAAACTCGGGCTGTAAACCCAGGTACACGGGGCAGTAACACACCACGGCAACGACTCCTCAACATGCTCACGTGAAGGCCAGCGCTGACAGCCACAGGGTAGGAGGGATGGACGGAGTGGAGGAGGAAAGGAGGTAGCGAAGGAAGAACGGATTGAAGAGAGGGAGGGGCGGGATAAAGGAGGGAAAGAGGGACAATGAAGGAGGGAATGAAGGAAGGGTGGGTTTAAAGGGAGGACGGGACAGACTGAAGGAGGGAGGGAGAGAGAATAATGGAAGGATGGGGTGAAGGAAGGAGGGAGGGTAGGGAATGGGAGACACAGAGGAATAGACAAATACACACAGACAGATAAAGAAAGCGTCAATGGCAAGGAAAGGGATAAAACTAAAGAGAGAATAAAAGTAACGAAAACACAGAAGAGAAACAGATGAGTGAGGAGAAAAGAGAGAGAGAGAGAGAGAGAGAGAGAGAGGTGCCATTGTAGACAGTAAGTGTGGGAGGGGGTCAAGTTCACCTCACACATCAGTTTAACCTAAATCCATTTTCCTTACTGAATTTTCTAAAGTTTTATATTTTTATACTAATTTAATTTCTTGGTGACTGTAAAGGCATTTGTCTCATTATTAGGTTATTACACTACTGAGTCCTTTAATTATATTCTTTATTTACATTTATTAAAAAAAGTTGGAAGATGAGATTTACTTTTTTTTTATGTCATGCGGCAGGGAAAATAATCCTGCTTGGTGATTGAATTGTTGATGATATTATACCTGTCATGTCTCTATGGTATTACAGGTGGCTCTCTCTCTCTCTCTCCTCGTCTTCATTCAAGGCATCTTTTCTCTTATAGCACCTCTCTCCTTCTTCTCTCATGGCATCGATGGCGCTAGAAACAAAATTCTCAAAACATCGTAAATAAGGAATACCCGTCATAAATTCTTCCTCTTCAATAATAATCAGAGTATCAGGCAGACAAATTATCATAAATTACATAACATGAACGATGGTACCAACTAACATCACTTTATCTTGAAATAAATTAAGATAATGTTAAGATAATGAGGAATAATGACCCTCTTTTGTTTACCTATTATGTGACCCGTCTCTATGATCTGACCCCCTCATCATCACGCGAGGTCATTTGTTTTCCCTCCCCTGACCAAAGTTGACAGGCTGTACTATCGTCTAATGGTTCCCAATGGTGTTATAAAGCACCATTAAGTAGCCATTATGTCTTTTAAGTAATATTTATCATTTTATATTCATGATAAAGTATTAATAATCTTAACTAATGGTGCTTCTCAAATAACATAGAATACTCTGCTAAATAAGTGACAACAAGTGGTTCGCCCTTAAGTGGAATAAACACCATTAAACGCCATTAAACACCATTAACTAATTGTCTCACCAACTTAACCTACGTGACAAATGGCACTTCTCAGTTAATGGTCCCTCTCAGGTGTTATATGGCACTATTAACCTAACTATCACCCTTCATCAGGTGTCAAAGAACATCAGCAACAATTATTCTCTCTCTTTCTTCTCTCTTCCCCCCTCCCCTGAGTGTCAAGCGGTAGTATCAGGTAGAGTATGGGTCGTGCACATTATCGTAAAACTTGATGTTATGAGCGTGAGGGTCGAGGAGGGGAGGGGTAAGGAGGGGGGGGGAGGGTTAGCAGGAGGGAGGGTGATAATGGGGGAGAGGAGGTGATGGGTAGTAGGAAGGGGGAGGGAAGAGGGTAGTAACAAGGGGAGGAAGGGAGGTTGGTTAGAAGAGGGTGGGAGGAAGAGGGGAGTAAGAAGGGGAAGGGGTTAATTCTTTTAATTCTCAGTTCAGCTCATTGATTTAAAATTCAAAGTACCACCTTCCATATTGGGTATTTTTAATTTTACATTTATAATTCCAAGTTTCGACATATATAATTTAATCTCCAAGTTTTTAATTCCATTTTGAAAGCAATAATTTCTTTGAATTATACTCTATCTTCTGAGATCTGTATTCTTTAAATTCTGAATCTTATATTTTTAAATTCTAATTCTCAAATCTTAATTCTGAATTCTTGGTTATGAGGTCTGCATCCCCAGTTCAAGAATCATATGGTAATTTCTGAACTTCCAAGTCTGTTTTCTGAATTCCGTGATCTATATTTTAAGTTCCGAAGTCATTATTCTAAGTTTCGAGATTTAAATTTTAAAATCAAGATCTACATTCTAAATTCCGAGGTCTTTAGTCTAAATTAAGAAGTCAATATTCTAAATTCTGATATTTTACATTCTGGATACCTTAAATTCAGACTCTGAGACGCTGACCCAAGCTACCACCTAATATATAAAATTATATTAAATTATACTGAGAGGATCAACACAATTATATATGCAATACAAACACTAATAATTATATAAAACAACACCCTGACAAATATTCATAGTTGAAGAAATTTTTTTTGAAATTAATATTAAATCTGTTTAGTCTTTAGTAGGGTTGATATGCAAATGTTTTAGCAACGAGTTTATAAAGGGAAAGTTCTGAATTTAACAGGTGTATTAGTGAGTGAGAATAGATGTAAGGTTTGAAGGAGAGGGAGAAGGAGATAGGAAGGAGGAGAAGGATGTGTGAGAAGAGAGGAAGAGAAGAGAGAAAAGGGGAAAGATATGGGTACTAGAGAAGGGAGGAAATGGAAGAATGAGATGAAGAAGAGTAAGGATAGAGTGTAGGAGGATAAGATGAGATGATAAAGAGGAGGAAGTAAGAAAGGAGGAGGAGAAGGAAAATAGGATAATTGATAGGGAAGAGGGAAGATGAATAAAGACGGAGGAAGGACGAGCATGGGAAGGAGAGGTATAAGGGGTCACAACAGGTGGTGAGGTCACAGGTGGTGGAGGTCATAGGTGTGGTCAAAGGTGGTGGAGGTCCAGGTGGTGGAGGTCTAGGTGAGGGGGTCACAGGTAGGAGGTCACAGGTAGCGGAGGTCACAGGTGGTAGAGGTCACAGGTGGGAGACGAGGTGGCAGGAGTCACAGGTAGGAACTCGGTAGAGGTCACAGGTAGAGATCACAGGTGGTGGAGGTCACAGGTAGTAGAGGTCACAGGGTCACAGGCGGAGGTCACAGGTGGTGGGAGGTAGCGGAGGCCAGGTGGTGGGAGGTAGAGGTCACAGGTTGGGAGGTTGCAGATGAGGCTGTGGTGGTGGTGGAGGTCACAAGTAGTGAGTCTGGGTGGTAGAGGTCACAGGTGGTGGAGATCACAGGTGGTGGAGGTCAGGTAGGAGGTTGAAGAGAGGTCACAGGTGGTGGAGGTCCAGGTGATAGAGGTCACAGGTAGCAGGTCACAGGTGGTGGGAGGTCCAGGTGGGTCGCGGTAAGGTCACAGGTGGTAGAGGTCAGGTGGTGGAGGTCACAGGTGTGGAGGTTACAGGTGGTAGAGGTTACAGGTGGTAGAGGTCACAGGTGGGGAGGTCAGGTGGTAGAGGTCACAGGTGGAGGTCCCAGGTGGAGGTCACAGGTAGAGGTCACAGGTAGAGGGCCACAGGTGGTAGAGATCTGGTGGTGGAGGTCATGGTGGAGTGATGGGTCATACCTACACCCAAGACCAATAACAGGCATCGCCAGCACTAGCAGTCAACAACGCCTGGCATTCCTTCCACCTAACAATGATAACGTGACAAAGACATACCAACCACGAGCGAAGGTACGCCAGCCTTTCTTTGCTCGTTAGCTCTTCTTGGGTTACGGACGAAAGAGATATATGAATATCAATTACAAACGACCCCTTCCACTCCACCCTCCTCCCCTCCTCCCCTCCACCCCCTCCTCCCTCCACCCCCCCCTCTCCCCTCCCCTTCCACCTCTCCTCCCCTCCACCCCCTCCACTCCCCCTCCTCCCTCCCTCCACCCCTCCTCCTCCCTCCACCCCTCTCCTCCCTCCTCCACCCCCCTCGTCCCTCCCCCTCCACCCTCCTCCCTCCCCTCCACACCCCCTCCTCCCTCCCCCCTCCACCCTCCCTCCCCCTCCCCTCCACCCCTCCTCCCTCCACCCCCTCCTCCCTCCACCCCTCCTCCCTTCCCTCCACCCCCTCCCTCCCCTCCACCCTCCCTCCCCTCCCCCCCTCCTCCCCTCCCTCCACCCCCCCTCCCTCCCCTCCTCACCCCTCCTCCCCCACCCCTCCTCCCCTCCTCCCCCCACCCTCCTCCCCTCCCCTCCCCCTCCTCCCTCCCCTCCCCTCCTCCCCTCCCTTCCCCTCCCCCTCCTCCCCTCCCTCCACCCCCCTCCTCCCCTCCCTTCCACCCCCTCCTCCCCTCCCTTCCACCCCTCCTCCCCTCCCTTCCCACCCCCTCCTCCCCTCCTTCCCACCCCCCCTCCCCTCCCTCCACCCCCTCCTCCCCTCCTTCCACCCCCCTCCCCTCCCCTCCCCTCCACCCCCCCCTCCTCCCCTCCCCTTCCCCCCCCCCCCCTCCCCTCCCTTCCCACCCCTCCTCCCCTCCACTCCCCTCCTCCCCTCCCGCTCCACCCCCTCCTCCCCTCCCTCCACCCCCTCCTCCCCTCCCCTCCCACCCCTCTCCCCTCCCCTCCTCCCCCCAATAACAGTAACTTATTGATAAACATATACACTTCCATGACATATAACATTATAATAGAGATAATTGATATATACTGTATATATAATGTTCTAGTGATTTCATTGTCTCGTTAAAAATAATTACTGCTATAAGTCTCACTAATTATTCTTAATAATGTTTTAAAGACAGGTTAATTAGTTTTAGTGTGATTATAAAGGTAATATTTTTTACCTGTACGGAGTGTTGGTTTGTTCTGGTGTAATGGCGGGACTTGTAAGACTCGTGAGTTACTTCTGGATGATTATTTTGATATATTCTTTGTCATTTTTTTCCTTGTTTTGTTTTTTCTTGTTTTCTTATTTTTCTTTCTTTTAATTCCTTTTGCTTCTTCGTTTCTTTGTTCTTTAGATTAATTGTTTTCTTGTGTCCTTCTTTCTCCTATTTGCTTTTTGTTCATTTTTTTTCAGTTTATCTCTTATTTCTCGTCTTTATCATTTCCCCTTTCAATTTTCTTCTTTGTTTATCTTCGTTTTTTTCTTCTTCTGCCGTCTTCATCGAATATGTTTTTTTCTCACATTCTTTCTTCTTTATTTTTCCTTTCTCCCCATTCTACTCTTTCTGCCTTTCTCCCTATTCTTCTCCTTATTTCTTTCTTCTAATTCTCTTTCTTCCTTTCTCCCTATTCTTCTCTTTCTTCCTTTCTTCTCTTGTCATTACCTACACCATCAATTCCTTCAATCTTGTTCTCGTTTATGTTCTTGTTTTACTTCTTGTTATTCCTGTTCTTTACTCTCTTGTTCTTCTTGTTCGTCTTCTCCCTGACCGGACCCTCTCTCTGTCTCTCTGTCTCTCTCTTAGCTCCCTCTTCGGTTTTCATTCTTATTATTTACGTATTTGTTTCCATTCATGCTCCCTTTTCTGCTTTCATATTTTCCTTCATATTATTGCTTTTCCTTTCATCATCCTGAACTCTATGCCATATGTCTCTCTCTTAATATTTTCTTTAGTGTTCCTTCTACTATGTTCCCCAACACGTCTATTGCATGCTGTCCTAATTTAATTGCTATATACTCGTAGTTAACTCGGCTGGACTCGCCCGGGTGTGTTTACATGTATGGGCACTCAGCTCTACATCTCCAACTTGACAACTTTCTGCCACACATTTCTTTCCTTTTCTCACATTTTTTTTTCTTTTCTTTCAGCTGCCTGCCTCTGCTTGCATCTTCCCGCCCCTCACTCATTTCCGCTAATGGACTGGCTGGTTTTTTTTTTTTTGTATTTTATTTTTGTACCCAAACCAGTCTCAGGTCTTGTATTTTCATTTCATTTTTTTTGGCTTTTATTTTCTCTTTCTTCAATACAAATATTTCCTGTTTATTTATTAATTATTATTATATTATTATTATTTTGTTCTTACTTTAGCCAATAAGACTTCTTTGTGTATACCACCACCCCCACCACGACTCTCCTCCTTCACACTACGCTGTCTCTTATTACAATGTGGTTTTTCTTCTAATTATTCCTTAATATATTTTTTGTTTTTTCTTGTTAGTATGTTGTCTTGCCCAGTTAATGTCTCAAATTATTATTGGTCAGCCATGGAGTACTGTAGCTATGACTTTTAGACAGGACAAACAACTTCACATAACACGTCACACACACACAGGTTGAGAAGTGAGGATAACAGAGAAAGAGCAGTAAGATAAATGAGATAAAGTTGAGATGATTTGGCCAAGTGGTATGACGAGAGAGGGAGGCGACAGAAGAGGGGGTGGCAAGAGAGGGTCATGGCTGAGAGACAGGTGACAGTGGATGATGTTGACGGCAGACGAACATGACAGATAAGGATTCGAGAAGCTTACCTTTTTGACCTTTGAGAATGACAGGAAGAGGGGGTGGCAAGAGAGGGTCATGGCTGAGAGACAGGTGACAGTGGATGATGTTGACGGCAGACGAACATGACAGATAAGGATTCGAGAAGCTTACCTTTTTGACCTTTGAGAATGACAGGAAGAGGAAGATGGTCTATGTTAAATTATTTGATATTGAGGTGCCTATCTGTCGCTGTCGTTCTTTTTACCGTGTTTTATTACACCAAGACGACGTGGTAGTATGGGCAAGACAATTAGTTCATACATATAGTTTTCAATTGTTAACTAATGACTGGATTCCCGATATTAAATTACATCTGAAAATGAGGTTTATATTTGATAGTCTTTCTAGCGATCAACTGAAAGAGTTCGTGGAAGGTAAAACATTATCACAATTGCTATGTGAGACTCAGAACCTGATAATTATTAGTTGTTACATATGGTGTGGTGGGAGTGTAAGGCGGGGAGGGGTGAGGTAGGGTGTGAGAAAAAGTGGGTGGGGTGGATAGGTGTGTGGGTGGGGTGGATAGGTGTGTGGGTGGGGTGGATAGGTGTGAGGGTGGGGTGGTAGCTCCTCCTCTCGTGGTATTGTAGTGTTAATACTCTTACCTTAGTCTACCATCATGAACGTAAACTACAGCAGCTACTGGATATACGTTAAAATGGTTCTCCTTTGTCTATGTTTAATTAAATATACACAAATACCCAAAATGATGATGCAATTAGTAAATATCCCTGTTTGGTATTAATAAAGTAATCATTAAAATAGTTTGTACCTGAAAAAAAAAGTTTTCTTTGCATGTTCCTAGCGTTAACGGTCTTATGATACGAACATAACAACCAAACTCAGTCTTGTGCCTTAGATTCTCAGATGTTCGTAAGTAACGTTTTCTCCCTTAACTTTATGTATAAAATCGTACTTTACTGACTCGCTTAATTTATGGCACAAAAATGACAGACAAACTGGTGTTAGAACTGCACTTAAACTCTGTCATAAACTAGATGTAATTTCGTACCGTCAATTAAGAGGAAATCAAACTTGGGAGACTTTGGCAATCTGGACCCTGGTTCCCCCTTCAACTCTTGGCTCTGTCTGGCGTCTGTCTACTGTAGGTCAAATGAGAATTGTTTAGTGGTTGAACGCTGCTGTTTATTCTATCATCAATATTGTCAGAATCAACAACGTAAACAATTAAATTTATTAATACAAAGAAAAATCGGTGTAAATAGATGTTAAAAACCTCAAGTAGGTGTCATAGATAGATACGGTAGATAGATGTAGGTAATAAAATCGTCCTATAATAATTGATTCCGCTACAGTACAGGCTCAGTACAGTTCGTGGCCACACTTAATGCAGGATATTGGGTTTTACCTTATCAGCAAATGGGTAAAATTACTTTAAGAGATGTCGAGTGTGTTTAGTGAATTCTACTCGGCGGCTCACTACACATTTAAGTAGATTATATGTATAACTGAATGCTTTAAGTACATCTGCTATTTAAGAGGAGTATAAGTAAACATGAAAAGAGAAATGTTTGTGTCAGGTTAAGTGAGTTAGTTTAGTGTATTTTTTACATACCTGCTTAAAGTGAGTTAAGTATATTCTTTAATACTACCTTAAGTGAGCTAGTTAATTGTATTAGTACACACCAGCTCGCTTAACAAAACACAACGTGCAACCCTATGAGACTTGGGGAGTGTTGCCCGTATCTCGTCACTATATTTCTGTAGTAAGTGGGGGACTATTTCTCACCATGAGTTGTGGAGAGATAAAAACTCTAATGAACGATTCTTTGAGCCTCCCGACCTTCAGCTGCTGAGCCACCATCAAGAAAACGCTTATTGTGGCGCGGTGGAGGGCCAGTGGCGCCACAACTCACAGCTCCAGAATCAAACTTTGGTGATTATACAGAGATTGTAACGGTAATGGCGGAGGCGAGAAGCACGGGACGGCTCGCTATTACCGCCGGTTGAGTTACCACTATGTAAATCTACTCAACTTGCAGCCTAAGTGCTCGCAGGTATCATGCTGGGTCTGTGTTGGGGGCCACTATTGTTGTGGGTTATCGCTGGTACATACTCGACCGCAGGAATGTATCTTGGTGGTAATGACACCAAAAGCACCTTTGTCTATCCCTCAGGAAACGTGATCGTAGCACGGAGGAGCTGCAGGTCATGTGAACCACGGTCTTGATAAGCCCCCAATCTGACCTTTAGGATTGGGGTCCATTGGGACTAGGATCCACTGAAGTCGGGTCTCATCAGGACTGGGCCCTAAATCTTAGTGTTAACCTCTTGTGTACGGGATCCCCTCTGAGCTGAATAAAATCGTCTGTCGTCACCCAAATTGAATATTAAAAGTGGCGTCCCCGTAGTGAAGGGACTAGTTGAGATAGTCAATTCGTAGAGATAGTCAATTCGTAGAGATAGTCAATTCGTAGAGATAGTCAATTCGTAGAGATAGTCAATTCGTAGAGATAGTCAATTCGTAGAGATAGTCAATTCGTAGAGATAGTCAATTCGTAGAGATAGTCAATTCGTAGAGATAGTCAATTCGTTCAGGTTAGTTTCAATTAAACCTGGGTCCATTAGGTAGTGGGAACCGTTTGTCCAGTCACCCGGGGAGGACTCTGCCTCACAACAACGAGGTTTATGACTCCAATAGTGAGAACGATGAAACTTGTTAATGATCACCAGGCAGCTGCAGACACGACCGTTCATTAGGAGATTTGACTCATTAAACTGACAGCAGCAGGTCCAGATTCACAAAGATATATACGTTAATTTAGTTTCTGTGCAATCTGGATGTCATTTTCGTCATTATTTTTATGTTGCAGCTTAAATGAGTCAATTTGATGCGTTCATTCCAGTTAGGGGAAAATTTAATGGAGTTTGATAATTCATGGTTTCTAAGTTACAGAGGTTCGTACAGTTAATGTTATGGGTCTGAGTCTTCTTGATGAGTTAAGATAATCGCAAAGTATAACATCCAGAAATTATATGAGAATTCTACTCAAAATCTACCATAGCTAGATACATTCATTCAGACTCTACCTTAACTAGATGCATTCACTGAGACTCTACCTTAACTAGATACATTCACTGAGACTCTACCTTAACTAGATACATTCACTGAGACTCTACCTTAACTAGATACATTCACTGAGACTCTACCTTAACTAGATACATTCACCGAGACTCTACTTTAACTAGATACATTCACTGAGACTCTACCTTAACTAGATACATTCATTCAGACTCTACCTTAACTAGATACATTCACTGAGACTCTACTCTAACTAGATACATTCACTGAGACTCTACCTTAACTAGATACATTCACTGAGACTCTACCTTAACTAGATACATTCACTTAACGTCAATTGAGAGACACGATGAAAGTATATAAACTTTTGTAAAATATAACCTAGATTAATAACTATCTAAAGTTGTGTCTAGGTAAGGTAATTCTCAATATATTTATCATATTTTGTTATTTTTGTGCTGTAGATAACATCAATTAGTGAGGTGTATCGATATATCTTTACTTATGAGGAATATTCAACGTACGAGTCTTTATCACAATGGCCGGAGATCCCTATTGGAGTCACAAGTATGTACCGGAGGAGTGTTCGTTTACCGCGTCAGTCAATACAGAGAGTGTCACTGCTGTTAACCGTTCCTCACTCACCCGTGCTGCGCCATGTATACGCTCGACTCTTAGGCCTTAAAAAAGTATATGTACTGTATATTACTTATGATGTTTACAGTTTGGGATGACGTGGATGGTAGGGGAAGGGGGTGTTAGTGCTGTCGGGGAAAACTATCGTCTATTAACTGTGTAAATATACGTACAGCACAGTGAATAAAAGCCCCGAGGGTTCCAGGAAAGATTTCACACCAGCCTTAAAATTGTTCAATCTGGCTCATAGCTCATTCACCCCGCCAGGTCCTGACTCCTGACCCACATTCACCCTGCTAAGTTCTGACCCACACTCACCCCGCCAAATTCTGACCCACACCCACCCCATCAAGTTCTCCCTTACACTCACCCCACCAAGTCCTGACCCACACCCTCTTCGCCTCCCCCCCCCCCTAATGTAAAACAAGTTAACAGTTCACTAGTAAACATACATATTTACCTTCTCCATTATTAATGCTTCAGATAAATATACTCTATTTACACACTAGACAGAGGTACACGCTCCATACAGTACAGTGTTTGGGGCTAACAGATCCGCCAGTGTTGTGTCGTGTTTATTATTGTTATTTATATTATACGGATTACCTGAATTTTAAGCGCCCTAATATGTTTCTTCTGATGACTAAACACTCTTATGCTAAACCTAACCTAACCTAACGCTACCTGGGGGTTTGGTTAGGTCATGGTAGGTTATATCAGGATAAATTAGGTTTGGTTAAGATGTTTGATATTGATATTGAAACAGTTTATTTAGCCAGAAGAACATAGATACAGAGTGGATAATAATAACAATATTAACATGGCTGAGCCAGTTGAGAGCCAAAGCTCTCTTGAAGGCACCTGATATATACTGTACTTTTATCTCAAGAAAGTATTATGTAGCATTTAGTAACATCTGGAATAGTACAATAGCATGGTAGTAATAAGAACATATTACCACGGTTATCACTTCGTTATTTTTTATTTTTTTACATTTATAAGTATATACATATTTTACAGTGGAGTTGTTATACATAAATATGATAAGGGAGGGAAGCAGTACAACAACGTGGGTTGTATTAAGGTGGAACAAGAGGACAGAGCTATCAGTATCATGTCTAGTCGGCAAATATAATTATTGCAATGGTAATTTCTATCCATCTACATGACAATTTCTGTTTTCGCCCCAAGGCCCCGTTGTGGGTCGATGACCTGTGCCCGGGTTGGCTATTCCCCGTAAAAAAAAAAATGTATTGCCCAAAAATATTAATACTTAGACAATAGACAATAGTCATCATGTGAAATAACTATGCTGTGGTGACTAATCTATAAGTGATTCCATTATACAAACACACTGGCCATAAACCCAATGTTAAGACCTCATATTAGTGGTGTTTTCACAATACAGGTGGGTGGCTGATTTATTCATGGGATGTAGAGTCTGGCCAAATGCCGGGTGATTATATTTGATCTTCCCGATTTCAAAGTTTTATAAAAAAATTTAAAGAAAAATCCTAAAATAGCAAGATATTCTCTTAAAGAACTCAAAAAGATTTATAATCAACTTTTATTCAAGCTACAGAAGATCAATATGAGCTCCTCTTGTGGATTTGCAGACATCAGTTCTATAATCCGTTTCCTTCCATACATTCAGTAGCGTATTATATTGAAACATTTTAACAGCCTCGCGTATCCTCCCCTTCAAAATGTTAACGTTGTTGTTATTGGTGGAACAAAAACTTAATCTTTGACAGCCCCAGAGGAAAAAAGTCGAGGGAACTTAGATCAGGTGAACGAGCTGGGATTTCAATATCAAAAGAAAAAATCCCTTTAAAATTCTGTATTATTATATCTTTCTTTCATAACAATTGTTTTTAAAATCGGTTAGTTCGTTTGTAATCATCTGGTACAGTATGTCAGCAGTTGTGGAAGTAAACTTACTGTAGTTACTACTGCCATCTGGTGGTACGTGGCGATAATATGTATGAAGTATGATTGACAGGTGTGATAGCCTAATATACACTGGTATTATAATTCTATGAGATAATTTATAAATTTCGGATTTTAATAAACTGTTTTTTATCATTATATGATTCCCATGATGGCATTATGCATACCAATTATTAGCCCCTGACAGCAAGACCGAGTCTGGTTATTATGACGTAGTCGGTCTGACGGTCATTTGAACCAAGGTATAATATCTTTACGCCTTGATTTAGCACCGTCCGGCCCAGCTTTCCGGAAGACTTTAAACAAGAAAAAAAATAGGCTACCTGGGTGCGCGGACGACCCAAGATGATCTGTTAGCGACTCGATGTTATCAACAGTTAAAACAAGCACCAGACGCGCGCAGTGCACAATGATCCTTGGGCTAATGTAAGAAAATACCTTAGAGTGTGCAGCTCACTGGTGACGCGGGCGACCCATACTAGCTCAGTGGCTCCCAAATTTATATACGTTACTATCACTTTTCACATGGCTATCTTCTTAATAATCCCCACCCCACCTGTGATGCCAAAATGACTACCTGCATTAATTGTGGTCATAAGATTTTGTGAAGTACTGATAAAATTGACTCTTCGGGGGAAGCGTTACGTAAGGTGATTAACAACACTGGCGTTGGTAACATTTCGACAATATTCTGTATCTTGTCATCATCAGAGCTAAAATACAGTAGCATCAAAAACACAATATAACGCTGAACATAAAAATACTGAATTATTAAGTACTGAAAATTACTACACTAAATTGTACAGTGCAAAGACTCTAAGAGTCGCAGATGCTTAGAACCTAATACAAAAGAGGAAAACAAAAACATTGTATACCAAGTAACAAAGTAAAGAAGTAGAGGAGTCGTGGGTGTCCAGGACATGGCTGGATTTCGTACGCGAGGAGCGACTCCTCAGTGACTCGTCATGTCGTTAGGGAGCGTGGGAAGGATGATAAAATTTGGTTGGTTCTGAGCGAGCGACCTACAGTACCTTGGTGTTCAGCAGTTCTAACACCCAGATGTTGTTTTGTTTGGCCGCCATACGCCACATTACAGCGACTACACTTGAATAAATACACAATTGACAATTGCAGTTCATCAGGGACTCCCTCTATCTTTATATGTAAACTGCCATTGCAGTGTGATGTCTAGTCTGAACACCTCTCAATAAATTTTGCAGATAGAATTTTCGAAACAACTTGCCCATACATATCCAGTTTCTTGGCTTAATCACACTACGCCATTGGAAAAAGAGGCTGGGAAATACTGTTCCGAACTATAGGTCCCACCAAAACAAAACAGCCAGAACGAAAACTAATCTGGAGGCTGTAACCTTTTTTTTTCAAAATCTCAAATTTATAGTCTTGTAAGAAATGCCAATTATATATATATATATATATATATATATATATATATATATATATATATATATATATATATATATATATATATATATATATATATATATATATTTATATATACATACACACAGGGTGATTCAGCAAATAGTACATTAAATTGGAGGATGGAATCCTTGGATAATTCTATACCACAATGTCTCTATGGTAAAATGTCAGATTCTGTTTAGTTTCCAATTTACAATACATTTAAGATGTTGTATTAATGAGAGTAAATTTGAAGTGAAACCCCCGTAGGTTTTTGTAATCATTTATTCACAGATCTGTACAGTGTGACCCTCTTTGTTACAATCTAGAGGAAATGTTCAAAGTTGTCCCCTTCTGCCTCAATGCAGGCCTGTACACGTCGTACCATTGATTGTCTGACGGGTTCCAGAATGCCAGGACTATGTTTAATTTGCTCGCACCTGTCACGAACACGTGGACATATGCAGCCTTGTAGGAGGCTGCGGAATGCCATATCACATAAGTCTGGGCTGCTAATTGCCATCCATGACCAAAGCACTGAGAAATCCATCTTCGAACTTGAATCTTCCTGGAGTCCCAGAACCTTTGTCTGAGCAGCATCGTTGCCAGAGGAGCAGTGAATGGGTCCCTTAGTGGCCAAGATGTTTGATGTTTGATTCGATATCTCTAAGAAGTACCTCTACAGTTCCTCTTCCAGAGCATCCAGATGCTCAACAATCAAAGTCTGCGTTGTAACGTCACATTCTTCGGTAACTTCTGATACTGTTTCCAACAGGGCAAAGTTACCCAAACCAATTTTGCGCCTCCAGGTTCCCATCTTATGAACAAGGACTTTGATTTTATAACATAAGCGATGGTCAAGTTTCCTTTCACTTGTGATTCCAGGTTTAGTGAGTAAAGTTGTCCAACAATGTTCACGAGTCATCCCCGGTCCATGCTGAGAGCAGATCCCTCTCGTTTTGGATATGCTCTCCAAGTGTACAAATACGCCGGACGACGGACGATATTGCCTTTTGATAGGTAGCGGACGTGTGTGTGAAGGAGGAAGGTTTCATGAAATAATGAGCTCATATCTTAGTATACAGTATTTTCTTGAAGAGGCATGAGATGAGAGCACTTGCTTTCACAAAGTTAGCGGTCTTTATGATGGTATCCTGAGTTTCCAGGAGTGCCGGGGGTGTGGTGTAGCGGTCTGCCTGTGAACTATACGCAGAATAAGGTTTTTCACAACCTCTTGTTATCTGTTGAAGTTAGTGAAGAACATACCAATTAGTATTTCCTATTAAGCAGCTCCTCTAGCCTCTCTTAAGGAAAACTTCATGATTGTCCTCAAGTCCAACCTTACGACCGGCCTGAATGGCCAAACGAGCCCCCAGGGGGCCATGACTCCCATTTAGGGAACCACTGTGTAACTCGTATGTTCAACAACTCTCATGTTTGGCACCACTTATCGTGTGTCTCTGTAGAGAAGGTTAATGTAAGTTTGCCATTGGAATACCACTTCAACAGGAATCGCTTCTATTCGTTAACGCTTAAATTAATGTATCGTGTTCTGATAATACATCACAGGCGTCGATGACGTTAGGAAGTCTGGCGGTTCTGGTACACTACCCTGAACAACATAAGATAACCCTAGTGACCCTGATAATCCCGTGAACACAAGTAAATAATACCTCCAGTATACCTTTATAGTATTTCCAATTAATTACGAAGACTTTATTCAACATGATGCTTTAATCAGAATATGTACCAAGAGGTGAAACATAATTGTCCTTCATATAACAACAGAACATTTTCCCAAGTTGCTGTTGAGTGACAGGGAGGGGGTGAGTCAGGCCGGGGAAGGGACGGAATATCCTCAGTATCAACAATTACTTTTCTTGTGTTTTAAATCTATTTGAGCCAGAGGGGTCGTCCTTCCGTGAACACATTGTGAGGGAGACATGACAGCTGACACAGTGTGAGGGTGACATGACAGCTGACACAGTGTGAGGGTGACATGACACCTGACACAGGAGCAGAAAGATAAAGGTGTACCCACGCATCACTAAGGCTGGGGTCAGAATAAGAGTAAAACTGGACTGGAAAATTATCAGTTAGCAGAAATAAATGTCAGTATAAATCAAATTGATATTAGTAAAGAGGTTTAAAGAAACTTGTTCCTCTTAACTTACTTTATTCTAAGGAATGGTATCTGGTAAAATTTTCAGCTGCCTAGCAAGAAAACATCTGACCTGGTCTGGTACACAGTGTTTCTGTGTGTTGTATTGTGGTAGCCAGAGCCTCTCGCATGATGAGTTTTCCTATTTTCATACGAGACCCCCCTCCGCCCCCCTGCCCCCCCCCCTCCCCATTCCGTCTCTTGGTGCCGCGCGAAGTGCGTGCCTCCAGGGCATGAATTCTGAAAGGAGGGTACTTAGTGCTTCCTTGTCCGGACGATATGTCAGGCACTTTTGAGCTAAAAACTGAAATTTGGACAGAATAGCAACCAAGTGTGTTTTTAGACTCATCTACATATTCTCCATAATTATTTTCTTCACGTAGGGCGGTGTACATTTACCGTACTACTACTAATTCTTCTTCTCTGTTATTACGGTTACACCAAATATTTCGTAAAATAATTTCTTCTTTGTGTTTTGTTATTCTTGTTGTGCCTTTGTTTGAGTATAATTACAATATTTTTGTATTTTATCAAAAGTGTTAACTCCTTAATAGTGTAGTGGATAGTGGGTCACTGTGTTGGCCTAGGTTCGATCCCCGGGCAGACCAAGAGTGTTCCCTCGACAGTTCTGGCGAAGCGGTGGGGAGGAAAACCCTACACCAAGATGACGGGTATCTAACCTATCAGGGGTCCCCTTCCTTGTGTGGGGGAGGGGTGTTACATGTTACCAAGGCCCTTCTTTGTGTGGGAGAGATGTTACAGGCTACCAGGGCCCCTTCCTTGTATGGGGGATGTGTTACATGTTACCAGGGCCCCTTCTTTGTGTGGGGGAGGTGTTACATGTTACGTGCTCCATCCCACAATGACTTGGCCCTCAGCCCGCCCCATCCTACAGCCCGCCCCATCCTACAATGACTCTGGCCCTCAGCCCGCCCCATCCTACAATGACTTGGCCCTCAGCCCGCCCCATCCTACAATGACTTGGCCCTCAGCCCGCCCCATCCTACAATGACTTGGCCCTCAGCCCGCCAACCCTGCAATAAAATCCTAATACGAGCCTTGAAGGACCACTGTTGAAAACCATTCCCGCTCTGGGCCTTAATATGTGTTAACTAATGTTTCGACAACAGCTTATACCATCAACAGTCTGGGAAAGAGAGAGAAGAAAAGTCACCTATATATTTAATATGAGGTTAAATAAGATATATGTATAACAAGAAAGTAAAAAATATAGATAAGACAAATTCAGACACAGTGGTAAGCGTAAATAACGGATTCCTCACACCACACAACAGAGAATCATTATATAAAGTTTTAAAACGAGGTAATAAATTAACTAACATAAATTAGTAAAATTACGAGTCTTAGTTAATTAATGAAACAAAATAACCAGTTTATCATAGTTTACAAATAAGATAAAAAAAAGTGCGGTGATTACAGAGTTAAAAGTCTACGAGAAACTACTGCCATTAAAGACATGATACTGGGCGTGTTGTGAGGACGGGCCGTGTACCAGCTGCTGGTCAGTGTAACAGGTTAGGTTAGGTTTCTGATAACTGGTCGTCCTTGAGGCTCGAGGAAGTGCCCCCTAAGGTATAACTTCGTCTTGTAAATATAAAATACTTCACAACTATTACACACGGCACAACATTCTTGAACTTAAAAGGTTTAGGGTAATGTTTTCTGGGGTGACAATTGCTCTAACAGTTACTGAGGATGAAAGTCACTGAGAAATTTACTCCGCCGACCTGGAGGGGAGTAACTGCCCTTACCAGAGTACAGTGTGAAGTATGTTGAGGAGGTAAACCTTTTAACCTCCACTATGTTAGTTTGCTGTGTTAGGACGATGTTAATTAACTTGTTTGTACAGTAATAATAACTTACGATCTTAAAAAAAATATATATATATATAACTGCTGCGTAAATCATCTTCTTGTGTGTTTTATATAAATAATGATATAAATGATCAAAACGTTAGTCAAGAAACACGATGTACAGTACAGTAGTTGTTTGTCCAAGCTCTGGTGGTTCTCTTCCCTGTGAAATTACGCTTCACGCAACTCGTTTTATTGTATATACTGTGAGATAATGTGTTTGTTTAAGAAGACTTACGAAATATTTTAGTGACAAATATTTCCGTGTAAGAATTTTTATTTTTTTTTTCAAACGTAAAAGTAGCTGGTGGTGGTGAACTGACGACAGATATTTGTCTACTTACCGGTAGTTTAAATATCTCATTCAAAAATTATATTTCTATATATGCTTCGTGTATATGTATATATATGTGTGTATGTATATGTGTGTGTAGAGATCCAACCAAGCTATCAGAGACATTGGTCACCCAACAGGTCGCCACGATTTCCATCATTGTGAGGGAATAGAGGCGGCTATTGTGTTCCCAGGGGCCGGACGGTTTATACGTTCGGTGTAATACTTGGCGTGTCATCAGTGATCTGTACAGTAACGGTGGTTCAGGGTCTCCACGGCGAAGTAAACGCACGAGTACTATAATGCAGAAAAAAACTATCATTGAACCTCTAAGAAAAAAACATATTGTAGTACCCAGAAAATGTTGCAGATATACCGTGAGAATAAAAGCACATTCCTGGACGTCTTCAAGAACAATGACCAGACTAACAATCCGCCTCGTGTGCTGTTCGTCGTCCCCTGTGAGTAATATTCTGACAACACAACAATCGGCCTAGACACAACGCACAGGTTAGCTCGTCTGTTTACAACATTTCTCTCTCCTATTTTGACTTATATTTTGGTGTTTGTTATTTAACTTTGTACTTTAACATTATTTGTATATTTAACCGAGAAAACGACAGTATATACCAATGTAGTATAACTGTTAGCAGAGTATGAAAAATTATTTATCTCTGTTTTATTAGAAAAAATAACAGAATTGATCGGAAAAAAGCGTTTTTCGGAGCTACTTTCCCTGTTAGTTCTAGTTATTTTGGTTTAACACGAGAGAGAGAGAGAGAGAGAGAGAGAGAGAGAGAGTTGGGTGGTGTTCTTTGACGTAAAGTTCAATGGGGTGACACACAGGTTAGTGTAGTGTGACTGGTGTAGTGTGGCTGTGGTGTAGTGTGTCTGTGGTGTAATGTGGCTGTGGTGTAATGTGCATGGTGTAGTGTGGCTGTGTTTCCAGACGGCCGTAAAGATGTCCAGGAGGGTGAAGTGAGAGAGGAGGGAGGGGAGAGGGAAGGGAGGGAGGGAGAGAGGAAGGGAGGGGGAGAGGAAGGAGGAGGAGAGGAGAGAGGAAGAAGGGGAGGAGGGGTGGTGAAGGAGGCACTAATCCGGAGACGTTCTGGAGCTCTTCCCTAAAACTTAATGTCGCTAATGATGCTAATTGACGTGTTAAAATGGTTGTTAGCATGGCTTGAGGTGATACTGCTGGGGGAGGGGGAAGGAGGGGAGGGAGGTGACAGGGAGGGGGGGAAGGGAGGAGAGGGCATAGGAGATAGGTAGATAGGTAGAGAGAGACATGGGGAGGGAGACGTGGCTTAGGGGTAGAATGGAGGAGAGACGGAGGGAGGGGAGGATTTATAGGATTTCATTTAGGGGGGACTAAGAAAGGGAAGGGGAGGGGAGGAGGGGCGTGTTGGATGCTTAAGAGAGAGAGAGAGAGAGAGAGAGAGAGAGAGAGAGGAGAGAGAGAGAGAGAAGGGGTGTGGGGAAGAAACAACAGGGAATTAAAGTGAGAAAAGGCGTGATGTAGGGAGAAATATGTTAGAGTGAGAGAGAGAGAGAGAGACGTGAGAGTGAGAGAGGGACTTTTGAGAGTGAGAGAGGGTTGTGAGAGTGAGAGGGAGGATAGTAGAGTAGCCGTCAGATGTTCCCCTCCACACACGAGATGAGTTAAGAGAGGATCAAACTGAGGCTGGAGGATTTGTTGAAGACCTGGAGAGAGAGAGAGAGAGAGAGAGAGAGAGAGAGAGAGAGAGAGAGAGAGAGAGAGAGAGAGATATTACAAAGGGAGTGCTAGACAAGAGAGTGTCACAAGGGGGAGATATAAACACTCTTCTCAAAACCAGCGTTAAATTCCAGTGTTGTTCAGCCGAGCGTGTAGCCTCTGTGTGACATTATCTTGATACTTCGCTCACAGCTTCTGGTGGGTGGGTGGGTGGGGTAAGTGGGTTGGTGGATGGGTGGGGTAAGTGGGTTGGTGGGTGGGTGGGTGGGGTAAGTGGGTTGGTAGGTGGGTGGCGACACGATAGCGTTCATTTATACATCCACTTCCTGTATTCATCATTAAAACTACATATTATTTTACCAACTTTACTAAAAAAATATGTAATTATATGTAGTTAAATATTGGATTATTTTGTATATTTGTCTTCTGCTCTCAATGCTATATATTTCATCTCTGGTTAAGTATATACGACTGGATCCTATAATGGGGGAATTCTCATGTGGTTAAAGCCAATATATATGGGTCTTTATTTATCTGTTGTGGCTTGGGAGAATTTTGAGACTAAGTTGATATTTATTTTATATTTTATCGTGTACTATATTTATCACACACTGGAGAATGCTACACTTATGTTTTACTGAAGGAGTTTAGTTGGTGTTTAGTATTCAGGTAAGGTTGGTAGGTGGTGGAAGTGGAGGCTCGGTGGTGGTACAGTGGCGGTGGTGATGACAGTTGTGGTGGTAGTGGCGGTGGTGGTGACAGCTGTGGTGGTAGTGGCAGTGGTGGTGACAGCTGTGGTGGTAGTGGCAGTGGTGATGACAGCTGTGGTGGTAGTGGCAGTGGTGATGACAGCTGTGGTGGTAGTGGCAGTGGTGGTGACAGCTGTGGTGGTAGTGGCAGTGGTGGTGACAGCTGTGGTGGTAGTGGCAGTGGTGGTGACAGCTGTAGTGGTAGTGGCAGGTGGTGACAGCTGTGGTAGGTGGTGGTGACAGCTGTGGTGGTAGTGGCAGTGACAGCTGTGGTGGTAGTGGCAGTGTTATTTTTCCCAACTTTATAATATATGCGAGTGTAAGTGGCAATGTGTGGTGTTAGATGTTCCGTATACGTAACGCATAAGTGGAAGGAGTATACTTATAGAAGTATCTTATAAATAACGAATATAAGTTCATAAGAAAATTTAATTATGTATTCAGTATAAGTTTTGTTATTTGAGTATAGTATCATAAAGGCATAACATAGTAAAGGGTTTTAGTTTTAATTACGTTACACACACACACACACACACACACACACACACACACACACACACACACACACACACACTCTATCGTAATCAACTATCTTAATATATTCTTTTTAAAAATGTACATGCAGAGCTAAATTAATTTTTTCTAAAGGGTAGATTGTTCAGTAGCTGCTGGAGGCTGGTGGTTGGTTTAAGTGGCCAAATATTAGCTTAATGTCTCCGGCCGTCGACTGTGTCAAGAGACCCCCAGTAACCACTCCACATATCCGGTCCCTGAGTTACAAAAATAATTTATCCGGTTTATATTCGGTTTTCTGATACGTAACATGAAACTAAACTGGTAAATATTATCTTCGCTCGTTTCATTTTTTACGGATATTACTCTAGTATAAATTGCTAAGTATTTATTTAAGTTCTCATTAATTTCCGCCTCACAGCTTACGGCTTTTCACAACACTCACCATAAAGATTTTTTTTTTCAGCATCGTTTAAAAAAAAATGTCATCTTGAACAGCACTGAAATGATTTTAATATAGTTTATGTTTTCTTGGTAGTTATTCAAATTCAGGAGGACTCACCCTAAGTCCCCACAGCCAAGTTTACCATTAAAAAAAGCTATAGACGTTTTCTTGTGGCTTTGGTGAAAAATCTTTGACGTTCAGCAACACTAAAGGGAAAAGTTCTCCAATTTTTTGTTGGCTGCTGAACTTTTGGTGTTTTGTACCAGGTGTGTGTGTGTGTGTGTGTGTGTGTGTGTATGTGTGTGTACGCTACTGAAGGTGTGGAGGATGTGTACGCTATTGAAGGTGTGAAGGATGTGTACGTTACTGTAGGTGTGAAGGATGTGTACGCTACTGAAGGTGTGAAGGATGTGTACGCTACTGAAGGCGTGAAGGATGTGTACGCTACTGAAGGTGTGAAGGATGTGTACTACTGCAGGTGCAGAAGGATGTGTACGTTTTCGTAGCGTGAAGGATGTACGCTACCGTGAAGCGTGACGTGCACGTTACTGCAGGTGAAGGATGTGCATGGCTACTAAAGGCGTGAAGGATGTACGCTGGCCGAAGGTGTGAAGGATGCGTGCGCTACTGAAGGCGAAGGATGTACGCTACCGAAGGCGTGGAAGATGTGTACGCCATTGAAAGGCGTGAAGGATGTACCAGGAGGGTGGTACCGCTGCTCGGATGCACACCAAGACAGCATTATTTATTTTCCTGGAAGGTTCGTGAAGAGGACGAGGGAAGCGACCGGGCAGCGTGAGGGGAGGTTCAGGGTGACGCTTTGTTGTCCTGAACGTGTGTGTGTGTGTGTGTGTGTGTGTGTGTGTGTGTGTGTGTGTGTGTGTGTGTGTGTGTGTGTGTAAAAGAAACACTTATCAAGCCTTTGTGTCTGAGTCATTGTCTTGCTAACTGTAAAATCCCAGTGAAACTAAAACACAATTGCCATGTAAAAAATTGATGCAGATGTTTATAGTCCTAACTGAATTGTTTGTATAAAGCTTAGAGCCCACACACACACACACACACACACACACACACACACACACACACACACACACACACACACTGTTCAGCTCCAGAAATGACCTTTAATTAAAGTTTTTTATTGGTTAATTATCGTTCACTGTCTCTTTATTCTCTTTACCTTTTCGTCTGTTTCTTTCTCTGTCTCTTCTCTATCTTATCTCATTTTGTATCTGTATTCTGTTTCTGTTTTTCTCTCTTAAACACACACACACACACACACACCCACACACACACTCTACTACTACTACTACTACTACTACTACTACTACTACTACTACTTTGCTGTCACTGGGGATCAAGTATGACGATCATCCAGCTATGATACAATGATGTGAGTTATTAAGGATGTCACCTTCGTTGGTGATTTCTGAGGTGACTAAAGATACCGATACAGGACCGGCAGTGCCGTTCACAGATGTTGCACATGTGGAGGGCTACATCTAGTGCGGGAGGAGCGGCGGGAGGGGCGGCGACAGCGTCTTTCCGGCGGTGGTGCTTGTCTGCCTCGGTTTGCAGTCGGGCTAACTCAAAAGTATTGACACCGTATTGTATGGTGCTCCTCCAAGCGCTACGGTGTGGAATAATCGTCTCCCAGGTGAGGGGATCGATTTGCCACTTTTTTAGGCTTGTCTTAAGACTATCCTTATACTTTTTCAGTTGCCCGCCAGCGTTACTCTTACTGTAAAGTAACTGCTTTGGCAGTCTACTGTCGTCCATGCGGGTAACATGGCCAGTCCAACGTAGTTGTTCATGGATAATGGTAGCCTCGATGCTCCAACAGTTGGTGTCAGCAAGAATACTGGCACTTGTTCTCTTGTCTTCCCAGCGAACTCAGAGGATGGAACATAGACTACGTTGGTGAAAGTTTTCAAGTGCCTTGATGTGCCTCCTGTATGTGACCCATGTCTCGCAGTCATATAACAGGGTGGGGAGGACCACTGAACAATATACGTGTAACTTTGTAGATAATTTCAGCTCCCTACAGCTGAAGACACGGGTACGGAGTCTGCCAAAGGCTTGAGATGCACATCTGATCTGATGTTGACTCTCTTCATCGATGTCCACAGTGGTGAACAGGTGTGAGCCCAGATACACACACACACCTCAGCACCACGTAACAATGGACTCTATCTACATCATGACAGTTTTCACTCATCACTTTACACCAATCATCCACAAGCTTGCCCCGGGTAAGATTCTTCTCGCGTGAATATGAATGATTCAATCAGCAGTTTCTCCCAAAACGTTGGGAACTGAAATTATACTACACCTCTTAACGTATCATTATCTTACTGATCGACCAATTGCCTGAATCACCGAGTTCTCTTTCTTTTATTGCCCGAAAAAAGGTGGTATGATTGAGGTAAAAATCATGTTTTAACTGTGGCGAGTGGGGGAGATCAGCGCCATCTATTGGTTGAAAGCAGCGATAACATCAATATCTCGTCTATGGGAATGGAATTTAGCTGTTGTTCTTTGTACACTATCGAGAATATAGTCAGCGAGATACAGTACAGCAACACAACATTCCATCGACTTCATCGGCTCATCTCTTTCTCTTGCCTGTAAGGAAGGTAGTTAAATACTTCGAGTCTTTGTTTATGAGGTCCTAGTCACTCAACCTGATCAGTGCTGGAAGGACGAAGGAGGCGGAAACACCATCCACACTATCAGTATCTTCTGGTCTGGAGCCGCGGAGACTGGTTGTACTTTAGTGTGTCCGGGTGAACGTAATGGCTATATGAGTGACGGGAGGTGAGCACGGATTGTACTTTCATGTTTATTAAACTTTAGGGGAGACGAAAACATGGGGTGGTTGGTAAATATGTACAATGTTTTTAAACTATTTTGGGCGGGGCTTATTTTCCGTTACGGTATTATTTAAGGTGAACATGTATATGATCAGGTGATAGGCGTTATATGGGTATACACTAAAAATATACATCAACAATTTACGGCTCTAATTAATAAACGCTCGTACGTTCAATAGTGTCGCAATTTAATATATGAGAATCTGGACTCAAGAACTCAAGAACCAGATAACGTTCAGGAATAGATGATCAGTTAAAGATAAACCAGTACCATCAAATGAAGGTCCGAACAATCAATAACGAGTAGAAAAACCCTCAGCTCGAGGTGAAAATGGTCTCAAATCGGATAAAAATTTCCTGGGATGAGAAAATTTCATTTGGGGGGGTAAAAATGGGAGTGTAAAACAGGGTCCGAATTCTCAAAGTTCCAAGCGATAAATTCCACCTCCTTCCTTCCCCTCCCCCCTCCTCCTCCTCCTCTCTCCCTCCTCCCGCTCTCCTTCCTCCCTCTCTCTCCCTCCCCCTTTTGGAGACGCGAGGACGAAAATACTACAACATAATGATATCCACCGTCAAAATATCATGCACTAACACTCACCCATAACCATTCATATTCCTTCTTCCCTTGTTAGGAAAAAATGAGCGTACGAAACTTTAAGAATGTCAGCTCAGGGGTTGCGGCGTGAAGGGCGATGAAAGGACTTAAGCTCTATCTTAAGTGTATCGGTGCTGTAAACAAGGCGGGGAATGACCAGCAGAGAACACAGGCTTAAAACAGATTACCAGAAAAGTGGAGGCGGGGGCAGGAAAGTTGGGAGAGAATGGAGACTTAAAAGTTGGGTTGAAAGAGAGAGAGAGCGCGAGAGAGAGAGAGAGAAAGAGAGAGAGAGAGCGAAAGAGAGAGAAAGAGAGCGAGCTTGAAAATCGTAAGAAGGAATGGAGATAACACAGGAATTATAAGATAACCAAGAATAATAATTTGTAAAAAAAGATTAAAAACAATCAAGTAAGAGAGACTAATAATTATAGACGAAACGAAAGATTTAGAAAAGGGAGAAAGATAACGAGCAAATGTAGCGAAGGAGAGAGACAAAACGAGATAATAAACGAACGAGAAATAAAGAATGCCGTTATGTACTGTGAGAATGGTGTTTCATTCACACAGTCCAGTAATCACTCATTCTTCCCTTCAGTTTGAATTAAGGTGTATTTTTTGGGGCCCATGAATGTGAATGATGAAGCACTGGGTGGCACTGTAGCAGGATGGGTGTTGTGAGGTGGCACTGTAGGATGAGTGATGGGTGTTGTGAGGTGTGACTGTAGGGTGAGTGATGGGTGTTGTGAGGTGTGACTGTAGGGTGAGTGATGGGTGTTGTGAGGTGTGACTGTAGGGTGAGTGATGGGTGTTGTGAGGTGTTACTGTAGGATGAGTGATGGGTGTTGTGAGGTGTGACTGTAGGATGAGTGAAGGATGTGTTGTGAGGTGTGACTGTAGGATGAGTGATGGGTGTTGTGAGGTGTGACTGTAGGATGAGTGATGGGTGTTGTGAGGTGTGACTGTAGGATGAGTGATGGGTGTTGTGAGGTGTGACTGTAGGATGAGTGATGGGTGTTGTGGGGGTGACTGTAGGATGAGTGATGGGTGTTGTGAGGTGTGACTGTAGGATGAGTGATGGGTGTTGTGAGGTGTGACTGTAGGATGGTGGGGTGAGGTGTGACTGTAGGATGAGTGATGGGTGTTGTGAGGTGTGACTGTAGGATGAGTGATGGGTGTTGTGAGGTGTGACTGTAGGATGAGTGATGGGTGTTGTGAGGTGTGACTGTAGGATGAGTGATGGGTGTTGTGAGGTGTTACTGTAGGATGAGTGATGGGTGTTGTGAGGTGTTACTGTAGGATGAGTGAAGGATGTGTTGTGAGGTGTGACTGTAGGATGAGTGATGGGTGTTGTGAGGTGTGACTGTAGATGACTGAGGATGTGTTGTGAGGTGTGACTGTAGGATGAGTGATGGGTGTTGTGAGTTATGACTGTAGGATGACTGAAGGATGTGTTTTGAGGTGTTACTGTAGGATGAGCCTAAGGAAAATGATGCGAGATGAATAAACTGAAGGTACCCGACGCTCGAACCTGTGACCCTAAGTACAGGAGGTGAATACGATATCCACTCAGCCACCGCCGCACCCTACCTCTCCCTAAGAGGATTGGAGTCGTAGCGCCGTTTTAATACTCAGGATTTATACATATTTACATATATTTATCTGTGTTGGTTATTCATACTTGTATTAATATGATTTAGTCGTTTCTTTTTATTTTATTATGGTATTTATTTTGTGATGTGGTTAGGTTAAGTTTTGTGATGTGGTTAGGTTAAGTTTTGTGATGTGGGTTTGTGTTAGGTTAAGTTTTGTGATGTGGTTAGGTTAAGTTTTGTGATGTGGTTAGGTTAAGTTTTGTGATGTGGTTAGGTTAAGTTTTGTGATGTGGTTATTTATTTTAAGCGCTGAAAAAATACGAGAGAGTAGAGAGGGAGGGTGTCTCATGTATTGTAGTGGTGGTGTGGTGGTGGTGGAGTGGTGGTGTGGTGGAGTGATGGTGTGGTATAGTGGTGGAGTGATATGATAGTGGAGTGGTGAAGTGATGGAGTGCCTACAGTACTAGTGTGCCGGAGTGTTAGAGTGCCTGTGTTAGTGCCAATATTAGAGTGCCTCTGTTAGTGCCAATATTATAGTGCCTGTGTTAGTGCCAATATTAGAGTGCCTCTGTTAGTGTATTAGGTGCCTCTGTTAGTGCCAATATTAGTGCCTGTGTTAGTGCCAATATTAGAGTGCCTTGTTAGTGCCAATATTATAGTGCCTGTGTTAGTGCCAATATTAGAGTGCCTGTGTTAGTGCCAATATTATAGTGCCTGTGTTAGTGCCAATATTATAGTGCCTGTGTTAGTGCCAATATAGTGCCTGTGTTAGTGCCAATATTAGAGTGCCTGTGTTAGTGCCAATATTAGAGTGCCTGTGTTAGTGCCAATATTATAGTGCCTGTGTTAGTGCCAATATTAATGCCTGTGTTAGTGCCTGTGCCAGAGTGCCTTTGTTGCCCTGTGTTAGAGTGCTAGAATGAGAAGTGCCACGAGGAGCGACCCTGAGGACCAATAATATGTGTAAATCTCAGGCTCCTCCCTCCTCGTCCCCTCCTCCTGCTCCCTCCCGGTTCCCTCCCTCCCTGCTCTCCTCCCCTCTTGCTTTCCTCCCCCCCTCCCTCTCTCCTCTTCCTACTCTCCTCCTCCTCCTACCTCCTCCCTTTCCTACCTTCTCCCTCCTCCTCCTACCTCCTCCCCTCCTCCTACCTCCTCCCCTCCTTCTACCTCCCTCCCCTCCTCCTACCTCCTCCCCCCTCCTCCTACCTTCTCCCCTCCTCCCTCCCCTCCTTCCTTCCCTCCTCTCCCCTGCCCTCCTCCTACCCACCGCCCGCCCCCCCACCCACCGCGTTCCATCTCCACCATTAGTTCATATTGGTTCCTCTCTGTGATACAATGGTGTATGTTTAGGTGTAGTGTTGCAGGGTCGGGGATGATGGTGTATAATGGTACAAGGAAGTGATGGTGGTATATTGGTGCATGGCCAGGTGATGGTGATATAGTGGTGTAGGGCCAAGGGGTGATTGGTGGTATAGTGTTGCAGGGCCAGGGGGTGATGGTGGTATAGTGTTGCAGTGCCAGGTGATGGTGGTATAGTGGTGCAGGGCCAGGAGATGGTGGTATAGTGGTGCAGGGTCAGGAAGTGATGGTGGTATAAGTGGTACAGGGCCGGGGGTGAGTGGTGGTATTGTGGTGCAGGGCCGGGAGGGTGATGGTGGTATTGTGGTGCATGGCCAGGTGATGGTGATATAGTGGTGCAGGGCCAGGAGGTGATGATGGTATAGTGGTGTAGAGTCAAGAGGTAGTGATATAGTGGTGCAGGTTAGTAATTGGTGGTATAGTGGTGCAGGAGGTATATTGGAGCCAGATAGCTTACAGGTCTACTCTGCCGCCATGACAATTTAGTAAGGTATATTGGAGCCAGATAGCTTACAGGTCTACTCTGCCGCCATGACAATTTAGTAAACAATGTTATCGAGTGAAAAAACCTGATTAGTTTCAAATCCTCTCGTAGGGCTGTGGATGACCATGGAGAGAGAGAGAGAGAGAGAGAGAGAGAGAGAGAGAGAGATATTCCCCGATATAGTATACAGGCAGACAATGTGACACACACTATAATTCATAAACAGACAGTGGGTGGGAGGTGGTTGTCGCCTGGTGTGTGCAATGGTGCGTGTGTGGCGGGGACAAAATATACCACCATTGTAAATACCTCGTGGCGCCAATGTGTAAATGTGTCGCTGGAAGGTTAAATATCAATAGTGTGTCGTGGTAGTAGGCGACCTGTTGGCTCCCTTGGTGACACGTCAGTTGTTTTTTTTCTCTTGGATTATTATTATTATTATTGTACATGTCAACGTACAGAGCTAAAGTGCAATGTTATGTTGTGGTGGTGGTGGGGGAAGGGAGGTGTTGTGGTTCGTTAGTGTGATGGTGTGGTGGTATTCAGGTATGATCGTGTAGTGAGGGGAGGACTCTGTGTGTGTGTGAGAGAGAGAGAGAGAGAGATGGTGGTGAAGAGAGGAAGTGTGTTGGTGAGGTCAGTGGCCCCGGTTGGTCAGTCACCTGTGTTCTGCTGCTGTTATTAAACCTTTTGAGAGTTGACTGTTGACCCTTCTCTCCATTCAGTACACCAAGGGTACAGTATAGAGAAATCTGTGTTCTCATACGTGACAGACAGACAGTGGTAGACAGACCGATATACAGACACCGACGCTACCAATGGTCCACTGCGTGACATACTGTAAGTTGTGGGGTCGTTCAATGAATAGATTATTTTTGTTCTCGAGGTTGTAATAACATTATTCATTAGACATATTTTCTATCATAATGTTTTTCAAGATATAAATTCAATTACATTTATTGACCAAGGAAAATAAGATGTGAAGAAATAATATCGTTTTTCAATAAACTATTCTCGCGATATTTCGGTCCGGAATAATATAAAACGTTCATGTCATGTCACAAACACATTAGAGAACGACAAAAAAAAAAGTGAAGAAGTTTATGACAAATCGAAGGTTCCCAGAAGCTTTCAGTGTTAGTGCGGCGTCCTCCAGGTGTCACCAGGAAGAGTTAAAAAATATTTATGGCAAAATTGAAATTGTGGGAGTGTGTGAGGCCGGGGGGTTTACTCAGGCATAATAAATCGTCCTTAATGACAGTTTTTGGTGGATTTCTCTGGAAGTACATTTACAGCTGAGGGTCTGGATCCTTACCATGAAAGTTGATCGTATCTGAAAATGTAAGAACGTTCGTAACGACTTACCTTAAGCTGCACCATTAAGACGACAACCAAAATAAAGCCTCAACATTACACCGAGACTCTTAACTAGATACGTTCTCTTACCCTCAAACGGGAGATGAAACCAAGGAGCCTTATACAGTATACAGTATATACTTGATGTTAAGTGGACGTATATAGTTATGTGAGAGTATTAGCCTAATTTATAGGGTAATTTTTAATTTTATTTTCGTGATTCAGCATAAATTAACCGGTTAGTGATTTTTTACATGTTAAATCAAGAGAAATATTCACCTTGCCAATCTTTGTGAATCCGGACTGTGGATCTTCAATAGCTCGTAAAATTATTATTGTTCTTTTTTACCAACTCCTGATAAAAGAACACATTAATGTACTGTAGAGCTTGAGTGAAATTTTTCCATTCCTTTATCTGTGGGGCCAAGACTCACAAAACATCGTAAATGACTCTATTATCGAAACTGGTGATGTGAGGACGTATCTAACCTAACCTAACCTAACCTAACCTAACCTAACCTAACCTAACTTACGACGCAATTACAATGAGACTTAATCGTTCCTGGATATTGTCTTCCGGTCCTTAGCTAGAGGAACAAAATGATCTTACGAACAATTAGAGCTGATTTTGGGGACGAATTTCATGATCATCACACTACAATGACTTTCGAGGTTTCGTAAACAGTTCATGATTTACAATGACTCTTGAGACGTGGGAAGAATAAGGAGTATCATGCAGGGCCGTGTTGTTAGGTGTGCATGGTAACTGCTGTGAAAGGAGCTGAGAGACAGGTGAGAATAATATCAGTTAAGTACTTAACTACCTGCACGCACAGCCACTTATATGCACACCTTCACACCTCCACACGGTAGTACACACACATCACACCGTTACGTACATACATACACACACATACATCAGCTTTACATCACACCGTTACGTACATACATACACACACATACACACCTTGACAAACATACATAATGTACACAAGTGCACACAGACACACACCTACACAAAAATATACTTACACAGAAGCTACACACACACACGACTTTATACACATTACCACTCACATAACTGCACAAACGTTCACACACTCGTACACATACACACCTATATGTACGTAAATATAAGGAAATAAAGAATAAAAATAAAAACGCAGACAAAATAGAGAGAGAGAGAGAGAGAGAGAGAGAGAGAGAGAGAAAAGAGAGAGACTTTCATTCTTACTCAGGAACAATGAATAACCAAAGTTAACAGAGGGTTGAGTAAGAGATCACTGTCAGGTGAGTAAGTGGATAATAGGTAGTCACAAGTGGTCACGGGCGGCCCTCCCTGTCACCCGACGACATGGTGTGGCAGGGGTGGTGTATGGGTGTGGCAGAGGTGGTGTAGAGGTGTGGCAGGGGTGGGGGTGTGGCATGGGTGTGGAAGGGAAATGAGGCAGAGGTGGTGTGGCAGGGGTGGTGTATGGGTGTGGCAGAGGTGGTTGTAGAGGTGTGGCAGGGATAGTGTAGGGGTGTGGTACAGGTGGTGGAAGGATGTGGCAGGGGTGATGTAGGGGAATGACAGTGCTAGTGTGCGTATGTGGCATGGGTGTTGTAGGGGAGTGGCAGGGGTGATGTAGGAGAGTGGCAGGGGTGATGTAGGAGAGTGGCAGGGGTGTGGTAGGGGTGGTGTAAGGGTGTGGCATGGGTGGTGTAGGAGAGTGGTAGGGGTGTGGCAGACTTGATGTATGTGTGGCAGGAATGGTTTATGGGTGGTGTAGGGACCATTGTGGAGGAAGTTGATTAACGACCTGTACAGGATATAAGTGTGTGTGTGTGTGTGTGTGTGTGTGTGTCTGCATATTCATGTCTGTATGTGGAGGTGTCTCTGTCTGTAGGTCATCGTGTGTACTGTCACAGCCAAAAGTCCTGTCACTATCGCCGCTACATGAATCCGGAAAGATGCCTTTGTGTCTACTGTGTCGGTTTCACGAATCTGAATCCCAGGGTTCATGGAGTGGCAGGAAAGACGACTGTACTTTTTGACTGTGACTGTACGTGATCAGTGGACAAAACAAGGACACGACTTTTGACTGACTACAAAAGAACTAAAGTTATCCACAGACTGAACCATGGCGAAGGGAGGTGTAGCAGGGGCGAGGGGGTGTGGGAGGGCGAGGGGTGTGGGAGGGAGGGGGTGGAGGGCGAGGGCGGGGGGGGTGTGGGAGGGGCGAGGGGTGAAGGACAGGGAGGTGAAAGGGGGCGACGGGGTGAAGGGGGACTCTGTAATGTGTTGCTCTTAACAACAATATTACGGTGTGTCTGGGTCACTCACTTCCCCCACTCGACACTCACTGGTCCACACTCGCTGGTCCATACTCGTTGGTCCATACTCAACACTCGCTGGTACATACTTACCACTCACTGGTCCACACTTAGCACTCGCTGGTTCACACTCACTGGTCCGTACTTAACACTCACTAGTACACACTCAACACTCGCTGGTACACACTCAACACTCGCCGGTCCATACACACACACTCACTCGTCACTCACTTCCCGCCACTCGTTACTCCCCGTCCCTCACCATCCAACACTCACTCACCTACGGTTTGCCAATTGTGAATGTCAGGGAGCATTTACTAGCCCCGTTGTTGTCGCTATTATCTGACTCTCACCACTGATTTATCCTCATCATCCCTTGTATATAACTTATCGTGTTTATTTTGTCCCCATTACGCGAGTTGGGTTCATATCGTTTCTGTTTAATCTCAATTTAGTCTGGAATTTCCTCTTTTGTGTCGAGTTTTTTTGCCTTCAGTTCGTCTTTTGTTTTTTTGTGTTTATTTTAACCCTATTTGTTTATTTTTTTATTATTATTATTACTTGTTTTATATACTTGTTGCGTTTATATTTATGACGTCTGTTAGGTTGATGTGCTTTTGTTTTGACTTTCTGATGTCTATTGTTTACTTGCCGCGTTTAGGGGTTTATTTCGTCTATAGTGTTTATTGATTGCGTCTTATTATCTTTATGGGGGTGATGGTTTTTTAATATTTCCCCTTCTCTCTCTCTCTTTCTCTTTGTGTGTGTCTTCAATCTCATTTTCCCTTCTTCCCCCTTTATTCATTAATTTCTCTTCCTTTGTCAATATTTGTGTTTCTCATTTTCGTCTGTTTTTACCCTCATCCTGGAGAGAGAGAGAGAGAGAGAGAGAGAGAGAGAGAGAGAGAGAGAGAGACCCTGGTGTCTTTTATCACTCTGAATTTCTCTAAAGAATTTCACATATCAGAAACCTTCCCACTAAGTGTTAGTCTTACTGTTGGCAGACTACTACTGCTACTATTTCTACTACTACTACTTTATGGCTTCTAACCTCCCCTTATAGCCATACCTATAACTATTATTATTGTTATTACTACCCCCAGCTACTACTATTACTATTATTACTACTCTTATTACTACTATTATTTTTACTATACACCCTTACTATTGATATTTACTTCCCCTACTATTACTATTGTTACTGTTACTCTATACTATTACTACAGACTACACACACCCAAACAAAGGAACCTTACACAAACCATACACAAACCATACACACATACAAGAGACCAGACACAAACATACACACATACAAGAGACCAGACACAAACATACACACATACAAGAGACCGGACACAAACATACATACATACAAGAGACCACACACAAACATACACACATACAAGAGACCACACACAAACATACATACATACAAGAGACCACACACAACATACACACATACAAGAGACCATACACAAACATACACACATACAAGAGACCATACACAAACATACACACTTACAAGAGACCATACACAAACATACACACATACAAGAGACCAGACATAAACATACACACATACAAGAGACCAGACACAAACATACACACATACAGGAGACCATACACAAACATACACACATACAAGAGACCATACACAAACATACACACATACAAGAGACCATACACAAACATACACACATACAAGAGACCAGACACAACATACACACATACAAGAGACCAGGCACAACATACACACATACAAGAGACCAGGCACAAGGACACAACAGAAAGCGACGAAGAATTAGATAAAACGTGTGATGGTAGCGAGGATGACTCAAGGGAATTCTCATTGCACCCTTCCTCTCTCTCCCTCCCTCTCTCTCCTTCCCTCTCCCTCCCTCCCTCTCCCTCCTTGCCCCCGCCTCCCTCTTTATTTGCCTTTCTCTTCCTCTCCATTTACCAGATTATACCTCTTCTTCCTCTCTTAGTCTCACTCGCACAGGAATTTAATTTTTTCTACATATATTTGTGGATCATGATGGCGAGGGGTTAGGTGTAAGGTGACGATGTTTTGTTGGTAAATTCTTAGACAATATGGTGTTGGATTTTTTTTTTTTTTAATTGTTGTTTTTAATCGTAAGTTTATTCGTCTTATCTCTTCTATCTAGTCCTTTAAAGAATAGTAATGATAGTAGAAGGATGGTAGTTGAAGAGAGAAGACTAGGTAGGGGATGGAAGAGTGGTGGATGAGGGAGGTTACTGGATAGAAGTAGTTTATAAGATACCCAGGGAAGCTGAGATGTGTGTGTGTGTGTGTGTGTGTGTGTGTGTGTGTGTGTGTGTGTGTGTGTTCACGATTGGAAAGCATGACGTAGAGTGGTTTATTGGGATGGACTTGCTGCTGACGAATGCTGCTGACGAGTGTTGCTGACTAGTATTGCTGACGAGTGTTGCTGGGTTGTTAGGAGGAACGACGAGACTAAACTGGGTAGCAGGATATCTTAGAGCCTTGTCATGTACCGGGAACGACGCCATACCTGAGCAGCAGACATAAAGCAGCTAGTGAGTGCGAATAACAGCAACTAATGGGAGACGTCGTGTTGTAGTTGACCCCAGCCACCGTGTACCATGAGAGAGACAGAGCTCTTAAGAAGGGGTGGGGGGGGGCTTATAATGGTGTTGTATAGTGGAGAAACACCGTAGATTTATTGTCAACATCAAGGCGTCTGTATTGTCGTGGGGTCGTCAGGTCTAGTTCCACGTTTGGCTCAATAGGTGTTAAGTGACGAGTGTTGACTTCCTCTTGTAGTGTTCTTCGCTGTCATCCTCTCGTCGATGTGATTGTCTCTGATTCTTAAAGTCCCTTCTTGTCTCCCTCATCACTAGTAGATACCTCCCTCTCTCTCTCTCTCTCTCTTCTCCTTACTCTTTCAGATACCTTCCTCCCTCCCTTCCTCTCCCTTCTCCCCTGATACCTCCCTCCCTCCCTCCCTCTCTTTCCTCCTCCCCCCTGTAGACACCCCCCTCCCTCGCCACACTCTCCCAGAACACGTGACCCCTATTCTTTCTCCCCCCTCTTTTCTTCCCCACATCTCTCCCCTCCTTCCTGCCATCTACGCTCCCCCTCCACACCTCCTCCCTCCACACCTCCACGTTCTTCCCCTCACCACACCATCTGCCTGTCTTATAGGCCTACCCTAGCTCCACTTATTTTCCTATCACATTTGGCGTATTTCCTCCCCCACATTCCCCTACCTCTCCTCCGTACCCTCCTTACTCCCTACTCCCCTCCTTACTCCCTACCTCCCTTACCTCCCTTACTCCTCCCTCCTCCCCTTACTCCTCCTCTCTTATCCCCCTCCCTCGCCTTTACCCCTCCATTCTCCTTCTTTCTCTTCCCATTCTCCTTCCTAACTGGGCTGTCCCAATTCCACTTTGTTCCTTTCTCCTTCCCTACCACTCCTTTCTTCTCTCTTTCTCCTCCTTTAACCTCTCTCCCCTCATCTCTCTCATGATTGACAGATAACAGATTGATAGACAGGTAGATATATAGCTAGATAGATAGATAGATAGGATAATATATGTAAATAGGATGAATGAATAAGTAGGATGATAAATAGATAGTGCTAGTTGGTGATAGATAAAAGCAGTTGGTGATAGATAAAAAGTTGGTGATAGATAGTGCTAGTTGGTGATAGATAGTGCTAGTTGGTGATAGATAGTGCTAGTTGGTGATAGATAGTGCTAGTTGGTGATAGATAGTGCTAGTTGGTGATAGATAGTGTTAGTTGGTGATAGATAGTGCTAGTTGGTGATAGATAGTGCTAGTTGGTGATAGATAGTGCTAGTTGGTGATAGATAGTGCTAGTTGGTGATAGATAGTGCTAGTTGGTGATAGATAGTGTTAGTTGGTGATAGATAGTGCTAGTTGGTGATAGATAGTGCTAGTTGGTGATAGATAGTGCTAGTTGGTGATAGATAGTGCTAGTTGGTGATAGATAGTGCTAGTTGGTGATAGATAGTGTTAGTTGGTGATAGATAGTGCTAGTTGGTGATAGATAGTGCTAGTTGGTGATAGATAGTGCTAGTTGGTGATAGATAGTGCTAGTTGGTGATAGATAGTGCTAGTTGGTGATAGATAGTGCTAGTTGGTGATAGATAGTGTTAGTTGGTGATAGATAGCGCTAGTTGTTGATAGATAGTGCTAGTTGTTGATAGATAGTGCTAGTAGTTGTAGTTATTGAAAGTGCTAGATGTTGAATCGTACAAGGTGGGCCCGTAGACTTGACGAGTGTGATCCAGTAGGTCGAAGAGGAAGTTAGATGACTCGGTTAGGTTAAGTTAGTGTAGGTCTGGTTAGGTTAGGTTAGGTACAGTAAAGTCAGATTAGGTTATGTTAGGTCACACACACACACACACACACACATACACACACACACACACACACACACACACACACAGACAGTAACATGTCACATTTGAACTCCTATACCGACCCTTTAATATCCTGTGTATGTGTGTGTGTGTGTGTGTGTGTGTGCGTGCGTGTGTGTGTGTGTGTGTGTGTGTGTGTGTGTGTGTGTGTGTGTGTGTGTGTGTGTGTGTGTGTGTGTGTGTGTGTGTGTGTGTGTGTGGCCTTTGACTTCATGACCTTGTTACCAGAGCATCTCTAGTTGTAGTCATCTTAGTGAAATATAAGTACAAAAGCGGTCGTTGTTTGTGGGTGTTGGGTACAGTACACACAGACCTCCCTCCCTACACAAGTGACCCTACAGTGTGTCTCTCTACAGCCTACACAAGTGACCCTACAGTGTGTCTCTCTACAGCCTACACAAGTGACCCTACAGTGTGTCTCTCTACAGCTTACACAAGTGACCCTACAGTGTGTCTCTCTACAGCTTACACAAGTGACCCTACAGTGTGTCTCTCTACAGCTTACACAAGTGACCCTACAGTGTGTCTCTCTACAGCCTACACAAGTGACCCTACAGTGTGTGTCTCTCTACAGCCTACACAAGTGACCCTACAGTGTGTCTCTCTACAGCTTACACAAGTGACCCTACAGTGTGTCTCTCTACAGCCTACACAAGTGACCCTACAGTGTGTCTCTCTACAGCTTACACAAGTGACCCTACAGTGCGTCTCTCTACATTTTATATACAAGAAATATATCCTACAAAAGTACAGTCTTAAGGTGTTAATAGTCATATATTTCCCAAAACTCTAAAAAATATATATTCTTTGTAGTTTTGTTTAATGTTATGTTTTTATTGGTTATGGTGATACAGTGACGTTTATGGTGATACAGTGACGTTTATAGTGTTATATTTATTAGTTCTCTTCATTGTTATTATTGCCTTCGTGTGAAATTAGATCGTATAGAAGTATGAGGTGTGTTGGGTGCCACTGTCATCATCACCTGCGTCACACACACACAGTCCCTCTCCTCCACATTGTTTATCACCGTTGCTGTGGTCATGGTATCGGCTTCTCCTCACAGTGGCTCTAAGGCGTCTAAGCACACATCATCTTCGTCTAGTCACGGGGCCTCATTCTCAGTGAGGAGCTTGAGGATTTACGACGTGACCTCAGCAGATGGTAACCTGATACTTCACTCCTTTCCTTTGTCCACATGGTAAAGAGTTTATCTTATTTTATCATGAATGAACACAACTTATCAGTGTCATTTAAACGCGGGTGACCAGACATGGCACGTGTGAATTCTTCCGTTTATTAATTAATATATAAAATACTAATGAGGTCTGTAAGTTTCTCCATAAATCCCGATATTTTCTACAATATTAATCGCCTTAATCTTCGCCCTCCTCTTGAAAATATTGTCACTGTCACGGTCTGTAAACATGTGAGCTGGGTGGTATACCTCTGAATACCCTTGAGTGATGTCATTAACGTTGGTTTACGGTTTTAATGTACCCTATTCATGACGACAAAATAAATTACAGCTTCACCTAATTCACGAACATATTTTTTTTTTTAGTATAAAGAACATTTGGTGTGTGGGTGTATCATCAGTCCTCACGCGGTGTTTCTTGAGTCTTTTTCCACCAGAGAATCATTAACACACAGTCTGCCAGTACATGAAGGAGATGCTGGGTAATGAGAAAATTGACCCTTCGCCTCCAGCCAAATGTTTGTATATGGTCTTCCTCCAGCAGCCTCCAGTGTTACGGTCACTAGTGGTGCCAGCTGACACCCGAGTCCCACAAGTAATACTCAAGACGCGGCTGGGTGGAGGCTCAGGACATCATCTTGGTCTGTTGTTACACACTTCGTCAGTATCTCTGTAGGATGTAAGTCACGATTTTGTTTGCCATATGTGGAACTACAACAACTGATGCAGCAATTGTCAGGGAACTTGAGAAAAATACTAACTATATCGCAGGAAGTGGGCGCCGCGATCTGGCTAACAACGGTACGATTAAGAGCAAAGGGCTACATTCAGCCTTAACAAACAGGTGTCTTTACAAGTTTGTGTTAGACAATATGACAACGAGTGAAGAATTTTGACAAACCTACCGAGACAACAGGAGTCACAGTGTTTATTTTGAAATTCACCCCCCCCTGTAAAGATACTTTTTTGATTGTGTGTAGTACATAACTGGACTAAATGTACATTTTTTATTTAAGTACACAGTAATGATTTATACTACGACGTTAAGTACTTATACGTCAGGATATAGGTAACACATGTAAAAGAGAACATGATTTTATATGAATTCTCATATTTATGTTGAGATTAAATTTAGTGAGGAAACCTACACAGAGAGAGAGAGAGAGAGAGAGTGAGAGAGAGAGACTACCAGTGCACTACAGTAACCCTACAGTATTACCCTGGACCTAAAAATACTGTTTATTGATTGGTCAGTTCGATATACTTGATATATGGTGGTTGTGGTAGTGGTGGTGTTAGTAGTATTGATGGTGGTGGTATTGGTGGTGTTAGTGTTATTGTTTTTGGTGGTAGTAGTAGTGGTGGTGTTGTTGTTGTTGGTGGTGGTAGTAGTAGTGGTGGTGTTATTGTTGTTGGTGGTGGTAGTAGTAGTGGTGGTGGTGTTGTTGTGGGTGGTTGTGTTGATGGAGGCATTACAGTAGTAGTGGTGGGTGATAGTGGTATTGTCTCTGTTGGTGAGAGGTGGTAGTGGTATTATTATTGTTGATGGTGGTGGTGGTAGTTAGTGTTATTGTTGGTGGTAGTAGTGGTGGTGTTAGTAGCATTGATGGTGTGGTGGTAGTGGTGGTGGTTGTGGTTGTGGTGGTTGTGTTGATGGAGGTGTTAATGGTGAGTAGTGGTGGTGATAGTGGTATTGTCCTCGGCAGAGAGGTGTAGTGGGTATTATTATTGTTGATGGTGGTGGTGGTGGTGTTATTGTTGTTGTTGGTGGTAGTAGTAGTGGTGGTGGTGTTGTTGGTGGTGGTGGTAGTAGTAGTGGTGGTGTTATTGTTGTTGGTGGTAGTAGTAGTGGTGTTGTTATTGTTGGTTGCTGATTGCAGCATTGGTAATGGTGAAGGTGGTAGTGGTGGTGTTAGTGTTATTAGTTGCTTGGTGGTACAGGTGGGCGGTGTTGTTGTTGTTGGTGGTAGTAGTAGTGGTGGTGGTGTTGTTGGTGGTGGTGGTAGTAGTAGTGGTGGTGTTATTGTTGTTGGTGGTAGTAGTAGTGGTGGTAGTTGTGGAAGTGTCGGGAGAGGTGGAAGTGGTAGAAGTAATGGTAGAAGTGGTAGTAATGGTGGTACTGGTAGCAGTGAGAGTGGTGGTAGTGGTAGTAGTAGTGGTGGTGGTGGTGGTCGGTGGCCACACTAAAGTGACTAATTGACTCTGCCACCTGTTGCTGGATCAGTCAGTGTAGCCAATGCCGGGACTCAACACACCTCTCTGTAGTCTTGTGTAATTTCGCAAACATATTTTATCCTGGGAAACATTGTCACCACTGTATGATAAGGACTGTATCTAGAGTGAATCAAATGAAACATGAGTCAGTCAATTAGTCTTTCAGTCAATAAGGAAATAATCAGTCAGTCAGTTTTGTTATTCAGTAAGTCAAGTCTTCCCTCCTTCTGGGTCCTCCTCCTATGATAAATAATTCTCGTAAGTGAAAAAATGGGTGACTAAAGTTAAATCACAAAAAGGTACATTGAATAGTAGAATCAAACTCACATTCAGAATCTAATTTAAATAGATACGTTCACTTAGTATCAGTCAGGAGATAAAGTAAGGGTAGATATTCTCTTTAAAATATTCTCTTATTTTAGGGTATTATTTCTATGTTGTAGTTCAAGTTGGTCTGTTAGGTGCAGTCTTAAGGCATCATTTACGAGGAATATTCATCGTACGACACTGAGTTCCGTTCTATTCACTAGTACGGATACTCAGAGGGTCGTACGTTAGTTCCTTGTTCTATGGTAGATTAACACCGTAATGCCCATGTCCTGTTTTTTGTTTGTCATCTCAGAGTCGTTACGTGAGCGAACTGTTTTCACACTTCAAGTTAAGGGGGGAAATATAACGCTACGAACTATTGGGGAATCGCAGCTATCCCCAAACTTTTGATCGGAGTTGAATGAGAAAAGTTGTTGTACTGTCGATTGGCCAATATTACGGCGGACACTTAACACAAGACTTATAGCGTGTTTACTACCGTGAGTGTGTGACCAGAGGGTAAACAGGCTTAAAGGGTTCATGTCAGGAGGCAGCAGATTATGTACGGGGAGGGGAGGGGGTCTACAAAAATGCATGTGTGTTGGAGAGACACATTATAAGACATATTATAAGCTTTTTCTTTACACACACACACCAATATCCTGATACGATCCTTTAAAGATGAGGAAAATGTTAATTGTCAAAATAATTTACTAAAAGATGTGGAGGTAAATATTTTTCTCAACTGAACCTTAGCGATGTTTAATACTTGACTCGTTTATCATTTATAAGTAGAATTAGTATACCAGGATTAAATAAGGTTAAAATTTTGGAGGGTTGGGAGTGGGTAGAGATATTTTAAGTTTGTGGTTGAAAAACAGAGAAACACGCCCAGGTACTAAAGTAAATTTATGCTGGTGCTAGCCGATGGTTATCAATATTTAAAACCCGATTTTTCACCGAGTTCTCAGAAAATGCTCCAGCGGGGCTAAACGGATTTAAGATAAATTATATAACTTAGGGTGGAATTTTAAGGCACTGAAAAAGGAAGGAATTGATATTTTGTTACTGGTTAAAATGATATCGTTTAAAAGACAAAATTTATCACATTTACAACAGAAACTATGGTAACAATATGGGATAAATAACATAGGTATTATTATAGGTTATAAGTATACAGTACTGACAAAAAGGTAAACACAACTCACAATCGAGGTAAAATTGTTGTTTGTTTACATATCTCCAGCAGTGATGTTTGTACACCTCCATCACCCGCCAAACATGATGCAACGGGACCACGGCTTTTGGACATCATCTGGAGGTGAATAATCGTACATTTTTAACGATTATAGAGAAAAGTGAGCATAATACATCGAGTTACGGTAGAGACGAATAATATCAACTTAAGTTTTGCCTTGATTTATTTACCTTATCTTTTGTTAACCGATATAATGTGATCTTCCAATTACGTGATAAAAATAACGTGTGTTTGAGAATCTTGGTTGCAGGGTCGTGGGAAGGTTATGGATTGAGGCAAGTTGAACACGTCAATCTTGTGCGTGGAGTCGATAACTTGGCTGGGTGGAGTAAACCCCGATACACATATGACATGCAAAGTGAATTGATTTGGTCCAGTAGGTTATGTCAGTGTGGGTGAGGCAACTCCAGCGTGTGGACTGTGCTGTTGATTACTGTTTATGCTGCTGTTAATATTGTTGCTGATGTTGAAGATTGCTGTTAGTTGATGTTACTGATGATGATGTTAAATATTGTTGGTGATGGTACTGCTGTTAATTACTACTGCTGCAGGTGATACTAAATGTAGCTGTTGGTGTTACAAACTGTTAAATACAGCTGTTGGTGTTACTAACTGTTAAATACAGCTGTTGGTGTTACTAGACTGTTAAATACAGCTGTTGGTGTTACTAACTTAAATACAGCTGTTGGTGTTACTAGACTGTTAAATACTGCTGGTGGTACCGTTGAATACTGTTGTTGATGTTTCTGTTAAACACTGCTTCTTTGCTGCTGTTGAATACTGCTTCCTTGCTGCTATTAAATACTGCTTCTTTTGTTAAATTTTTATTGTTACTGTAGTTAAATGCTGCCATTGCTGAATAATTTTGCTGCTGCTGTTAAATTTTTTTATTATGTATTACTACTGTTAAATGCTGCTCCTGCTGTTATATACCACTACTTCTGTTAAATGCTGCTGCTGTTATTCTGCTAAATGCTTCTGCTGTTATTTTTTTCTGTTATGTATTACCACTGTTAAATGCTGCTCCTGCTGTTATATACTCCGCTGCTAAATGCTGTTGCTGTCATATACTACTACTGTTAAATGCTATTGCTACTCTGCGAAATGCTCAAGAATCTAAAACACGTAACATTACCCCCCCCCCTAACTCTTACCAAAGTTTAGACCCAAATCTAAAACAACTTCACAATATTCTTGCACAAAAGTAAAACCAATTTAAAATCTTCATTCTTAGCACCAAGTTTCCTCGTTTGCAGGAAGATCAACACTAATTTACATGTGTTGGCTGCTTGACACCTACTTCCATCTCCCCCAATTGGAGTTTTTTTTTTTAATAATTTTGTTAAGTTTTTGTGGGTGTTTTTTTTTTTTTTTAAGGAATGTATAAGTAATTGAGAGCCGCGTGAAGGAGAGGGAATTAATCTCTAGGTGATAAAGTACCTATTAGTGTGAATACCGAGTCTATGTGTTGGGATTTAGAAGTATACAAGAAAATGTCGATAAATATTTACTTTATGATGATAATATTAATAATAATGGAATCTTTTAACCGCATTAATTAATTCACAAATATAAAACAAACAGATTATTTTGGTGTGTGTGTGTGTTTGTATCCGTATATATCTATATATGTGTGCGAATCATGTGCGTGTAAGTGTTCGATTGCGTGCGTGAGTGTACAAGTGCGTGTGGCCAGAGTAAGATTACCATCGACGTGGTGGCGCGCCAACCGAGGTAGTACAGTATAAGCCCGCTCAGTTAACCAAATGTACGGAGTCAATATTTTCCCGCCTCAATTAACAGTAGAGAGAGAGCTGATAGCGAGTTCTGGGTCAGTGTGGCGAGTGGTAGTGGTCGTCTTGGGTGGGTGGGGAGGGTAAGGAGTGGGGTGTTTGTCGTGGCCGTCCTGGGTGGTAAGGGGGGGGGGTAAGAGGGAGGGGATCTGTGGTGGTCGTCTTGGGTGGGGGGTAAAGGGAAGGTAATCTGTGTTTGTTTATCGTTCCTGTGATGCTAATGGGTGTGTAATACTGTTGCTCCTCGTTTGTTTATCGTGATTCATTTGTTTTAGTGTTTGATCAATTTAGATGTGATTTCTCGTTTGTTTAATTTGTTTACTTTGTTTATAGTTTCTCATTTGCTTTCTTTTGTTTCTCATTTGTTTATTTTTTGTCATTTGTTTATTGTTTCTCTTTTGTTTTATCGCTTATCATTTGTTTTTTGTTTTTCATGTGTTTATAATTTTCCCATGTGTTTATTAATTGTTTGCATTGTTTTTATTTGTTTTTTTTTTGCAGTTTCTCATTTGTTTTACAGGTTAATGTAATACGGACTTATCGTAGGAGAGAGAGAGAGAGAGAGAGAGAGAGAGACAGAGAGAGAGAGAGACGTGTCGTGGTTTGGGGTCATAAATGGTATTAAATTGATAAAAATGACACTGGCTAATTGACTTAAAGCCAGGAATGTTATGTTAACTTAAATTTAGCGAGAGAGTCTCCTATATACCGAGTGTTGGTGAGTGTAGGTAGTAAACAGAGTAGGTATACTTGGAGAACAAATGAATAATGTAATGTATAATCAATGTTAAGAGCTAGACACGTAACTGGTGAATAATGAACGACACATATGTATAATTGTATAGCCAGGGTGATGACAATAGAAAGCCTCCATTATTGTATAGTCAATAGGAATGTGGTAACCAAAATCGATCTCAATTGCTATTATACATTGGATTTATTGTCAGCTGTAATAGTATATAATATTAGTATGATATTGTCAGTCAATTGTGAATGACTATAGCAATTATTATGGATGTTGGAAAAAATATATACTTTATTCACGTTGATTTAGTGTTAATACATGTGAATTATAAATGAAGTAAAGAATTTGGATTTATTTTTATATTAGGAAGTACTGAAGAGATGAAGAGAGTAATAGTAAACTAACTTACGAGTTTAGTTGAGAATGTGATAGTGATTTAGAATGGCTGATATAATGATTAAAATATTCAGAAAAGAAAATATTACAGGGAATATAAACTGAATATATTATAAAGTAGCGAAAGTCTTATTAGACCTATTTTAAATTAAAGGGAGATACTGTACCGTAAAGTATAGGTACAGTACCATATCTTGTTACAGAGGGTACAGTCCCCCCCCCCCCAAAAAAAATATCGTGACCCCATTGAGTTTATGTGGTGGTGATCTTGTGAGTTGAGTTACAGTAGTCCACTCTAGTTCTGAATGGTTGGTACAGTCGACCATAGATACTGTCTAGATCAAATTACCTCGTTACATTTTCGTGCTTAGAACTGCCAGAAATTTAATAAAATGATCCGTAATTTAAGTTTTATTCCTGCAGATAATTTATAAACACATATATTGTGTGTATTTGAAGATGGGGAGCAGGCAAAGCAACATATGACGAGGCAATGACGAATATATCAAAACATTTCGTCCAGTATTTCAAAATGTAAAGATGGACAGAGTAACGATACTTTTTGTGCTGTACTGTACCTTAAATTACCTGTAATTAAGGTACCGTAAAACAGCAGCAGGTGTGGTTATGCATCATACTACAGCTGGGGTGTGCCTTAAAATAACAGTTAATAAGTTATCGCACAGCGGGGAGGAGACTACAGCACCGTGTTTAATGATCATTAGTAAAGTCACAGGTGAATCAGACGCGCGGGATCAGGTCGTCTACACACACACACACACACACACACACACACACACACACGTATTGATTCGTTCCGTATAAAACTCAGGGTGTCGAGGCTACATGTTCAGGTTTCATTTGCAGCGTTCGCAAGACTCGCATGCGAACGATGGATCCGTCATGCTATACGAACGGGAGAGACATGTGATCCAGTAGCGTGTGTTCTGTAAATTCTGCAGTGTCTATTGGCGATATGTCAGCAGCCTGTCAAGTTAACCCGGGTTCTGTCGTTTATAGATCAGCTGGTGTAGAGTGATACCGGGTTCTGTCGTTTATAGATTACTCGTGTGGTAATGGCGGTTAATAGTGTGCATTTATCAGGTTATATCGTCTATAAATCATTGAGTTAGGTTATATCAGACTCAGTCCTTGTATAGATCAGCTGGTGTCGGGGTGATGGCGGATTCAATTGTTGTGAATAGACCTGCCGTATCATGGTGATGGTGAGTTATGTTGGGAGTAGATTGGCTGGTATATGCGGTAATACTAGTTTATATCGTCTCTTCATTGTTGTTATTCACGGAACCAACTTCAGTCGTGTATAGATTAGTTTTCATCGAGTTAGTGAAAGTTTTGTGGATATTTTTTGCGTGGTGTTCAATAATCACCGGTTCATTCGTCTATTCATCACTTAATGCGTGTAAATCACCTGTTATTTCACTTATACACGAGAGAATGTAATAATTCATGGTGTTGTCGTGTATATATATCATTAACCACTGATTCCATTATCTATACGGTAGTGTGGGTGGGTAACTCAAGAGTCAGGCGTCTATACAAGTAACTTCAGGTTCAGGCGTCTATACAGGTAACTCCAGGGTCAGGCGTCTATACAAGTAACTCCAGGGTCAGGCGTCTATACAGGTGATATATTAGGCCTAGGAAGGGAGAAAAAACGACAGGTATACGTTGTTAAGGGGTCAATTGGTGTTTATTATCTACTACGTGAGTTACCCGACTTAGCCCAGGTAGAGGGACGGGTGATAGCACACGACCTTTACCTAGGACACCCGCACCTCCCTACCAAATTTTAGCTCTGTCTTTATAATTGTGGAAATTTATAAGGAACACACACGCACGCGCACACACACACACACACACACACACACACACACTCACAGAGTATATATATATATTTTTTATTTACAGTGATACCAGGGTTGTTGTTTTTTTTTTGCATATCAATATAAAACTCCAAAATATACGTATCATTTAAATCTTACTTTTTATATTACTTTTTTGTATGACCACAATTATTTCGTGTTTAAAAAAAAGAATTACTGATACTATATTTTCAGTGGTGACATGAGGGCTGATATATTACCCCAGGCCCGCCCATAAGACACAAAACACCGCCCCCCCCTCAAAAAAAAAACACAAAAAAAAAACACGATTTAATAACAGCAAAAATAGGTGAAATATTCCTGCAGTGGGGCGAATAAAGTCAGATTTATCGGGGTTGTTCCGGGGTCACCCAAACGGACACTGGCGTCGACCTGGTCATAAATTTGGTGGCGGCTCATGACGGGGTGTTGAGCGGGGCGTGTCTAGGTTCCCCGTGGGGCACCTTACTCCTGCTGTAGGTTGCTGCTGGTGCTGAATGTGTTATGGTATGTTGAGTATGTGTTAAGTCTTCATTAACGACGGTGATGTATCTTTATAACACATATTTCTGTTTTCAGGTGAGTGTCCAGTCCAGTGTCCCGGGAGAGATATGTCCAGTGTCTGCGTGTGCTGCTCCCCCCAGGTAAGTCTATCCAATTCCCCAGCTGCGTAAGACGAGGTTAGAGAGAGAGAGAGAGAGAGAGAGAGAGAGAGAGAGAGAGAGAGAGAGAGAGAGAGAGAGAGAGACTGTCCTATTAACAGGTAGTAAGACCGTGTTATGACCAGAGGGAGTGGAACTGTCCTGCACTTAGCCGGAGTTTATCATGTTATCAGTGAGTCTCGTCTCCAGATCTTTGGGTCGAGTGAGGATTACATTCTTTGGTGATTCTATTTTGGGATTATTTCGTAAATTTTCTCTGTATATCTTTCGTATTTTCTCATTTGGATTTTTTTTTCGTGTGCTTTTGCTATCTTTCCTTTTTCTTTTTTCAACTTACTACTTTTTTCTTTTTTTTTCCAATTTTCTTTTTCGAGCGACATGTATCCTATTTTTTACGTCGTTTTTTTTTCCTATTTCCGGACAAAGTTCTGCTTCCCTATTTACGAGTTAAATTCACCATATTTTCAAGGAATTTATACCCCATTTCCGACCAATTTATATACCCCATATCCAAGCTATGTTTACCTTATTTTCGGGTGATATGTGGACCCCATTTCCGAATTATATTATCCTATTTCCGAAAGACGTATACTCTATTTCCAAGTGAAGTCTACCTATTTCCCTGCTAATGGATTTCCTATTTCCGATTGATTTTTGTTGTTGTCACCCTCTCTTCCGCTTTCCCTCTCTCCTTCCCTCTTTCCAATTCCGAGGATTATAGCCACTTATCCAATTTCTGACAGACGGCTGCACTAAATCCTGCAACAGCCCAGCCCATTTCCGTGTTGAGTAAGCCTCATTTCCCTCCTAGCTGCTGGAATCCAACACATCAGCCAAACTTCAGCAATATAAACTTTGAATTCCTGTACTTACGTTTCGCTAAGCTGTTGCCACAATTCTTCTACTCTCTTTTTCCTACTTTAAATTTGCACTTTCTTTCATATTTGCTTTAATTTGCAATCTTTTTCGTGAAGTGATTTTTGTTTGCTTTTTGGTGTGTGTGTGTGTGTGTGTGTGTGGAGGGATGATGGTGTGTGTGTGTGTGTGTGTGTGTGTGTGTGTGTGTGTGAAGGATGATGGGGTGTTTGTGTGTGTGTGTGCTTATGCATGGTTGGTGTTTGTGCGTGTTTATGTGTATCTATGGGGAGTGAGGTAGTATGAATGTGTGTTTGTGTGAAGGATAGGGAGTCTGTGTATCTGTTTGTGTGAGATATGGTAGGATGTTTGTGTTTATGTAGGATGGGATGGGAATGTGTATGTGGGGAGATGGGGTGTATGTATGTGTGTTTTTATGTATGGCACTGGGATGTTTTTGTGTGGGTAGGAATGGGAGTGTTTGCTCATGTGTGTGTGTGTGTGTGTGTGTGTGTGTGTGTGTATGTAGCAGCGAACATGTTTGTGGCCGTGCATATACAATCACACAACACGTTTTCTCTCACTATGTCTGTCATTCTTTCCTTCCATTCCTCCTCCCCATCCCACCTCCTCCTCCCCATCCCACCTCCTTCTCCCATCCCACCTCCTCCTCCTCCCCATCAAACCTCCTCCTCCCCCCATCCCACCCTCCTTTCCTCCCCATCCCACCTCCTCCTCCTCCCCATCCCACCTCCTCCTCCTCCCATCCCACCTCCTTCCTCCTCATCCCACCTCCTTCTCCTCCCCATCCCACCTCCTTCTCCTCCCATCCCACCTCCCTCCTCCCCCATCCCACCTTCCCTCCATCCCACCTCCTCCTCCTCCCCATCCCACCTCCTCTCCTCCCCATCCCACCTCCCTTCTCCTCCCATCCCACCTCCTTCTCCTCCTCATCCCACCTCCTTCTCCATCCCATCTCCTTTCTCCCATCAAACCTCCTTCTCCTCCCCATTCCACTCTCCTCCCCCATCCCACCACCTTCCTCCCCCCCTCATTTATCTTCCTTAGACCATTTCGTGTGATTAACGCGACCATTCGCGTTGATGTAATTAATAACCAGACAAGGCTGTTGTTAACCGACGTTAACCGAATTATCATCGAACACACCCAAGACCTGACAATATCCTGCCTCACACCCGTAAAGAATGTGTAGCGCAATTTGTTCTTTCGTCTCTTTATTCTTTTCTCAGTTTTTTTCTCTCCATTATTCTCTGTTGTTTCTCACCACCACCACCACTACTACCACCACCACCAAAACCACCACTACCACCACCACCAAAACTACCTCTACCCCAGCAACAACAACCACTATCACTATCCCTACAACAAAAACAACTACTATCACTACCACCACCACTGCCACCACACACACTGTCTAAATAATTGCATCCCACCTGTCAATTAATCGATGCCTTATGTAATTGACATTTGCATGAGCTGGTATTTTTTTTTTCCTGGGTTGTGGTTCCAGGAAGGAGGAGAGGTGGCGTGCTGCCATACCACTGTTGAAGAAACTTGTTTCTTATCTAATCAGGGCAGGGTCAGACACTACGAGAGAGAGAGAGAGAGAGAGAGAGAGAGAGAGAGAGAGAGAGAGAGAGAGAGAGAGAGAGAGAGAGAGAGAGAGAGTAGAGAGAGGTACACAACCACACACCCTGAATGTAATCGGGGGTGAGGCAGTTGACTCAGGGAAGTGTGAGAAAGAAGGATGGATGTGTGTGTGTGTGTGTGTGTGTGTGTGTGTGTGTTTGAGTATGTAAAGGAGTTTGTATATATTATTATATTTTTCTATATACCTATATTGGGGTCTATGCATTATATAGACAAAGTATATGTGGAAAAGTTTGCAGGGCAACACACACACACACACACACACACACAGGTGCACTAATTAACCTGTTTTAACCTGTCGTGTATTAAGTCAAACCAACACGACCTTGATGTTATTTAACGTTTTAATATCTCTCAAAGACACGTAATTATATATCTTTTGTAAGTATTTGTGTTTGTTTATTTATTTATGTGTTTGTTTGGTGATTGATCAACAGATGGGATGTAAATTAGGTGATCAGTATTTTACTCTCTTCTCTCTCTCTCTCTCTCTCTTCTCTCATCTCCATTACGGTGGCTATACGTCAGGATCTCGGCCACTCACCTCCCTCACCACGAGCAGTACACTACCCCCTCCCACCATCACCCCACGAGGCCAGGCCACTACCCCTCCTCACCATCACCCACGAGTTAGCCACTACCTCCTCCTCACCATCACCCCACGAGGCCAGGCCACTACCTCCTCACCATCACCCCACGAGGCCAGGCCACTACTCCTCCTCACCATCACCCCACGAGGCCAGGCCACTACCTCCCTTCACCATCACCCCACGAGGCCAGGCCACTACCTCCTCCTCACCATCACCCCAAGTGAGGCCAGGCCACCACCTCCCTATCACCCCCCGAGGCCAGGCCACTACCTCCTCCTCACCATCACCCCACGAGGCCAGGCTACCCCCTCTCACCATCACCCCACGAGGCCAGGCCACCACCCTCCTCACCATCACCCCACGAGCAGCCACCACCTCCCCACCATCACCCCACGAGGCCAGGCCACCACCTCCTCTCACCATCACCCCACGAGGCCAGGCCACTACCTCCTCCTCACCATCACCCCACGAGGCCAGGCCACTACCTCCCACCATCCCACGAGGCCACAGCCCACTACCTCCGCACCACACCCCACGAGGCCAGGCCACTACCTCCCACCATCCCGCGAGGCCAGGCCACTACCTCCTCACCATCACCCCACAGAGGCCAGGCCACTACCTCCTCACATCACCCCACGAGGCCAGGCCACTACCTCCTCACCACCCCGAGGCCAGGCCACTACCTCCACCATCACCCCACGAGGCCAGCCACTACCTCCTCACCATCACCCCACGAGGCCAGGCCACTACCTCCTCCCACCATCACCTCCCCACGAGGCCAGGCCACTACCTCCCTCCCACCATCACCCACGAGGCCAGGCCACTACCCTCCTCCTCACCATCACCCCACGAGGCAGGGCCACTACCCCCTCCTCACCATCACCCCACGAGGCCAGGCCACTCACCCTCCCCCATCACCCCACGAGGCCAGGCCACTACCTCCTCCCTCACCATCACCCCCCACGAGGCCAGGCCACTCACCTCCTCCTCACCATCACCCCACGAGGCCAGGCCACTACCTCCTCCTCACCATCACCCCACGAGGCCAGGCCATACCTCCTCCTCACCATCACCCCACGAGGCCAGGCCACTACCTCCTCACCATCACCCACGAGGCCAGGCCACTACCTCCTCACCACCATCCCCAGAGGCCAGGCCACTACCTCCCACCTCATCACCCCACGAGGCCAGGCCACCACCTCCTCACCATCACCCCCACGAGGCCAGGCCACTACCTCCTCACCATCATCCCAAGGCCAGGCCACCACCTCCTCCTCACCATCACCCCACGAGGCCAGGCCACTACCTCTCACCATCACCCCATGAGGCTAGGCCACTACCTCCTCTCAACAACATCACCCCACGAGGCCAGGCCACTACCTCCTCACCATCACCCCACGAGGCCAGGCCACTACCTCCTCCTCACCATCCCGCGAGATGATGATAACATGCGTCACATTCACTCTGGACAACAACATGCGTCACATTCACTCTGGACAACATGCGTCACATTCACTCTGAAGGAGAACGTTACCCGTACATCATTCACATAGCCTCAGCTTACAAGTATAAAACAAGTACTAATGAATCCCCATACAGTATCCAGAGATTTTAAACAGCAAGTAAAAAAAAAAAAGTATTAAAAAAAGTCCTCCAAGGTACTAAAAAAGAGCTCAATGTTATTAAAAAGTTTTATAGGAAGTTGTAAAAAAAAGTACTCTAGATGATTAGACGGTCCGCAGCAATATAAACACGCTGTTAATTAGTGTTTATTTATGCACTGTATTAAAAGTTGCCAGATATATCCATTTTGACTTTTTTTGTTTTATTATGGCGTAGATTAAACGGAAAATGCATCTAAGAAACACTCTAGAATAACAAGGAGTCGGGTACCACTGAAAGAAAATAACAAGGAGTCGGGTCCCACTGAAACAAATAGAACAAGGAGTCAGGTCCCACTGGAACGAAATATCTCCCGGCAAAACACTGACACCGATCCCTGTGAATCTTGCCGTGTCATAAAAACAAGACGACGACAGATACTACTGAAATATTTAGTCAGGGTAGCAGGGACTCAGGGAGGTACAGCTGTAGTTCTTGGTGCGGCCACTGTGTTAAAAACCATGATGACTACAGATGAAAACTTTACCTATTTAGCTCATATTCTCAAAGGTTAGCGGCTTACGTTTTTTCCCTCCGTGGACTGTAGATTTAAGAAGACGCTTACGCTGACTCATCGAAGCTGTATTATAATGACTGGACGTGTTTCGGAGTCCTCAAGTAATGAGAGAGAGAGAGAGAGAGAGAGAGAGAGAGAGAGAGAGAGTTCCACGTCATTATTAGTCACAGTAACTGACCATACCTGAAGGCCTACGCCACACATTACAACAACACCGGCTCCTGTTCCCTGTCTACGAGTGGTGGTGGTAGTTTGGTCGATGAGAGCAATTAGAGATCAACTGACCATTAGGAAGGTGATTAGCCACTCAGCGTGTTCTTAACGACCAACTTTTGTTTATAAGATGGTGGTAATTAAATGGCATTGTGATGATGCGTTTGTTTGTTGAGCTGCTGAGGGGGGGTAGGTGAGAGGGGGGGTGAAATAAAAGAATGGGGAAGAAAGAGGTGGGGGGAGAGAAGGTGAAAGTGAGAAGGTGGTGAGACAGGGAAAGGGAGATGATAGGGAGGAGGTGAGGGGGAAGGGCTGATAGGGTGTGTGTGTGTGTGTGTGTGCAAGGAGGAAGAAGGGGAAGGGAGGTGGGTGAGTTCAGGAAAAGGTTAGGTTGGGTAATGTTAGGTTACGTTGGGTTATGTTAGGTTAGGTTAGGTTAGGTTACGTTGGGTTATGTTAGGTTAGGTTGGATTACGTTAGGTCAGAATAATTTTTTTTTTTAGATAACTATTGGATTAAATTCGACTTAAGAGATGGGTAAGTTAGATTAAATTTTATTATATTAAATTATGAAGTGTTTAAGTTCTTGGGCCTAAACCTAAGTTAGATTATAGTTAAACCTGGTGTAAGTCTCGGTAGACATCAACAATGGTTTCATACATCATCATAAAAAAAACGAGAAATATTGCGATGGTTAAGACAAATTCCTACCGCAGTTTAGGGAAATGTTGCCTGAACTTGAAGGGAGATCTCAAACTTTAGGGAAATATTACGAGAATTTGATATAAGTTCCGGGAGAGTTTAAGGGAAAAATTACCAGAAGTTAACGTTTATTCCAAAAGGTCTGAGGAAATGTTACGTGAATCTACTGTAAATGTGATAGTTTAGGGGAAAATCTTATATATTTTAGGGATTTTTTTATGGTTTTATCAATATTATTATGAATAAACTAAATTCTTCTTTTGTATAAAATAATAATGTATTTTTTAGAGTCAAACCGCAGAAGATAAATCCCTGTAAACCTTGAATGTCAACAATTTAGAAAACTATTTCACATATTTTGAGGAAATTTACCAATCATCGTCAAGAATATTTTAGTCGACATTTAGAGAAATTTTAATCAAAAGTTAGGCAAATTTTACTCGACGTTTAGGGAAATTTTACTCATTTATTTATTTATTTATTTTTACTTATCATTTAGGGATTTTTTTTTACTTAACATTTAGGGAATTTTCTCAACATCTAGGGAAATTTCATTCAACATTTAGGGAATTTTTACTCAACATCTAGGGAAATATGTCACCTCCACTGCTGTCAAAATTCATCACAGTAGGAGACTTAAGGGGCGCTCCTGAAGGGCACTCGTACACACGGCAGGAGGATCTGATTACTTGGATATTTTTATGTGATTCTGCTAACAAGACCGAGTGGGACGGAAGGATGGGAGGACGGAGAGAAGGATGGGAGGACGGAGAGAAGGATGGGAGGACGGAGAGAAGGATGGGAGGACGGAGAGAAGGATGGGAGGACGGGGAGAAGGATGGGAGGACGGAGATAAGGGTGGGAGGACGGAGAGAAGGATGGGAGGACGGAGAGAAGGATGGAAGGAAGGAGAGAAGGGTGGAAGGACGGAGAGAACGATGGGAGGACGGGGAGAAGGGTGGAAGGACGGAGAGAAGGATTGAAAAACGGAAGGATGGATGAAATATGGATGTAAGGATGGATGGAGAGAAGGATGGATGTACGAATGGACAGATTGGTGGATGGTTGGATGGATAGAATGATGAATGGATGAACGGAGGGATAGATTGATGGAAGGATGGGTGGCGGACAGGCGGATGGACTGACAGACAGACTGAAAGGAAGAAAGAGAAAAAAAAGAATAAAAATGACGAAAAAATTTATATATAAAACCCCGAGAAAATAATAAAAATAAAGAAAATAAAAATAAAAACGAGGAAGAAAAACGCTATGAAATATTACAACTTCCCCTTCCAATATTTTTATTTTTTCTCCCATTTTTATTAAAGTTTCGTAATTACTGTTTTCTTTCACAGTTATTATGGTATTAAAAGTGCACGAAATAACTATTATATTTAATTTTATCACTTTTCTCTAATATATATAGAGCGATAACTCATGAAAACAGGTCACGGGAATTTTTGTAAAGAGAGTCAAGTGTTGGTAGTGATTTATGGGTCACGTAAACAGGACATAAATATGGCGGGAGTTGGAGGCGGGTGTACTAGGTGGCTTGTTGCCTGGGTAAAAACTTGAATGAATTTTTAATGATTCGTGAATAAAATTATATTGAAATAGGTATAAGAGTTAATAGGAGAAACTCGGTGATATTTTTTTTAATATAATATGGTTAAAATTAAAGAAAAATAAGAGCGAATAAGGATAAAATATGAAAATAAGATGACCAAAATAGGGGAAAAAAGACTAATTGAAATAAAGAGATAGGGAAAAATAAGGAAAAAATAAGACTGAATAAGGAAAAAACAAGGAAATAAGAAGACCAAAATAGGAAAGAATGAATAAAATGAAAGATAGGGAAAAATAAGGAAAAAATAAGACTGAATAAGGAAAAAACAAGGAAATAAGAAGACCAAAATAGGGGGAAAAGACCAAATTAAATAAAAACATACGGAAAAATAAAGAAAATATTAAAAAAAATAAAATAAAAACAAACTTGTGTGGTGGCTCAAGAGTTAGGGTAAGCCTGGTCCTCCCTCGCTAGTTTAGGCGTCTAATGGCACCATCATGCTGGCGTCTCAGCTGACGGGAACGCCATAAAGCTGAGGTGAGCTGCGCCACTAACACCGCCTTACTTGTTCACCCCACAAAATCCGGCTGTGGGGGGGGGGGGGGGGGGGGACAGAGAGTGAACGGGTGAAGGCAGTTAGGGGTGGTGAAGGCAGTGTGAGTGAGGTTAGAGAGTGAACGCGTGAGGGAAGTGAGGGCAGGTGAGGGTAGTAAGGGACAGTGAGGGTAGGTGAGGACAGTAAGATTGGTGAGGGTGGTGGTGGTGAGGGCAGGTGGGAGGGTGGTGGGAGGGCAGATGAGGGGCAGGAGGACAGGGGTGAAGGACAGTGAGGCAGGTGAGAACAGTAAGATTGGTGAAGGTAGTGGAGAGGGGCAGGTGAGGGGTGGTAAGGGGACGGTGAGGGCAGATGAGGGGCAGGAGACAGGTGAAGGACAGTGAGGGCAGGTGAGAACAGTAAGAGTGGTGAAGGTAGTGAGGGCAGGTGAGGGTGGTAAGGGACAGTGAGGGCAGATGAGGGGCAGTGAGGACAGGTGAAGGACAGTGAGGGCAGGTGAGAAACAGTGAGTGGTGAAGGTAGTGAGGGCAGGTGGGGAGGACAGGTGAAGGACAGTGAGGGCAGGTGATACAGGTCCTCTACATCAGCAGGAGTGACGCTACACTACATCACTGGTGAGGTCGTAGTCAAGGGGAGGCTGAGATTGGTGGCGTGTACACACACATATATGTCTGTGTGTATTGTGTACCTGTGTAGGTATTTATGACTGTAGATGTGCCTAAATATTTATCTGTATTTCTAGATTCATTCATGTTTGTCTATACACATTATTTTATCTTAATTTGTGTTTATTATTTGTTGTTGGGTTCGTAAATGTTTTTGTCGCATAGTTATGGAATTGAGACGAAATGACTTAAAATCGTTGTTTATCATCCCCCCCTCCCCTCCCCCCCTCCCCCGTGTGTGTACCGTGTAGAGAGAGACCCGTGTATAGTGTTCATTCCCCTCTTATCTGGAAGGTGAGTCTGCCATGGTGCTGCGATCACGTCCCCGGCAGGTAAACACACTTTCTCTGGGGTGGGGGAGGCAGGCAGAGAGGAACAGAGAACCAATCAGCTTGGTCCTCAAGGCACGGCTGATACCCAACTCCCTGGCGGTTATTTGTGTATATTATTTCATCAACCTCGGGGTCGTTAGGGAGGTAATTAACCAACGGAGGACCTTCCCCTTGTTAGGCTCTGTGAAGTAAATATTCTGATTATATTTCGTTACAATTAGCCCAGGAGACGCGAGGCTGGCGACCCCATCATCCATATACCACTGAACACCAGGCGGTAAAAAGATTGTAGGGCTGTAGATGGTATGTGTGATAAATGGACTATAGATACAAGAGGAAGAAAGGAATTAGAAGAGACAGAAATAACGAGCTTGGGAATACTATGTAGGGGTGGATAGGATGTGCGTAAGAAATGGGTAGCTGAAGCAATATGAATAATTTAAGAGAATGGGAAGAGAAAGATTGGTAGAAGGAATATATAATCAGAGGAGGTGGGAGAGGGGTAGACCAAGAAAGTGATGGGAGGATGGTGAGGGGGATGGACAACCAGGAAGGTCAGAAGAGCGCGTGACTGACTGGCTGAAGGGTTAGGTCAGGTCAGGTCAGGTGGTGATAGAGGAGTCCGTTAAACTTTTAATTCCGGCTACCCTGGAACAACGTCGGGAAAAGGCCTGTAAAATATATATAAAAATCATCATATAAAATTGACCTTCACCGTTAACTATATCATGAGAAGGATAAGTTTGTGTCTCGTTATGATTACATTTACTTCCCTGGCGGATAATGAGGTTTTTCTTACCATTAGTTTTGTTTCATTTTTTTTATTTGGATTGATCAATATTTTCCCCAACTATATTTTTCTCTTAAGACATAATTACTGGACCAGATGTTATGTTTTAAATGTTTCCTCTACCGCCCCAAACACTACGGCGTGTTCTGCCTTTTCTCTATATTTTTTGTTTTTCATTTTCTACCATTTATTAGTTATTTTTTTATGATTTGAAATATTTTATAATCCATCTGCACAGTTTCCATCATGGTACACAGTTTCCATCATGGTGCACAGTTTCCATCATGGTGCACAGTTTCCATCATGGTGCACAGTTTCCATCATGGTGAACAGCTTCCATCATGGTGCACAGCTTCCATCATGGTGCACAGCTTCCATCATGGTACACAGCTTCCATCATGGTGCACAGCTTCCATCATGGTACACAGCTTCTATCATGGTACACAGCTTCCATCATGGTGCACAGCTTCCATCATGGTACACAGCTTCCATCATGGTACACAGCTGCCATGACTGCCTGGTGTGACCTGCTCTCATAGATAACTTCCATAATATATTGTATATTTCGTTATATGTTGGATGATGTCGTTTGAAGCAGAGTCCTCCGTTATAACTGGTGATGCGTTAAATGTATTTCTTCAGTACAATTCTACATAGAGCTGAATTTATTTGTCCAGCTTTTGAATCAATTGAAAGTTTCCGAGTTTGTGAATTTTAGTTATTTGTTTAAAAGTAGTAAAGTTAAAGTGGGTCCTTCCTCGCCTGCTGAGATACTACCACTATATACTTCACGACACACGGTGGTGGGAGTGTCAGGTCCATGGTTGGTTGTGCTTACTGGTCTACTACTGTGTTTACACTTACTCTAGGGTGCTGGATCACTCTTACATCACCTCCTCCTCCTCCTTCTCCTTACACACTCAACATTCACGTGTTATGCTGAGGCTCAATTTTTCCTGAGCCCCCCTCACTCAGTATACACAGCCACACACATTCTCTCTCTCTCTCTCAGTTTATGTCTCAGCTCTTACGCCACTGGCTCCGTCATTGTCCCCAGCTCATTCACCTTCAAGTGTCGGGACTGTGGACTGTTAGGGAAATGTGGGTTGACTTCTTTCTTTCTTCCCTTTTCTTTCTTTCTTTCTTTCTTACCTTTTCTTTCTCTTTTTCTTTCTTTCTTTCTCCTCCAACACGGCTTCAATTTGGATATTCGTTTGCCCCATTTTGGTCAAATTCAAAACTAAATCTTTGGTTTTGTATAACTTGCACCAGTCAATCATCTGTGCTGGTACTGAGCTGGTGCAGAAATGGCCCACTCTGACGTCTCTTGAAAATGATAAAGTAAATATAATTCATCTTCACGCTGACTTCCCATACAGAGTCAATCAGCTGTTACGATTTTACGTTTTTAAAGACTATGGTCAATAATTTCTTCTCTTGTACATTTTCAGTGACAATACATCTCCTGTGCTGGTCACCGATACCAAAGTTGACCACATTCTTCTATTACACTATTGGCGTTACATTAACTCATAATGATCATGAGGTGTAACTTAGTGTTTTATTATAAGTTCCTCAGGTTCATATATTATTCTTCACCTAAATAATATGTCGTTAATTATATACCTTAATACCTTACTCAGTCTTATTTGATTACCTAAAGCATCAGCCCCCTCCTCCTCCTCCCCTCACCTGTAGTAGGAATTTTAACCGCCTCTCACCTCTTATCAATGTCTTTCCTTATTCACCTAACTCCACAGTATCAATTTTTATTACGATTTTTTCTTTTTGTTCTTGAATTTTTTTTTATTTGGTCGTTTACCCGGTAGTGAAGGCCATGGGGAGATCATGGAAGGAAAAAACACAGTACAGAAGGTCATGAAACGCTACACTGAGCCAAAGGGAGTTGTTGAGTATCCTTCACACTCTGGCCGGGTATAACGCTCCGGTGTCAGGTACAGGGTCGGCCGCCACCTACATCACCAAGAGCTCCTGTCTGCCTGCCCCGTCACTTTTGGTCAGCGTGAGTAATATTCGGCGTTTTAGGGATAATCGTCTCATATTAGCCTTAAAACACAACATTTTCTTGCGAGACGGGAGAAAAATTGTTGTTATTGCAGTAGTTCCACGGAAATTACGGCCATTTGGTTAATTACTTTCATGTAAGACCTTCGCTATTTCAACCAATCCAAACTTTAACTAAATTTGTTGAGTAAGATTAGCTTATGTTGGGTAAAGTTAAGGAAATTAAAAAGCAAGCAAATAATTTCGGTAACAAATTGTGACAGATGTAAAAAATTAAATAATGAGGTTTTTGGTCTAATCATCCACCTGTACCCACCTGTACCACGAAGGTAATCTATGCTATTATAAACCAGGAGTCGTAGAATGAACCTCCTTTAATCATGTATATAAATAATAATGAAACGTAATTTTAAAGATAAAAAAAAAATATTCTCATGCGTATTTACGAAAAGATTAAAATAGGTATAGAAAGGGAAGACGATTTAAGAAAAGTTATACATTATTTCAGAATTTTCAGTTATTTAACAGGTTGAGAGAATTTGGTGTATCTGATTTATGACTGGGAAAAAATATAATATAAATCACAATAAACTTTTACATGTTATAAAAATGCTAATTAGGTTCATATTGATAATTAATTTTTATTTACTGGTTTACGATTAGATAGGGAGCAAGACAAGGCGTTGTATTAGTTTTTTTAGGTAATTTGGATTGAAAGCATAAAAGTTAATGGTAAAATATCATTATTCGGTATGATGATGATGATGATGATGATGACGCTCTGATAGTGAAGAAGAATAACAATAACATTAATAACTGGTAAACATATTAGTAGTGGGCCGTGATCGCCGACCCTCAGACAGTGATAAAACTTTGATTGACTTAGGTTAATATAATTTGATGAGGAATATGTTAATTCAATTTCCAGTGGATCATGTGATTTACTGTGGAATTCGTGATGATGGAAAGGGCAGGGTGGTGGTGTCGGGTGAGCCAGGCAGGGTGATGGTAGTGGTGTAGGGTGAGCCAGGCAGGGTGATGGTAGTGGTGTAGGGTGAGCCAGGCAGGTGATGGTAGTGGTGTAGGGTGAGCCAGGCAGGGTGATGGTAGTGGTGTAGGGTGAGCCAGGCAGGGTGATGGTAGTGGTGTAGGGTGAGCCAGGCAGGGTGATGGTAGTGGTGTAGGGTGAGCCAGGCAGGGTGATGGTAGTGGTGTAGGGTGAGCCAGGCAGGGTGATGGTAGTGGTGTAGGGTGAGCCAGGCAGGGTGATGGTAGTGGTGTAGGGTAGGTTAGGTTTGTGGAGGTGTAGGCTTTAGGGTGTCCAATGTCCGTGAGGTTGTTCTGCCGTTTGTAAGTCAAAGAGATATTGTTTTTCTGTTTCTCTTTATCGCCATTCTCTTTGTTATTATCTCTATGTATCTCTGCTTGTGTATACATTTTTCTCTCGCTTCTATCCTCCCCATTTTTACATCTTCTGCCTCACGGTGGTAGGAGCTGGTCACATTACCCCTCGTCTCCTCCGCCTCCCTCATTATCGTACGTGTGGCAGCGCGGGTGAAATATGAGAGGCGGGACTAACGTAATGCTGGTCTTAATGTTCCAGCTGAGTACACAAGATAATAGAAATTTACAGCGAATACACAGCTAATCTCTTCGTTAACAACATTAGAATATATTTTCAAGAGATGAGTCTTTTTCTAAGCGGAGGTAAACAAGATGAAAATTACGCTAACAGGTCATAAATAGCTGATATTTCGTCCGTGATTTCCAATAACAGGGTAAAGAACTTTAAGAAATAAATTTTATAGCGAATACACAGCTAATCCCGTCGTTAATAACATATATTTACAGCACATAATTCGTTTTCTAAGCGGACGTAAACAGTGTAATATTGCGTTAGCTGTTTACTGGATGGAGGTATTCCTGCATAATTCGCAATAACGGGCGCGGATTTTTAAAGGTTGAGCATTGTCTTGTCAATATTATGGCTCGGGACGCGGCGTTCGTACCTCGCCTAAAGTTATAACGGTAAGCGATCTACTTAATGAGTTTTAAAGGGGAAACATCCTTTATGCGTCTCTGCTGCCGTAAGTCCTCTAGGATTTCCGTAAATGGCATCGGGAGAGTGTAAACATTGGCGTGCGGCAGCAACAGGAGATCCTCTCATCCCTCGAGTATTGGAATACAATTTTCTGAGTTCATTTTCAAAAATCTTGAAAGAGGATAACTGTGGGACGAGGAAAATTTCTCTATCTAAAAGCGAGGTCTGGATTTGTTTATTTTCAATTTACTTCCTGTGTAAGGTTCATTTTACTATCTGTGACAGTCTGGATTGTGAATGATTCTTGCGTTATTTTCTCTCAGTAGCTGGATAAGAGAACGTATCCAGTTAGAGTATCGATGTAATTTTGACACCATTTGAGTCTTTAACTTTGTACCATTAGTGTGAGCCACTGGGAGCAGCTAGGAGAGGAATCATCGAGACAATGTTTTTTTTTCCGCGGGCGAATATTTGTGTAGGCGAGTATAATATTACGTATCCAAGTGTGATATTTATGTGTACGGGTTGCATCTTCTTAGTGTCAGTAGGCCAAAATGTGTATATAATCATTAGTTATAATTAAAGAGTCTTGAACCTGGGAGAGTCAAGGTCCCTCAGGTCACCGAGTGCTCTTAAAAACCTGCCCCGATGATCATAAACGCAGGCAACGCAGGTCTCAGAGGAGGCCAAATCCCGGCGCCAGTAACTGTTAACGGTGTTTGAACTGGTCCCGTTTGAGAACAATGTTGCCTGATAGGACTAATATGCATTTGATTGTTTGTGATCAAATAGACCGGTGTTTTTAGAGGACCCGGGTTTGAGCCTCGATGGTGGTGATTACGAATGATGTGTGGATGTGCCACTGTTTATATATATATATATATATATATATATATATATATATATATATATATATATATATATATATATATTGTGTGTGTATGAGGGTAGACAGGTATATGCTAATGGATATACTGTTGATAGAGATAGGTAGAGCTTCGTTGGTGGGTCAATAGAAGAAGTGGAGCTCTTGATCATGAGTCTGTCTAATCGCCTTGCGACTTCAAACTCATGCACTAGTCAGTGGGTAAGAGGGTCGGTAGGTAACCTGGAAGACAGGTTGTGTCTCGCCGGGGAAGCGTCTGGCATATATTGCAAAAGGGTTATTAGCTCGTTTAATTGCGTTATCATTAGTCAGATGGCTGAGTAAAGGAGGTGTGTTTTATTTAGTCCGCAGAGTTCCTTAAGGTTACCATACCACTGACTGATGTTGGTCTGCTTCAGGTGTTGTAGCTTGGATGGGTAGTAAGACTTCTGTGTAGCGGGTATTTGTAGTATGTGTGTTTGGGGGGCTGTCTTATCTACAATGATATCTACCCTTTGCCTTCATCAGTTGGCCTTCGCTTTAGCCTTGAAAGAGTCAGCAGCCCGATAGCGTAGATAGGGATGACTCGCTTATAATGATAATATTATTAGTGTGTAAACCTTCCTCACCTCAACCACTTAACCCAGAGAAGATAACACGTTTTGTCGTCTCATCGGGGTTAAGTAAAGAGTGTTCAGTGTGAGTGAGAGGTCCTGTGGGTCACACATCATGGCGGTGAGTCCGGGCTGAGGTAAGTCTCTCTCACACATCCAAGACGTTAGTGATGGAGTGTCAGAGTATAACTTGTGTGGGAGAGAGACAGAGAGAAAGAGAGAGGAACACAGAGATAAGGAGAGAGACAGAGACAGACAGAGACGCAGAGAGAGAGATCAGCAACATGTCCTCGTAACTGTGAGAGGAGCAGTGGGCGTGCCGTGAGACTGTGGGTGGTCATTACCGGGGAGGCACACCACACTAATCCCTCACCACAGCCATCACGAGTGAGAGAGCAGGAAGAGGAAGGAGGGATGAGTGGGGAGGAGGAGGAGGAAGATGAGTAGAGGAGTAGGAGGAGTAGAGGAGGAGGAGGAGGAGTATGAGTAGAGGAGGAGGAAGAGGAGGATCAGTAGAGGAGGAGGATGATGATGAGTAGGGAGGAGGAGGAGACCACGATCAGGGTTTTGGTGGCGGGGTAGGACAGCGGAATGATGGCCTTAGCGTGGTCTAGAAGTGACCAGCCCGGCCTTCACCTCAGGCCAGGCCCTCACCTTTAGCCCGGCCCTCACCCACAGGCTGGCCATCATCCCTAGCCCGGCCCTCACCCCGACCTTTACCTTGAGCCCAGCCCTCACCTCCAGCCCAGCCCTCACCTCCACCCCGGCCCCTCACACCTGCACTGTTATTATCGTTAACGGAGACAGCTCTTAAAACACGTCTATTTTTTTATAATTCCAATAGAAAATCCAGATTGTGTTGATATTAACTGACACAAACACACACGTTACTGACACATACACACACGTTACCAACACATACACACACGTTACTGACATATACATACACGTTACTGATACATACACACACGTTACTGATACGTACGCACACGTTACTGATACGTACACACGTTACTGTTACATACACAAACGTTACTGATACACCACGTTACTGATACACACACACGTTACTGATACATACTGTACACACGTTACTGATACATACACACACGTTACTGATACATACACACGTTACTGATACATACACCGTTGATACATACACACACACGTTACTGATACGTACACGTTACTGATACATACCGCAACACACGTTACTGATACCATACACGTTACTGATACATACTGTACACACACGTTACTGATACATACTGTACACACGTTACTGATACATACACACGTTACTGATACGTACGCACGTTACTAGATACATGCACACGTTGCATACACAAACGCACGATACGTACACACACGTTACTGATACATACACACGTTACTGATACATACTGACTAACACGTTACTGATACATACACACGTTACTGATACATACACACACGTTACTGATACATACACACACGTTACTGATACATACACACACGTGATACGTACACACGTTACTGATATACTGTACACACATTACTGATACATACACACATTCTGATACATACACACACGTTACTGATACATACTGTACACACGTTACTGATACATACTGTACACACACGTTACTGATACATACACACGTTACTGATATACATACACATTCTGATACATACACACATGTTACTGATACGTACATTACTGATACATACTGTACACACGTTACTGATACATCTGTACACGTTTGCTGATACACACACGTTCTGATATACACACGTTACTGATACATACTGTACGTTACTGATACATACTGTACACACACGTTACTGATACATACACGTTACTGATACATACACGTTACTGCAACACACACGTTACTGATGCATACACGTTACTGACACACACATTACTGATACACACACGACGCATGCCACTACACACGTTACTGATACCTTTTACACGTTACTGACCATACACGTTACTGACACATACACACACGTTACTGATACATACGTACACGTTACTGATACATACGTACATGTTGATAACACAAACACGAAATCGACCTTCAAACGTCCCTTGTTTTTATTAATCGTCCTAAAATTGAAATGGTAATTTTTTTTCGGATTTAATTGGATTCTAATCTCTTAAAACGTCAACTTCTTTTTTTTGTTTTACTTTTCCTAAATTCAATTGAAAGTTTTTTTCTAACTCTAACGAGATATAAACCCAAGTAAAAGTATACAGTACTTATACAATTTAATTCCCTGACCACCTTACACTCTTAACTCCCTAACCACTTTACACTCTTAACTCTAATACTATACTCTTAACTCCCTGACCTGCCTCTTAACTCCCTGACCACCTTACACTCTTAATACCTGCCTACTGCCTCTACTCCCCCAACCTACACACTTAACTCCTGACCACTTACACTCTGAACTCCCTAACCACCTTATACTCTTAACTCCCTCCATACCTCTTAACTCTGACCACCTTACACCTTCCCTAACCACCACACTCCCTGCTCTTACACTCTTAACTCCCTGACCTTCCACTCTTAACTCCTGACCACACCCCTTACTCTTAACTCCCTAACCACCTCATACTCTACTCCTGACCACCTTCCACTCTTAACTCCTGACCACCTTACTACTCCTGACCACACTCTACTTCCCACAATACCTTTACCTCTACTCCCTCTAACCACCTTATACTCTACTCCCGGACCACCTTACTCTTACTCCCTCTACTCCCCTGACCACCTTATACAATTTAACTCCCTGACCACCTTACACTCTTAACTCCCTGACCACCTTATACTGCTTGACCACCTTATACTCTTAACTCCCTAACCACCTTACACTCTTAACTCCCTGACCACCTTACACTCTTAACTCCCTAACCACCTTACACTCTTAACTCCCTGACCACCTTACACTCTTAACTCCCTAACCACCTTACACTCTTAACTCCCTGACCTTACACTCTTAACTCTCGGACCACCTTACACTCTTAACTCCCGGACTCTCTGTCTTCATAAGTAAGTTCACACGAGTACCTGAGTTCTCTTTGTTCCTCCTCCTCATCTGTGGATTGAACTAACGTAAAAACTTGGTTACATTTTTCTCTCTCGTCTTATCATGTACCTCTACGAGTCTAGCAGCGGACGTTCTCATCAGTGGAATCTACAGGTTGGATTTTTTTAATCGTTTAATCTAAAACTGGCATTTTTTTTCCCCTGGGGAGTTTGGGGGAATGATTTATTTTTCTTTCTGGTTGGAGGTAGGGTGGGGTGAGGTGATGGAGGTGAGGTGTGGGAGGTGAGGTGTGTGGGAGGAGGAGTGAGAGGACAGGGTGAGGGTAGGGTGGGAGATGAAGGAGACAGGGGGTGGAGGGGGCGTTTAAGCAGTGCTGTGGCTAAAACTGAATTCCAAAACGGATCGTAGCCACCTTTCATCTGTGACGTCATAGACCTTTTTTCTCTTTAGTAATGGTGTTTGTGTGTGTGTGTGTGACAGAGCTACCCATATGAGCTGCCCGTGTGAGCTACGTGAACTCCCCGTATAGAGCTACCCTGTGTAGGCTTACCCCGTATGAGCTACCCCGTATGAGCCACCCCGCATAGGCTACCCATGGCCACACCCATGTAGACCACCCCGTGTGAGCTACCCGTATGAACTACCCACCCGTGAGCTACCCCGTATGGATGCCCCGGTTGAGCGACTCCCAGGACTTGGGGATGTTTGTGAGGGGGAAGAAATTGACTGTCAATTTCCACCATATTGTTCGTCTTGTGTGAGTCTTTACCGCCACTGCTGTCAGTACCGCCTCCCTGCCCTTCCCCTCTCTCTCTCTCTCTCTCTCTCTCTCTCTCTCTCTCTCTCTGGTTCTCTGTTTCTCTCTTTCTCTCTTTTTGGGTTCTTCTCTCTCTCTCTCTCTCTCTCTCTCTCTCTCTCTCTCTCTCTCTCTCTCTCTCTCTCTCTCTCTCTCTCTCTTGATCCTCCCATCTCTATCCCTCTTTCTTGGTCTCTCCTTTTCTCTTTTTCATTCTCCCCTTTCCCTCTGTCTCGTGATCTCTTGCTTTGATTTTCTCTCTCTTTCTCTCTCACATCGTCTCTCTTATTTCTCTTCCTTTCTCTCCAGTTTCTCGCTGTGTACAAAGTCAGGTTATACTTAATTCAGACGTCATTTTGAAGCTCTGATACTGACGTCATTCGATTGAGGAGTCGTCTTTATAGCTCTGTTGCTGACGTCACTAGATTCAGAGGTATTTTTGAAGCTCTGTTGACGTCACTGAATTTTGACGTCATCTTGAAGCTCTGTTACTAACGTCATTTAGATTCAGAGGTCATTTTGAAGCTCTGTTGACGTCACTGAATTCAGATGTCCGTCTTGAAGCTCTGCTGTTGACTTCAGGAGTCTTTAAGGGCAATGAGTCGATGTCAGGATGGAGTGCTCCTCTGACCTCTCCTTTCCGCCCTCCATTTTCTCCCTCCCTACCACTACCTCCCTCTCTCCCTTCCTCCATTCACCCTCCCTCTCTCCCTCCATTACTTCATTCCCTTTAACTTCCTTTCTTCTTCCATCCCTTCCATGCACTAGAGTGTAGAGAGTTTGGTTGGACGCACTAATACACAGGTCAGCCAGGCGATATTATATTACTGTACATTTCAAATATTAAACTTACTGAACTGATCATAGGGTTTTTTTCTTAACGCACTAACGCAAATAGCTCATACTACAATTTAACGCGCACGAGCAAACATGATGCACTGCACTACGCAAATAGCTCATACTACAATTTAACGCACGGAGCAAACCCCCATGATGCACTGATACGCACTAACGCAAACGACGTGATGTACTGAGACGCACGAACCATTTTACGCATCGACGCATAAAAGACGCTGAAGATTGGAGGAGATGACCACCCAAGCCAGTCTTAAAGTGGTGGTCGGGGTTGAGGAACTGCCTGGAGACTTAAGGGGAAGGTGAGGAGAGGGCTGGGGAAGGTGAGTGTGAGGGGCTGGGGAGAGGAAGGTAGTGAGAGGGGCTGGGGGGAGAGGGGGGAAAGGTGGTGGGAAGGGGCTGGGGGAGAGGGAAGGTGGTGGGAGGGCTGGGGGGAGAGGGGGAAGGTGGTAGAAGGGCTGGGGAGGGGGAAGGTGAGTGAGAGGGGCTGGGGAGAGGGGGGTAGTGAGAGAGGGTGGTGAAAGGCTGGAAAGAAGTTGGAGAAGGAGGGCAAGAAGAGGGTATTAAAAGCTGTGAGGTGGGAGGGAAAGAAAGAGGTGGCAACTTATAGGGGTGGGGTTATCCGGAGAAGAGGTAGTAGAGAGGAGAGTGTGAGGGGTGATGGATGAGGGGGGATGAAGGGAATGGTGAGGGATGAGGATGGTTCTCTCAACCTCCCACGGATGGGGAGAGTTTAGGTCATTCAGATTCTCAGTTAAACATTCCTCGTAACTGGTGGCGTGAGAGTTGCCAACCTTTAGCAGGCGCACATCTCAGACGGCCCAAATGGAGACGAAACTGCGCTGAGACTAGAGTAACGTGAAGCGTGTCCATCAACACACAGGTACTGGGGGAGTTTTGTCTTAAGAAGGTATGAGCATCGTGAGGTGGTCCCCCGGGGCGGTGTGGGGGAAGCAACAGGCGGTTGAGTGGCACTAATACGCCTTACCTATAAAGGAAAGAACCAGAAGATGGCCGAACGTTCGTCTGACCTAGCTTCAGTGACTTGGGTTCGTGGTACTGAAATCTACTACAGGCAGAGGTTACAGCGGTAGAGTGGATACAGTTCCTGCCTTGGGAGGTCAGTTTATTCCCAGGGCACTCCCAGTTCAATCCCAGGGCACTCCTAGTTCACCCAGTTGTAAGCAGGTAACTTCTTAAGTTGGGGAAGTGGCGTTGGTCGAGTGCAGTACCCACCTCTGCCTCTATCCTGTATATCGAAGGCTTACCTTATTGCTTTACCCACACCGCGTCATGCCTATGGGACCCACTTTATTGGAACAGGAGAACGACTCTTGTTTAGCGTAATACGAAGTTGCTTGACAGTGTTGTTTGTCCGTTATATTATGGTAGGGAGTTAATGAGGTATTGGGCAGTTGACTAGTTAAAAGCTGTTGATAAAACGTGAACAGGAAGAAGTTGTAGTGGTAACAGGCGTTGAGGGGCCTACCACAAGCAGCAACAAGAAATAAGACAACAGTAACAACAACATCAACAACAATGTAACAACAATAACATCAGCATCAGTACAAACAACAACAATAGTAACATCAGCATCAGTAACAAACAACAATAATATAATGAAAAGATCAAATATCAAATCACTTCCACCACCACCACCACCACCACCACCACCCGGGTAGTAGCAGTATACGACCCTCAATCAGAAGTGAGAGTGTAAGCCACGCTCACAGCTCAGCCACTCACTCCTCTCCTACTCACTCTTCCTCTCTCATGCTCTTTCTCCCTCTCTCTCTCTCTCCCTCTCTCTCTCGCGCTCATTTTCTTCTCTCACTCCCTCTCATGCTCACTTTTCTTCTCACGCTCTTCCATGCTCACTCAACTCACTGTCCTCCCTCTCCACGCTCTCTCATGCTCACTCTCCGGTCACTCACTGCCACTCTTACTTCTTCACTTTCTTTTTGTCACTATAACTCTCCCTCAGTCACTCTCACTTCTCCTGTCACTCTCACTCTGTCACTCACGTCCTCCAGTCACTATCGTTTACTATCCATCACTATTCCCTACTAGCCGTCACTATACCTTACTAGCCACCACAATCCACGACTATCCCTAGCTATCATCACTCCGTCAATCCCAAGGGACGTGTTGGCTATCACTATCCGTCACTATCCGTCACTATCCTCTGACCGACGTGTTGGGATACGCGGATGGTGGATTAGTCGACAGTCGTGTGAGCAGTTAAAAATATGTGGGATAAAGACCATCCTGAGAGAGAGAGAGAGAGAGAGAGAGAGAGAGAGAGAGAGAGAGAGGATGTATACATAATAAACAGTGTATGTATGTTAGTATACATTCTCCGCCTACACAGACATACAGACACAGAAGATAGACATTTAAAGAGACGTGTGAAATATAAAAGAAAATAAAGATGGGAGAATGCAAGATAAAAAGAGACATGGAAGAGACAGAGAGAGAACAAGAATTTAAGAGAAGGAGGGAAGGAAGATTGATAGTGTTAAGAGACGATAAATTGGTACATAGTGAGAGGAGAGAAGTGAACCAATTTGGAAGATGAAAATTATAATGACTTGATCAAGACGTGTGTATAATCTAACTCCCTCCATTCTCTCTGGCCCACACTACCCCATGACTCCTCTCTCTGGACCCACACACTACCCATGACGTTTCTCTGGATCCACAGTACCCATGATCCCTCTCTCTGACCCACACTACCCCATGACTCCTCTCTCTGGACTCACACACTACCCATGACGTTTCTCTGGATCCACAGTACCCATGATCCCTCTCTCTGACCCACACTACCCACGACCCCTCTCTCTGGACCCACACTACCCACGACCCCTCCTCTCTCACTGCCAGCAATAAGTTCATGTATTTTGTTCATATTTGTGGGTTTTTGTATTGGCGACAGTTTCTACACCTTAAACAAATGCTCTCCCGAAGGATGGACAGAGACAGACCCAGACACAGTGCCAGATAGAGAGACAAGAGACAGTAATACTTAATACATCCAACACCCAATTAGAGATAACAGTTTAATTGCCAGTCGGTATACACGCACGAAGCTCGCCACAGGTACAAGCCAGTCAGCCAGTCAGTCAGCCATCCATCCAACCACCCAGCCACCTATGTTACGAGCTTCCTAAAGTGGAAACTGACCTGCTGCCTTCATCGACAAATACCTGGGCTAATAAAAATGGAGGTAGTATGCGGGTGTGTGAGCGGCGAACAACAATGGTTAGATGGATCATGTAACACTCCGCCATAACTGCGACCCGCGTCCAGTCAGGGAAAAATTTCGATTTTTTTGGTGGGCGGTGGGGGTGGGGGGAGATTTTTTTATTAGTGAAGGAGGATGTAGGGAGAGGGTAGGCTCTCTCTCTCTCTCTCTCTCTCTCTCTCTCTCTCTCTCTCTCTCGGTATAAAAGGCTTAAAATCCTGTACAATATGACTCTTAATGTACGATTGGTTTCATGCTCTCTCTCTCTCTCTCTCTCTCTCTCTCTCTCTCTCTCTCTCATCTTTTAATTAGATCATTAGTGAAGTTAGTAATCTTCTCATATAAAGGTTGAGTTATGTCACTAGTGCACTTAAACCGGACGTTCCCCTTCCCTGTACGATTAACAGACACTCACGCACACTCACGCACACTCACGCACTTTTATACTCGCGCACTCATAGACATTCTTCCCCGTTACATACATCTTGTCACTCATACACTCACAGCCACGCAGTTATATACACACTCACGCACGCATTTACACTCATAGAACATTTACGCACTCAAAAACTCGCACTCTCATATATATATTCATGCACTCTTACACTCGGCAGTTACACACACACACACACACACACACACTCAAATCCCTCTCACACCCATTAGGCTCTGTCACACACTCCAAGTCCCACTTTTACGCACTCCAGTCACTCGCACACACTCCACTCACACACTCCACAGTTGCTCTTTTACGTTCTAGTCTCTCTCACACACTCCAGGGACACACTCACACACACTCCAGGGACACACTCACACACGCTCCAGGGACACACTCACACACACTCCAGGGACACACTCACACACACTCCAGGGACACACTCACACACACTCCAGGGACACACTCACACACACTCCAGGGACACACTCACACACACTCTTATCGCAAAATGAATACACATAAAAAGAGACACTCAACACCTCTCCTTAATTAATGACTTATGTATTAACAACACCCTCTAACAATTGCTAACAAGACCCTCTAACAACAGCTAACAACACCCTCTTACAACGGTTAACAGCAGCTAACAACAGCTAACAACACCCTCTAACAACAGCTAACAACACCCTCTAACAACACCCTCTAACAACACCCTCTAACAACACCCTCCTTAACAGCTAACAACACCCTCTAACAACAGCTAACAACACCCTCTAACAACAGCTAACAACACCCTCTAACAACAGCTAACAACACCCTCTAACAACAGCTAACAACATCCTCGGTAATGTATTTCCGAGAATTTTTTTTTCTTTTTCTTTTGCGTCGTGTGAATCTCGTTACTGTGAGCGAAAGAGGGGCACAAGTGATGTTTAATGGCATATATGTCACTTCGCTTCGGAGAAAAGGTTCATTATGGATCACTTGTTTTGGTACTTGACGCATACTGCCTTCTTCTTCTTCTTCTTCTTCTTCTTCTTCTTCTTCTTCTTCTTCTTCTTCTTCTTCTTCTTCTTCTTCTTCTTCTTCTTCTTCTTCTTCTTCTTCTTCTTCTTCTTCTTCTTCTTCTTCTTCTTCTTCTTCTTCTTCTTCTTCTTCTTCTTCTTCTTCTTCTTCTTCTTCTTCTTCTTCTTCTTCTTCTTCTTCTTCTTCTTCTTCTTCTTCTTCTTCTTCTTCTTCTTCTTCTTCTTCTTCTTCTTCTTCTTCTTCTTCTTCTTCTTCTTCTTCTTCTTCTTCTTCTTCTTCTTCTTCTTCTTCTTCTTCTTCTTCTTCTTCTTCTTCTTCTTCTTCTTCTTCTTCTTCTTCTTCTTCTTCTTCTTCTTCTTCTTCTTCTTCTTCTTCTTCTTCTTCTTCTTCTTCTTCTTCTTCTTCTTCTTCTTCTTCTTCTTCTTCTTCTTCTTCTTCTTCTTCTTCTTCTTCTTCTTCTTCTTCTTCTTCTTCTTCTTCTTCTTCTTCTTCTTCTTCTTCTTTCAGCTATTTCTTCTTCTTCTTCTTCTTCTTCTTCTTCTTCTCTTCTTCTTCTTCTTCTTCTTCTTCTTCTTCTTCTTCTTCTTCTTCTTCTTCTTCTTCTTCTTCTTCTTCTTCTTCTTCTTCTTCTTCTTCTTCTTCTTCTTCTTCTTCTTCTTCTTCTTCTTCTTCTTCTTCTTCTTCTTCTTCTTCTTCTTCTTCTTCTTCTTCTTCTTCTTCTTCTTCTTCTTCTTCTTCTTCTTTCTTCTTCTTCTTCTTCTTCTTCTTCTTCTTCTTCTTCTTCTTCTTCTTCTTCTTCTTCTTCTTCTTCTTCTTCTTCTTCTTCTTCTTCTTCTTCTTCTTCTTCTTCTTCTTCTTCTTCTTCTTCTTCTTCTTCTTCTTCTTCTTCTTCTTCTTCTTCTTCTTCTTCTTCTTCTTCTAGTATGACACACAATAAAAGTTTGAGACGAAAAGCAACCTGGAACTTTTAATTTGGGTAAGGAACACAGCTGATAGGTATAAGGACAGGTGTGTTGATGGGAAGTAAAGTCAGGTGTGTGGGGGAGAGAGGGTAGGTGTGGAGGAGAGAGTGAACATAAGGGAGAGGAGAAAGTGAGAGAAATGAAGAGAGAGAGAGAGAGAGAGAATTACTAGTTTGACTGATATGGACCAGGAGCTCAAATGAGATGTAAATCAGGTAACACCACAGAGGTAAGTGTTGCTGAAGAAAAGTTACACATTTTAGTGAATAAGTTTGGAAGCGTGTGTGAAGTAGGAGAGAGAGTCGATGAATGTGACCAAAGCCAGAGGAATGAAGAGAGGTAAAGAAGGGAGGTATGGGGGAATTGAATGTTGGAATGACTGGAGAGAATGTATGAATGTAGAATGATGTTTAATGTATGCTTTTATTAGTGGTGTATGGGTGATGGTGGTGTGTGATGATGATGATGGTGGTGGTGATAGTGGTGATGTGTGAACGTATGGTGTGTGAAGCCTTGTATTATTATTATTATTATTATTATTATTATTATTATTATTATTATTATTATTATTATTATTATTATTATTAAATTCTCTTACTGACTGTTGCTCTGGTATATATTTACACAATTTTTATATGTTTGTTATCGTGTCCATTTTAAAGCTCTCTGGATAGCTTTCGTTCTGAGTGTTATTTCATTATTATTTATTATACTTCTTATAGTTTTCCTCGTTTTAATACCAAGTCATATTCTGGCCATCAACACTATACACACACGTTCATACTCACGCTAGTTCCATGAGCACTAAAGTATTAGGTGTCTAAGATAGAATAATTGAAGTCAACCTCATGATAGTCCTGAGGCTCTTGCGTGGTAATTCGGACAGCAATTTCCATGAAACTGTTAAATTATACGAGACATGGAACTGGTGTATCTGAATGGCTCGACACTACAGCTACACGTGTGAGGATCTCGACTTGACAACCTTTACAAAGGGGAGACACAATAACACTTCCTGCTACCCTGGCGGACGTTTCCCTTCGACTGACCACACACAATCCTTATTTCAAGCACACCGCCAGAGTGAGAGCTCTTGAACACATACACACCCTACAGACTGATAATTACATCACACAGACCATCTACACTGACGGCTCTCGTAACACTGTCTGTGGGAGGGCTGGAAGTGCTGTCATTGTGACTCAGCCTGGCGGTAATGTAATAGTGAAAGGAGCTAGGATTACTAGCTAGACGTCCACTCTACAGGCTGAACTATTTGCCATACTCACAGCCCTGAAACTTGTTGAAGACACTGCCACTGACGTCTCATCATCACTGACTCCTTACCCTCACTACTTGCTCTTGTTGCCCTAAACTCAGATTGTCACCCGCTTGTATCTTTATACAATCACGGTATGTTGCGGTGATATTTTCTTGTATTAAAATATGTTAGAAAGTTAATATAATTTACTTTGCATTCATCAATACTTTATATTGTTTGTTTTTTGTTTTATTTTCCCGCGGGAAAATATTGCATCATTCTGCCGACAGACGGTGCTGTTGATGATTCACTTTATATTACTTTTCGCGGGAAAATTATTTATATATCGTGATATCCTTCTCCTCGTAATGGAATTCTTCCTCGAAATTTACACCACCTCAATGTGGGCGTATCTGTGTGTCTACAGTATGATATGTTCTTTTATTATTGAAAGGCACAAGAAAATACGACACAATTCTGACTATATACGACCATACATATACACATATACGAGAGTTTTATATCACACAATCAATACACCTCTATACATTCTGGTGTTGCTATATTATTATGGAGTCTATATACGTCTTACATAGAGTATTATTGTCAATCTCTCTACTGCAAATTAACCACAAAACATCGATATACTATATACTAGAAAACAAAAAAAATACAATTTATTTATTATTTATTTTTATATTTATTTATTTACTTGTATTTTTATTTATTTTTTTTTTTATTTTTTTACCTCTATATCAATAACGACGAATCCGCCAGGTACGACGCGTTTGAGTCAGGCCAACTGCCCCTTACGTCCGTGTGCTGCAGACTTACACGTAGCTGCCACGACTATGTGTGTCTGGGTGTGTGTGTTTGTAATGATTATTTTAAATGTCGTAGTGATTCTGTGTGTGTGTGTGTGTGTCGTGTTTGTTTCTGTCTCCATCTCTCTTTGTGTGTGTGTTTTTGTGTGTACATTTCTGTCTGTCTGTGTCTGTTATATTATCTGTCTCGTGTTTCTTTCTGTCTTTGTCTGTCTGTGTGTGTGTGTGTGTGTGTGTGTGGGTGTCAATCCCTGTATATTGTTGTTTATGGCGTGACGGGGTGTGTTTGGTGTGCAATACTGGCCGGCTCGTAAACTACTGCCAGGCGTCCTAACTACTGTAATTGTGATGGTTTACAGCGAAACTATCCTCCCCCCCCTCCACTCTTCCTCTTCCCCCTCCACCCACTCCCCCTCTCTCCCCTCCACCCACTCCCCTATCACTTTCTCCCCCTCCCACCCACTACTCTCCTCAGCTTCGTAATACGCCGCAAGGAGGTACCTGTCAGACACTATTATGGTGACGTCATACCTATCAGACACTATTATGGTGACGTCATACCTATCAGACACTATTATGGTGACGTCATACCTATCAGACACTATTATGGTGACGTCATATCCACTTGACATTGTTGTCAGGGACGTTACGTTGGGAGATGAGTTAGGTCTAGTTCGGGGCTGTGTCAGTATTACAGGCTGGGAATGTAGGTGGTACAGGTTTTGGGGAATTGTAGGTATTACTGCAGGCTGGGGGTGTGGGTGGTGCAGACTGGGGGTGTGGGTGAATTGCAGACTGGGTGTGAGTGGTGCAGGCTGGGGGTGTAAGTGGTGCAGGCTGGGGGTGTGGAGTGGTGCAGACTGGGTGTGGGTGGTGCAGGCTGGGGGTGTAAGTGGTGCAGGCTGGGGTGTAAGTGATGCAGGCTGGGGGTGTAGGTGGTGCAGGCCGGGGGTGTTGGTGGTGCAGGCCTGGTGTGTAGGTGGTGCAGGCCGGGGGTGTAGGTGGTGCAGGCCGGGGATGTAGGTGGTGCAGGCCGGGGGTGTAGGTGGTGCAGGCTAGGGGGTAAGTGGTGCAGGCTGGGCATCGTGTGCAGGCTGCAGGTTGAGTCAAGCAACACACCCCTGACTGATGGTTGACTCTCGTGATCAGTTCTTAATAAGACCTGAGTAGCTCCCACACCGGAGTCTCTCCCACACGCCACCATACCTATACGCCCGCACCCCTACACGCCTATACACCCACGCCCTCATGCCCACACGCCTACTGGCCTATTCGCCTACACGCCTATACGCCTACACGCCATCGCGCCTACACACCCACACACTTATAACGTGCAGTACTCTCAGACAGCGTGCAGTACTTCCAGACAGCGTGCAGTACTTCCAGATTGCGAGCTGTACCCCCAGACAGCGTGCAGTACCCCCAGACAACGTGCAGTACCCCTAGACAGCGTGCAGTACCCCCTGATCGCGTGCAATACTTCGAGACAGCGTGAAATACCCTCAGACAGCGTGCAGTACCCTCAGACAGCGTGCAGTACCCTCAGATAGCGTGCAGTATCCCCCAGATAGCGTGCAGGTAGCGTGAGGCAGGCGGGGCTCTCCGTGATAATCTGGTGGTCGTCAATATCCAGCGCTGAGGACACACGCACCACCACCCTCCTGGGAATAAAACTTTTTCCTCATCCACCACAGTTCACCTCGGCTAATTCTTTACTGCCATCCTCCCGCTTCTCCTGGCATTTTACTCACCCCGTAATTGTATACTCCATTCAGTGTACGATACGCACGTGAATTTCATACGCCTCAATACGCATACGCAAGTGCTGATGCCTTTGTGTGTGTGTGTGTGTGTGTGTGTGTGTGTGTGTGTGTGTAAATATTGCTAGGCATGAATAAATTTTCAGTTTCACAATAACATAGATACTGTACACATAAGCGCACGTATCCTCAAATACAGAACGTATACTGCAGGTATCCCGGGGACACATTTCCTGTCTGTCTGTCTGTCTGTCACCTCTTACTACTTCACCACCCATCCTTCTCCCTCTCCCTCCTTCCCTACCCACCCCACCCCTCCCTCCCTCTCTCCCTCCATCTCCAGTAACAACGTCCACATTTACCTGCACGTCATAAAGCAACAGTATTGCTCCGGCCACTAACACCTCCCGTCACGCGAACAAATATATTAAAATATAAATTCTGGTTTTAGTGGTGGTGATGGTGGAGAGCCATTTTGATGAACTGATTATGTCCAGCACGCGCGCCATCGTCTCCCTGCCTCGCTCACACGCCACACACTCCTTAACGCCACACACTCCTTAACGCCACACACTCCTTCCATACATAAGCGTCTGTCATTTGTTTTATATGGTGTATTAAATCTCGCTATATCTTGGGTTGGCGCCTTTTAAGGGAATTAATGATTTGTTCCAATTTGTCGACAAACTTTACATATAATAATTCATAATAATCGTGTTTTTGTATGAATTATTTACAGATTATTTGTATATTATCAGGTGTTATCACGATTATTGACCAGATATCTTAATATATCTGTGTTGTGAAGATTAGTGTATGTCTCTGGTCTATACGTTTAGATATTGCCTTTATGTATGTATGTATGTATGTATGTATGTATGTATGTATGTATGTATGTATGTATGTATGTCTTTAACTAAATATAGCAGAACTTGACGTTAACACACACAAGTCAATAAGTGTAACACTGGGGACTTGTTAACAATAATTTATGATGTTTTTCAGGCAGGTTAAGTAATGAACCTGGAGGATATGTGTATTAGTCATGGGCGAAGAGGTGAGTTATGACCTAGCAATTAACGACCGCTGTTACACTACACCCCCCCCCCCCCTATACGATGTACTTACTCGACACAAAGAAAACAGTCACAGAAATAACAATAATACGTGTTAATGATGTTAAGATAATGCATAGATATATTACTTACGGGGTTTGATATCATTATGTGTGTGAGTTTATCGTTGGCCAAGTGAATTTAATCCTGGGGTGTATTTTGATATATAATTTATGGTATAGTAATTAATTGTATTATGTTAGATTTATTGGGAAAAGTTGTATAATTGGTGATAAATTGTTTATAGGATTTAGTTGTATGATTTGAGGTATTAAATAAAGTCTACACTGTCATACAAGTTAATAGAGTTGAAATGGTAAGATTCTTGAAAAGCCTTAAATTAACATTACAAATTAATAGGTATACCTTGTGGATGAGGGGTCACCTATACCGCTCATAGCTGACCCCACACACACACACACACACACACACAGGCTCAAGAAAGTGTGTGGTTAGATAAACTCGCCACAGCAGTAAGGACGTACCGTGTAGGTATCAGATATAGGCGTAGGGTTCATAATTAAACGTGTGTGTGTGTGTGTGTGTGTGTGCGTGTGTGTGTGTGTGTGTGTGTGTGTGTGTGTGTGTGGCTAGTGTGTGTGTGTGTGTGTTGGGTGGGTGTGTGTGTGTGTGTGTGTGTGTGTGTGTGTGTGTGTGTGTGTGTGTGTGTGTGTGTGTGTGTTGGGTAGGTGGCTAGGTGTGTGTGTGTTGGGTGGGTGTGTGTGTGTGTGTGTGTTGGGTGGATGGCTAGGTGTGTGTGTTGGGTAGGTGGCTAGGTGTGTGTGTGTGTTGGGTGACCAAGGAAGGGTGGTTGGTGGCCAGTGAAGTGGTGGATGGCCATGGGAGGATAGTGGGTGTCCGGGTTTCAACACTTCGGAGAACTTGTCGTGTAAAATCAATCAGCTGTCGCCATCAGTCACCTGTGTCGCATTACTGATCACGCAACTCTCACGCCCGCCTGTCGTGTGGTCGTCGCCATCTCTCATGTGGTGGTCGTGCGTTTGAGGTCATCTGGCACACTAACATCACCCGTCGAGGACCTGTGCTTGGGCTTCCCTCACTAAATTAACAACAGCCATTAACAAAACGCTCATACATCATACTAATTCATTATCTCTTTTCATGACTTAAAAGTTTTACAGAATTAGGCGTCCGGCAACACCACCAGAGTGCAGGGAGTATAATTATGAGGGTTATAAAGAGGCGATGGTGGTGGGTCAGTGGTTTCTCAGCGGTCAATGGGTGCACTACATGCGTAAGGTTAATACAGCATTAATTTCTATTTAGACACACCCCACCACCCCCCCCCTCCCCAACAAACTGACCCCCGACATGCTCTCACCCCTCGAAACGAACACCCTACGATACACTCACCCCCTGACGCACTCACACTCTGGCATATTCACTCCCCGATACATTTATTCACCCCCCCCGACACACCCACTCCCCAAGTCTTTCAGTGTAGAACTCAAGTGTCAGGTGTTCAGTCTGGTGGAAAATACTAGCCATCGTCAGCAGCTGTGTGTCCCCACCTCCTGCTGACTACCGCTGACGTGTTACCTCCTGACACTGGATGGGTCAGCTTGGTGGGCGTGGCTCCTGACTAGACAAATTGTCCTCAGCTGATTTTGTTTTTTTCTTTGGTCAGTTAGTCATTGTTAGTTGTTAAAAATATTACATTGTAAGTTTATTTTGTAATTTTATATTGATATTAATTATGAAGTTTTGTAAAATGAAAATATTGCGGATTTACTCGTATATAAATAAAGTTTTAGAAGACTGTGTTGGAGGCAGCGGGAAGTTAGCTCGCTGGTGGCCACTGTGATCAACAATCCAATTATTGGAATCCTCAAGTTTTCGGCCCCTGGTTTGGTCTGGCTCTGGTCCTGGTCTGCTCTGGTCCTGGTCTGATCTGGCCTGGTTCTGGTCTGCTCTGGTCCTGGTCTGATCTGGCCTGGTCTGCTCTGGTCCTGGTCTGCTCTGGTCCTGGTCTGCTCTGGTCCTGGTCTGCTCTGGTCCTGGTTCTGGTCGTGGTCCTTGTCTGGTCTGCTGCTCGAGATTAGATTAGCGAAAGTTTGACCTAACAAATCTAGAATAGAAATCTGATTTGTGAAATAGACGCCGCAGAGACAGAAGTTTGAACTCTCTCTTTCACTCTCTCAATCCACTCCTCTCTCTCTCTCTCAAGCCACTCTCCTCTCTCTCTCTCCCCCCTCTCTCTCTATTTATCCATCTATCAGTGTACTCTCTCTCTCTCTCTCTCTCTCTCTCTCTCTCTCTCTCTCTCTCCTCTCTCTCTCTCTCTCTCTCTCTCAACACCATAGCCGAATGTTTTAAATATCGACTGTGGAATTATATATCGACGCTACTCGACCAATATAGTGGTGACCTTCAGAGGCTATATTGTTCCATATACCGTCGATTATACTACATGTATAGGACGAGAACTGTTATAACTGGGGTCTTGGGAATTATAATTATATAGATGTTAGTAATGATGTACGGATGATAAATATAATTAAGTGATAATTAAGAGGTAGATTTTTCTCTTTTTTTTCACGTAATTGAGTCGGTATTTTTAGGTATATGTGAGGATAATAGTGAAGTGTTGTAGAGGGTCTCACACCTAACCCACTAAGCCACCTTATCTTGTCACTTGGTAAGCCAGTCACTTTCGATTAAGTCACCCCTTCCCACACAGTTCGTACTAAGTCAATCCCCCTTCCCTGCTGGGTCATGATAAGCCACTACCTGCCTACTAAGCCACCTCTTCCCTCACAGGTCCCATTAAGCCCCTGGCAATAATCAACTTAAGCCCCTCCCAGTGTCGTGAGAGCTCAACACAATATCGGAAAAGTATATTCACTTTCAGAAGCTGGATTGTGAAGGCTTAAGTGTGTGTGTGTGTGTGTGTGTGTGTGTGGGTGGTATACAGGCCCACTTCAGTGACAACCCGGACACTGTTGACACACGTCGAGTTGGTCACATTGGGGCCAAGTGGCCTTGTGTATCTACACCCAGACTCTCCTCTACACCTCAAGTGGCAGGCAGGTCCTCCTTAACTCTCCTCTCTTCACTCAAATAGTCTGGACTCTCTCTCTCTCTCTCTCTCTCTCTCACGACACAACGAGATCTAAGTCTTCGAAAGTTGATGTATCTGGAGAAGGAAAAATGCACTAAATTTCAATAAACACAAAACTAAAAGTAATAAATTTCCAGAAACAGCAAACTACTGTAGTGGAAACAAAAGAGCATCATTTACTACATAACATGAGGATAAATTAAACACTGATATTGTCCACCAACCAGTAATTAAAAAGAGAGACAGTGGAGAGTTGTATTACCAGCTGTCACTCAACCACGAGCCTGAATGACCTGCCACACTAATGAAATCTTAATAATTAATTACTGGCATGTTTGGCTCAGATTATTATTCTCACGCTGATAAAAAATATAGATGGCAGCTCAAGGGGGAGTAAGTTGCCATCGACCTCTAACTAGTGTTATTCTACTACTATCATTACTACTACTACTACTACTGGTGGTGGTAGTAGTAATGATATAACCGGAATTGCGTGAGTCTCTTAACAAATTAACGACACATACAAGCAAACAGTACAATATCATTAATCAGAATGTGTGTGTGTCTGTGTGTGCGTGCAAACAATAAGTTCTCTCAGATAGCGATAAATAGCCTCATAAAGCCGGCGGGTTTATGCTTGTATCCCCCCGCTGTTGCTATTATTATATACTGTAACACCATCACCTGTATTATGTAACACTAACATTACTTGTATAACGATAACTAATGAAGTAAGTGGAAGATAAAATGTCGCTATTTATCAACGCTAAACAAACAGGTGTCAGGGGTACCACCAACCTAACCACCAGCACTGTGGTGTCATAGTTTAATTAGATAGGTTTTATTTATTAACGCTGCCATACCAATAATGTTAAGGGTGACTGTACAGTGTGGCGGCTGTGTACACTCAGTCACACACGACAGCTTTAATGAAGAGAAAATAAATGTGATAATTACTTTAGTGACTAATATTTTTTGTCTTAAAATTATTAAATGAAATTATATATTCATGGGTTTAATATTAGTTTAATAGTCAGTTATAAATATTTGAATATCAGGATTTTTAAAGTTTTATTTCGTTATAATTGTCAACGATTTCAGTGTTATGATACAAGATACGTTTAATAGCACTTGTTAGGTGAGGAACGATATATCTGTAAACACTTATATTATAAAGTAATATTGTGAAGTATGCTGCGAATGCCCCTCACTTACAACCTCATGATGTGTCGTGGTATGAACCCACTACCCGGCCAAATGAACTCACCATCCGGCCAAGCGAACCCACCATCCGGCCAAGCGAACCCACCATCCGGCCAAGCGAACCCACCATCCGGCCAAGCGAACCCACCATCCGGCCAAGCGAACCCACCATCCGGCCAAGCGAACCCACCATCCGGCCAAGCGAACCCCCACCCGGCCAAGGGAACCCACCACCCGGCCAAGCGAACCCACCACCCGGCCAAGCGAACCCACCACCCGGCTGGCGAACCCCCTACCCGGCCAAGCGAACCCCCACCCGGCCAAGCGAACCCCCACCTGGCCAAGCGAACCCACCACCCGGCCAAGCGAACCCACCACCCGGCCAAGCGAACCCACCACCCGGCCAAGCGAACCCACCACCCGGCCAAGCGAACCCACCACCCGGCCAAGTATAGGAGACTATGGTAAGAGGGTTAACACGTATTGACACTATATCTGAAAAATGATAAATAACTGCAAATTAACATAAACTAAACCATACTGTAATTTACCTGAAGTTAACCTGATACGATCTTATAATTAACACTCCATTAAGGTGAGGTTGAGGGTAGGTGGAGTGGGAGTATCTTCTGGATATTATATCAATGAAAATCTCATATGCTAAGTTGACGTCATTTTAATAACTCGTGTGTTAGAAGATATAATTTCTTGGTTATGAGCCGTTTACCGGAGTTGTCACCTGGTAATTACTGACACTGGTGTTGATACTGACACCACCCACGTCAAATAGGGAAAGAGAAAAGGGTAGGAGGAGGAGAGGCGATAGATGAGGAAGAGGAGAGAAGAAAGAGGGTAAGCTGGAGTGAGGAGAGGAGAGGGAGGGTGGATGGAGTCGGGAGAGGAGAGGAAGGGTGGAAAGATATGATAAGTGAGAAGTGGAGGGATGAGAGGGGAGGTAAGGGGAGGGGAAGGTGGGAAGAGACTGGGGATAAAAGAGCGAGGAAGAAAGAGGAAAAATAGGGATAGATGTGGAAAAATTGGAGAGGGGAGTAAGAGGGAAAAGAGAGGTGAAGAATGTTAGGCGGAATAGAATGGAACTGAGAGGAGGAAGAAAGGGGGGAGAGGAAGATAGGGAATAGAAAGGATTGGAGGAAACGAGGAGAGTGGATAAGAAAGAGAAGGATGAGAGGAGGGGAAGAAGATGATGAAGGTTAAAATAAGGAAGATGGATGGATAACGAAACATAGAAGAACACACACACACACACACACACACACACACACACACACACACAATAAAACGTAAATAAGAAAAGTTAGAGAATTGCTGACAGTCGCTGGGGAATAATGGAGTCCAATTTCCGTAGCTTATTGGAGAAGCCATTATGTAAACACCCATAGACCTCCTCTTCTTCATCCCCCTCCTCTTTATCTACGCCTCATCCTCATCTTCCTCCTCCGTCCTTCCTCTTCCTCCACACCTCCTCTTCCTTTTCTATCCCTCCTCTTCTACTCCTATCTCTCTACCTCCTTCACCTTTCCTCCTCCCTTCCTCCTCTCCTCCTCTTCCCCCACTCTCCTCTCTCTCCCTTTCCCTCCCACTCCCATTCTTTCCTCATCTTTTCCCTCCTCTCCCCTTCCCCCTTTCCTCCCCCTACTTTCTCCACATCTCCCTTGATTTTCACTCTCCCTACCAAGCCATTTAAATCCTCTATGATTAATCCCAAATTGGAATTCAGAACCCGGGGAAGGGGTTAGTGTCCATATTGGTGAGAGGGATCGTGTGGGTGAGTGTGGATCGTGTGGGTGAGTGTGGATCATGTGGGTGAGTGTGGATCATGTGGGTGAGTGTGGATCATGTGGGTGAGTGTGGATCTGACTTCTAAACTTACCTAATCTGTCTTACTCTTAAACCTAACTTAACTAAAGCTAACCTAAATTAACCTAAACTTAACATCAACTTCTCCTAATGTTAATCTTTCTTCTTTTTAAACCTATATTAAATTTGTGATTTACTAAACCTAACTTATTTTAAACTTAATCTAACAACCGTATAATTAACCTAACCTAACTTATTAAAAAAAACAAATTAACTTTTTCTTTAACCTAATCTACCAGAACTTATCTCAAATTTAACTTAATTTATCCTGATTCTAACATTAACTTTTCCTTAGCGTCTAGTAATTTACCTAAGACCTAAGCATTAAAACTCCTTCGTCACATAACCAACCTTGCTTAATGCTGCCTAAACTGAACACAGCACGTCAGCGGGGAGGATGCTGGCTAACTAATCGACATATGTCATGCCCGCGTACGTGTGGATTTACCTCTTTGGCCTCCTGTGACTCCAGCCCGCCAGTATGCGACAAACTTACAGACATTTGGTACTTGGAATTTTCCGGCGGGATTAGTGCATAGGGGATACACGGTGTATACTAAGTAGGAGGGAAAGGATTGAAATTGTGAAGGGAGGAGGAGAATTGAAATTTGCTAGTTTATTGCTAGTTTATTTGCTTGTTTTGCATATTTCCAGTTGATTTAGCTACTAGGTGTTCATTGTTGATACACTTTTAATTTATGAGCTCTCCTGTCATCAGAAATAAAGTTTTGTCCCATCGCACGCACAGTCTTCTTGGACCTGTCCCTAAAATGTTCTATTTTGTCACATTCTAAGACTTATTGTTAGAGTGTGTGACCGTATGTTTGGCCGCACACATTACATTTAGTTTTGTTTATATCTGTTTGAAGGATATACTGCCAGAGGTATTTTTATCCTAACCTTAGTCTAGCGGTTACAACATTTTTGTAATCTAGTGATCTTGCTCCATACACTTGTCTGCTTGAGAGGAAGGGAAGGTGGAGAGAGGAAAGAGGAGGAGGGAGAAGACGAGATGGATAGAGAAAAATGAATAGAGGAAGTGGGATGAGGAAGAGAACGTAGGAGGAGGAGAATTGGGTGGTGAAGGTGAAGAAGGAAGAGAGGAAAGTGGAGAGTGGAAAGACGGGATGAGGGGGATGAGAGAAGAAAGAGGGGGAAGGGAAAGAAGAGCAAGAGGGGGAGAAGGAGTGGGTAGAAATGTAATCGAGGAGGAAATGGGGAGAGGAAGGAAGCAGGAAGAAGAGGAGAAGGAGAAAATTAGAAGACGAAAGAGAAAGAAACGGAAAAGAAGAAGAAGAAGGTCAGAGAGGGAGGCGTGTTGGGGAGGTGTGGCTTCAGGGTCAGACTGCTGTGGTTTACGTCTCTTTAATCAGCTTTATGAACGATCCTCCTGACTGAGAGAATTTTTCCCTTTTGATTTACTAAGGGAGGAGGAGGGGGGTGGGGGGAGAAGAGGAGGAGGAGGAGGGATGGAAAGGGAAGAAAAGGAAGAGGTGGTGGAAGAGGACGAAGGAGTGGAAGGAGGAAGATGAGGGGAAAAGGAGAAGGAACTGAAGGAGGAGGATGAGGGGAAGAAGGATAAGATGAAAGAGGAGGAGGAGCGAAAGGAAGAGGAGGGGGAGAAGGAAAGCGAATAAGTGGAAGGAGAAAGTGCGGAGAAGAGAGAGAGAGAGGATGAGAGGAAAGACAGCCACAAACGGTCTCTTTTAAGTCCCGAATGCACTGAAAATTTTAATAATTCTTGTATAATTATAAGTATTATTTCCCTGCTAGACAACATTGGTACACACACCAGCAACACTCTGTGGGGCAGCGAAGAGAATTGTCGGTTCAGCACTATGCGTTATGCACCTTGTGGCTTGTAGACCAGCGAGACCATGGTATCGAGTCTGGCGGTGGTGGCCTGTATAGTATTCCGTCACGTTATCAGAGAGACGTGACGTTACCAGCGTGACCTGACTTGGGTTGTGGTGGTCATGGTTGCCTTGTGAGTAGCTAGTGACCTCGAACATATATATTTATGTTTTACTTGTGTATTAATTAAACGGCGAATTGAAATAAATTAGGTATTATTAAGTTGTCTACATAACAAAAACTATAACGTGTATATATTTAAACTTTTGTGAATACCAATATTAAGAAAAATTCTACTCTTTTTTGCAAGGGTGACAGTAATACATGATATATTTTTACGTGAATATTAATGTTGTAAAAATTGAATAAAACTGGAGGCTGTATAATGATCACGTCAGGTTTAGCTTACTAGATGCTGCCTGAGGACACTGTACTAGACACGACAGTATGTAGGTACACCTCTTCCCTACCTGGCTAAGTCTACCCTCCACCCCTCCTTCTCCTTACGTCACAACACACTGCCACCGTCTAGCAGATAACATATCCAATGACGTTCTATTTGTAATCTATATTAAAAGTATAACCATGCAAGAAATGCTTGTATTCAGAGACAGAGTTGGACTGTTTATTTAGCATCCTTAGTCTGGCTACTATTGTGAGGTTCCTTAGGGCCATTCTGGGAGACTTACTATGATGTAAACAAAAACAGCTCTGCCACATCTCACAAACTGCTCCAACCACTGTATCAGGTGGAACTGTGGCCGACTGTACATAACTTGGCCACAGCACAAATACTCGAACAAGTCCTTTGACCCCAGACCTACAGTTGAGGGTGGAGGTCTCAAACACCAGGTCTGTTTACGCCCCATCGTGTCCTGTCAGTCTCTAATCACTGACACCCTACTGGACATAATTCATCAGTTAGCATTTAGAGAGTCAAAAACCAACATGACAGTAGAAAATAAATCTGGTAATTCCTTTCATCCACCCATAACACCCACCCACCCTCCTTCCCCCTCTCCACCTTCCAAGATTTCCCAAGATTTCCCAAGAGGACAGACAAAGATGTATTGTTTTCCCACCAAATCAAAGTAAATCTTCAGAATCCACCTCTTTTACCCCCGGTCAAGGACGAGTACACTACAAGTTGTTCCTCGAGAGAAAGATTTAAGAAATGCCTGAGGTTTATAGTCCGTGGTTGCGTGCTTGTGCTTCCATGGGTTGTGACAGGTACGATGTAAACAAAGGAATTATTGTTGTGTAGATAAATGACGACAAAATATAAGACGTGTCATATTTAATCGACATTTTTCTTTCAATGTTCAAAGTTACATGATTTCTCTTCTCTTTATCCTCTCCTTCCCTCTGCTCCTTGTTACTGCTTATTTCCTCTCTTCTCTTCTTCTACTTTCTTCCTCTTCGTCTATTCATTTCTTCATTGAACCTCCTTCCCATTCTGTTCCTCTTTCCCCTTCTTCTGATCCCTCTCCTTCTCCTCCTCTCATTCCTCTTATTTCTATTTATTGATCCTCCTCCTCCTCCTCCTCTTCCTCCTCCTCCTCCTCCTCCTCCTCCTCCTCCTCCTCCTCCTCCTCCTCCTCCTCCTCCTCCTCCTCCTCCTCCTCCTCTTCCTCCTACATACACTACTCCCCTCTTCTTCCTCCTCCTACTCCTCCCACTACACACTCCTTCCTCGTCACTTTGCTGAGGTGTCTCCCCAAACACCCCTACCCCCAAACATCCCCCCTACCCCCAAACACCCCCAACACACCCACCCCAAACACACCCCCAACACACCCCCAAACACACCCCCAACACCACCCCACTCCCCCAGATAAGTCGGTCCACCATCTTCATCATACAGGTTTTTCATCATCATTATAACCAGGATCTAGATTCTAAAGGACTCTTATGTTAATTATTTCTTCCGTAACTGGTGATGTGGGGACGAGTCTATCTGGTTTACGACCCCAGAGTACTATTATATAATCCCTTGAGTACGATGACTTAACCCATTGAGTACGATGATTAAATATCTTGAGTACGATGACTTAACCCCTTGAGTACGATGACTTAACCCCTTGAGTACGATGACTTAACCCCTTGAGTACGATGACTTAACCCATTGAGTACGATGATTAAATATCTTGAGTACGATGACTTAACCCACTGAGTACGATGACTTAACCCTTGAGTACGATGACTTAACCCCTTGAGTACGATGACTTAACCCCTTGAGTACGATGACTTAACCCACTGAGTACGATGACTTAACCCTTGAGTACGATGACTTAACCCATTGAGTACGATGACTTAACGATGATTTAATGACTTAACCCTTGAGTACGACTTAACCCATTGAGCACGATGACTTATCCTCATTGAGTACGATGACTTAACCCTTGAGTACGATGACTTAACCCATTGAGTACGACGACTTAACCCCTTGAGTACGATGACTTAACCCTTGAGTACGATGACTTAACCCATTGAGTACGATGACTTATCCCCTTGAGTACGATGACTTATCCCCTTGAGTACGATGATTTAATATCTTGAGTACGATGACTTATCCCCTTGAGTACGATGATTTAATATCTTGAGTACGATGACTTATCCCCTTGAGTACGATGATTTAATATCTTGAGTACGACTTAACCCATTGAGTACGGTGACTTATCCTCTTGAGTACGATGATTTAATATCTTGAGTACGATGACTTAACCCATTGAGTACGATGACTTATCCCCTTGAGTACGATGACTTATCCCCTTGAGTACGATGATTTAATATCTTGAGTACGATGACTTATCCCTTGAGTACGATGAGTTAATATCTTGAGTACGATGACTTAACCCATTGAGTACGATGACTTATCCCCGTGAGTACGATGACTTATCCCCTTGAGTACGATGACTTAACCCCTTGAGTACGATGACTTATCCCCTTGAGTACGATGACTTATCCCCTTGAGTACGATGACTTATCCCCTTGAGTACGATGAGTTAATATCTTGAGTACGATGACTTAACCCCTTGAGTACGATGACTTATCCCCTTGAGTACGATGATTTAATATCTTGAGTACGATGACTTAACCTCTTGAGTACGATGACTTAACCTCTTGAGTACGATGACTTATCCCCTTGAGTACGATGACTTATCCCCTCGAGTACGATGACTTATCCCCTTGAGTACGATGATTTAATATCTTGAGTACGATGACTTATCCCCTTGAGTACGATGACTTAACCTCTTGAGTACGATGACTTATCCCCTTGAGTACGATGACTTATCCCCTTGAGTACGATGAGTTAATATCTTGAGTACGATGACTTATCCCCTTGAGTACGATGACTTATCCCCTCGAGTACGATGACTTATCCCCTTGAGTACGATGATTTAATATCTTGAGTACGATGACTTATCCCCTCGAGTACGATGACTTAAATCCCTTGACTACGATGACACCCCTTTGAGTACTATGATCTAACCCATTGCGTACGATGACTAACTTCTTGAGTACAATATTATCGAAGCAATGGAGTAGGTTATCGTATTTGAAGAATTAAGATATCGTACTCATCAGGTTAAAGAGCGTAGACAGAGTACTTGAACTCTGGCTGTGAAGAAGACGATGGAGGTGATAACGATAGTGTGTGTGTGTGTGTGTGTGTGTGTGTGTGTGTGTGTGTGTGTGTGTTTTATTATTATTATTATTAGTAGTAGTGGTAGTAGTAACACACACACACACACACACTCTACGGTCGTACCCAGACTAGTTTCATCACTCAACCTCTCATGGCCTCTGACCGTACCTCTTGGCCTCTCCACCACAAACAAACAAACAATCCTCAGAACATTGCTTACCACTACAAGTTTGGAAAATATAGTTGTGAGTAGGGTGGAGGAGGCGACCACTCACTATAGACACACACACACACACACACACACACACACACACACACACACACACACACAGATGGATTTCTAAACTTATAATGGAGAACTTGAGAAAAATCCACCGTCGTAGTGTAGTGTAGCAGGTAGACACAGTGTAGCCAGGTAGATACAGTGTAGCCAGGTAGATGCAGTGCTGTGATGCAGTGTAGCCAGGTAGATGCAGTGTAGCCAGGTAGATGCAGTGTAAGCGGTAGATACAGTAGCCAGGTAGATGCAGTGTAGCCAGGTAGATGCAGTGTAGCCAGGTAGATGGTAGCCAGGTAGATGCAGTGTAGAGAGAGGTACAGGTAGATACAGACAGTGTAGCCAGGTAAACACAGTGTAGCCAGGTAGATACAGTGTGCAGGTAGACACAGTGTAGCAGCCAGGTAGATAGTGTAGCTGTGCAGCACAGTGTAGCCAGGTAAACACAGTGTACAGGTAGACAGAGCAGGTAGACACAGTGTAGCCAGGTAGACACAGGTAGCTGTAGACAGTGTAGCCAGGTAGATACAGTGTAGCCAGGTAGACAGTGTAGCCAGGTAGATACAGTGTAGCCAGGTAGATACTGCGTAGCCAGGTAGACACAGTGTAGCCAGGTACATACAGTGTAGCCAGGTAGATACAGTGTAGCCAGGTAGATACAGTGCCAGGTACACAGTGTAGCCAGGTAGACACAGTGTGCCAGGTACATACAGTGTGAGGTAGATACAGTGCAGCGGACATGTAGCCAGGTAAACACAGTGTGAGCCAGGTAGACACAGTGTAGCCAGGTAAACACAGTGTAGCCAGGTACACAGTGTAGCCAGGTAGAATATGTAGCAGGTAGATACTGCACAGGTAGACACAGTGTAGCCAGGTAGATATGCAGTGTAGCCAGGTAACACAGTGTAGCCAGGTAGATACAGGAGCCAGGTAGACACAGTGTAGCCAGGAGATACAGTAGCCAGGACACAGTGTAGCCAGGTAGATACAGGTAGCCAGACACAGTGTAGCGAAAACACAGTGTAGCCAGGTAGACACAGTGTAGCAGGTAGATACTGGTTGGAGGTAGACACAGTGTAGCCAGGTAAACACAGTGTAGCCAGGTAGACACAGTGTAGCCAGGTAGATACTGTAGCCAGGTAGACACTGTGCAGCCAGGTAGACACAGTGTAGCCAGGTAGATACAGTGGTGCCGTGTAAACACAGTGTAGCCAGGTAGATACAGTGTAGCCAGGTAGACACAGTATAGCCAGATTATGATATGAATTCCCCCTATTTTCACGTATTTCGTCCAGGTCTTGTGCACACCAAAACACGTAAATTAAGGTAGAGTCTCAGTGCAATTTTGACGTCATACTGGCTGCCATATCTACGTCATTGCATCAAGAGAGAAACAAACAGACAAATAGTTTATAGTGTGTATACCGTTAAGTTTCTGGTTAGGACTTAACTACCCTCTAACTATCTAATTGCCTCAAATTGATAGTTACATACCACGTTAATTTGTCGTGTTGAAGGGTAAAAAAAAAATTGAAATGCCTTAAGACAGTTTTGAAATAATGTTTAATTTAATAATTTAATTTAATGAGTGTTTATTATAATTATTCGTATTATTATTGTTGTTGTTGCTGTTTATTTTGTCATTATTATTATTATTATTATTATTATTATTATTATTATTATTATTATTATTATTGTTATTATTATTATTATTATTATTATTATTATTATTATTCTTTTATTATATTATTATTATTATTATTATTATTATTCGTGTTATTATTATTATTATTATTATTATTATTATTATTATTATTATTCGTATTATTATTATTATTATTATTATTATTATTCGTATTATTATTGTTGTTGTTATATTATTATTATTATTAAGGTACAGTATATATATTTTGTTGTGTACTAATACTGTTAATTAAGTATTGAGATGAGCGGTGTACGCGGGGGTGGAGGTATTCATATATTTAACTCTCTCATTAAAAATAATCTGATTAGCGTAGAATAATCATCACCTCCGCTCATGAAACAGTAATTAAAATCTGATTATTCCTGTGTGTGTGTGTGTGTGTGTGTGTGTGTGTGTGTGTGTGTGCTGAAAAAATCCACAAACTTCAAAGTAACCAAACCTAACCCACTCAGAATAACAAAATAACCAAACAAGACACATCACCAAATCATATCCTTAACAGATCACAAAAATATAAAAAATTATCCATTTAAAAAAATAACTAAAAAATTATACATAAATCACATAAATACTAACATCTATTTACATTTAAAATATTTCATAATGTTAGGTACAGTTTTAGTGACAGATGGAGAAGGTGTGAACTTTAGTGTTAGGATCCCAGAACGAAACTCTCTGGTACATATTGACGGTCTGGGTGGTGGTGGTGGTGGTGGTGGTGGTGGTTGTGTATTTGGGTGGAAAATCGGCTAAAGTTTGTGGCGGACGATCAAGCTGCCAGGGTCTCGATACACTGCCAATGTGATGAATAATAATGATGTGGGGAGGGGGGAGGTGGTGAGGATAGACGGTTGGGGAAAGAGAGAGAGAGAGAGAGAGAGAGAGAGAGAGAGAGAGAGAGAGAGAGAGAGAGAGAGAGAGAGAGAGAGTTGAGGTACAGTAGTTCTCATCATCCATCACCATAAACCCACAGAGCCGGGGGGTGTGATTAAGCTGTCACATAAATGATACTTACCATCCCCTCACCACCACCTTCCTGTCAACCTTTATTAAATAAGTCATCATTTATCTGACCGACTCAACCAGGGATCCGAGTTCTTCAAATAAAAATTCAAATATGTTTTTTTTTTATCTCTCAAACAGGAAGCGAACACGTCTAGTTACGAGGTTATTTTGATCACCTATCGGGGCGTAGCATAATGTGGGTCGTTAATGTAAACAGCCACTAGGTGATTCTTACGTTATATATATTTCTTTGGTGTTGTGTGAATTTATCTACGACTCAAACAATACGATTCAGGAGATAGGATTTAAGACTTGTTGTATCGGATGTATTTTCTTCGTTATTAATGTATGAATCATTGAGGCGGAGAGGTGGAGACTGACGATACTCCGCCCCCTCACTTACTTCCTCACTCCGCTGTTCACATCCTCACTCCACCCCTCACACCCTCACTCCGACCCTCACACCGTCCCACACACAATCACTTGGCCCCCTCACACCCTCACACCGTCCCACACACAAATCACTCTGGGTTCCCCACACCACCTGCCTCACACCTCACCCCTCACACCTCACCTGCCCTCACACATTCCCTCACACTGCCCATCACACCTCACCTGGGCTCCCTCACCTGCCTCCATCACACCTGTTCAATCTCATTCGCCCTCACCTGCCTCTCACATCCTCACTCTGTTCCCAACACACCTCACCCGCCCTTCACACCCTCACTCCGCCCTTCACACCGTCACTCCGCCCCTCACTCCGCCCTCACACCCTCACTCCGTCCATCACACCCTCACTCCGCCCCTCACACCCTCACTCCACCACCACTGAGTTAAACACTTTTAATTTCATCAACAAACTACTGTGAGTAATTCTGTTGTGTCCCGTGTTAAATAAATGATGTAATTATATAATCACGCCGGGAGGGAGCGTAAAGAAGACTCAATCCCTCATGACTAAGGCACATTTTCCCCTTCTTTAAGCCTTGGGTTAGGTGAATGACGCATAAAAACGACTTCCAAAATTACGGTGGTGTCTCGGCAGTATTGTTTATCTTCCATCAACAAAATAAGTTGTAAAATGTGTCTCCAAGCGCTGGAAATCTGCGGGAGTAAAGATTTTATCATTATTCAGAGTTGTTGGGTAGTGTTTACACAAGACACTCTGGAGGGAAGGTCTTCACGGGGATTTAAAGTAAACGGTGCCCGGCAAAGGAAGAAACGACGGACGGGCGCCTATCTGTCTCAGCGTCGTCAGCTGGGCCATCAGGGGGTAATGAGAGGCCCCGACCCTGCATTACCTCCTCAACCCTCCACCGCCTCCCCTCACAAAGTCCAGAGTCGCGTGTCAGTAGCCGCTTACTCAAACAGCCACTCTTATACCAGACACATCCTACGCGGGACGCATAATTTCCTACTTTACTGGGCGAAGATTGGGCGAGCTTTTCATACCCAGCGAGGGAAGGGAACCACTCCGGTTGTTAGTGAGGCTTTGTCCTGATTAATGTAAAAAGGTCATTGAACAATAAACAAGGGGACCAAATTATGTATTAAAGGCAGTATGACACGATGAACAATACGTGTCAAGTTTTTAACCCATTTAAGTAGTTTCTCAGGAAATTAATAACTTGTGATGAGTGAGCAGCCAGTAGTGCAATGGCGGGAGAGTGCGTCACAGTTGTTAATGAGGTGTTATTACTCCTGACTGTCGCTGACTACACCCATCTGTTGCTGGTATTGACCATATCCACCAAATATCAGTAGAGTTTGGCCAGCGTTATTTAATATATCTGGCGTGGTGGTGATATTGAAGGTCGACCACAAGGCTGCAGTCATCCCGCGTTACGACAAAGGGACGAGTGTTTATGGTAGAGGGGCTGAGAGTGTGTGCTTGTGTGGTAGTTTTGAGGATATATTCGTATGTGCTCATGTGTATAATGTTTGTGTGTGAGAGAGCGTATTGTGTACTTGTTTTTATGGGTGTAAATGAAGCGTATGTGTGCTTCTCTAGATGTGTTGCAAATGTACTGTGTAAGTGTATATATTGGTGTCCGTGAACATATTAAGTACGTGAGTGTATTACTTTTATACCAATATACTGTATGTGTTCATGTATACTCGTGTTTATTATTGTTATTCTCGTTTTTACAGATGTTTGTGTCTGCTGTGTTATATCACTCGTGTGTCTGTAAATACTGATGTCATACACTTAGCTGTTCCGTGAGGGGTGCTTGTGGTGAGAACTCATTGTTGTTGTGTAGTGTGTACGTGTGTCTTTAGGCCCATGTGAGTATAAGGATGTGAATTATTACATACACGCGTGTAGATATACCTGAAGCATACTCATAGTATATCTACAGTATACCTCCAGCATATGAAGGCCCCTGGGAGCAGCATGACAGCGGGACGTGGTGAAGGTGTTGGAAGACCCAAAAATGAGAAAATTGTCGGTTATTGTTAAGTGAAGAATACCACAGTTAACTGGAGGAGGGGAGGTGAGGGGCCCTTGTGGAGGGAAGAGGGGCCCTTGTGGAGGGAAGAGGTGGCCCTTGTGGAGGGAAGAAGGGCCCCTGTGGAGGGAAGAGGAGTCCTTGTGGAGGGAGGGGCCCTTGTGGATGAAGAGTTGGTGCCTGGTGGGGGATGAGGGATGTTTGTGGTGAGGAGGGGGAGTAGGGGACGTCTGGTGGAGGGGTGAGTAGGAGGAGGAGGAGGGGTGTCTGGTAGGGGTGAGGGGTGCTTGTGGTGAGAAGGAGGAGGGGGTGTCTGGTAAGGGGTGAGGGGTGCTTGTGGTGTGACTAATAAAGGAGGAAGGAGAGAAGTTAAGGGCCTGGGTAGTGAGTGGTGAGGGACCCTTGGGGTGAAGGGTGAGGGTGTGCACGTTTGAGTGTGAAGAAGAAGAAGAGTTGTGTCGGAAGAGGGAGGTTCCATAGTCCTACTGGTGGTGGTGGTGGTGATGGTGGTGGTAGAGTGTTGGTGGAAATAATGGCGGTAGTTGTATTGGTGGTAATAATGGTGGTGGGAAAGGTGGAGGTTGTACTGGTGGTGGTGTCGGGATGCGCCATTACTACACTAATATATGTAAGTGTTTAGTCAACAGAGAATCTAATAAGCGTAACCTAACCTAACTTTTGCGTCATATGGTCAAACTTGTCAACATTCACACGTAGGTTTCATCACGAGCGAGAAAATGGTTTATTTATCACATCCAAAGCGACAGGTGAAAAACATCAACACAGGTGAACAGATTAACATAATATTACCTCATTAACAATCCGACGCACAGGTAGCAGTGAATTGGTCTCGTAAACTAACAGAACAATCCTTTATAGACAGAAATATGCTCAACCATATCCAAGCTCCTCACGTACACACAACACAAAGATAGAGTCAATAGCCTTAGAAGGAAGAGTATTTGCTAGCAGACCATCTCGTAGTGTTGACAATACCATGATAAATCCAGCTTGCTAACTCACTTCTTTATTTTATTTTCTAACATTCTGATCTTCTCTACATTGACTGCACCACCATGTAATTAGTCATGGGTTATATTTACATTCTGCCAATATCATGTTAATATGTAAAGGTTTTGTCTATCATGAGAGAGAGAGAGAGAGAGAGAGAGAGAGAGAGAGAGAGAGAGAGAGAGAGAGAGAGAGAGAGAGAGAGAGTTCATCCTAATGTGAGCCAACGCTACTAATAACAGTGTCCACACCCACACACAGGCGACAGTCCTCATGTGTGTGCCGGGATGATCATTTAGGCCACTCACAGCTGAGGTGACTCGAGGCCTTTATTGTGGAGGTCGTACAGTTTACCATAGAGTACTGAGTGTTACCTGTTGAACACCTGAGTACTGAGTGTTACCTGTTGAACACCTGAGTACTGAGTGTTACCTGTTGAACACCTGAGTACTGAGTGTTACCTGTTGAACACCTGAGTACTGAGTGTTACCTGTTGAACACCTGAGTACTTAGTGTTACCTGTTGAACACCTGAGTACTGAGTGTTACCTGTTGAACACCTGAGTACTGAGTGCTACCTGTTGAACACCTGAGTACTGAGTGTTACTTATTTAACACCTGAGTACTGAGTGTTACCTGTTGAACACCTGAGTACTGAGTGTTACCTGTTGAACACCTGAGTACTGAGTGTTACCTGTTGAACACCTGAGTACTGAGTGTTACCTGTTGAACACCTGAGTTCTGAGTGTTACCTGTTGAACACCTTAGTACTGAGTGTTACCTGTTGAACACCTGAGTACTGAGTGTTACCTGTTGAACACCTTAACGCTAGTCCAGGTGTACAGCTGATAATATTGACCTGGATTCTTACCTTATTCGTCTGTTGAGTACTTCCTCCTCGTTCCTTTCCTCCTCCTTTTTATTTCCTCTCTCTCCTCTACCTGCTCTTTTTCCTTCATCACCCACATCTCCTCCTCTGTTTCATTATCTCTTTCTGCTCCTCATTTTCTTATTATTCCTCCTTTTCTAGTACCTCCTTATCCTCCTCTTCCCCCTACTTTTTCTTATCTTCCTCTCATCTTTTCCTCCTTCACCTCCTCTCACACTTCCTCTTCTTTCCCTCCTCCTCTTGTCAACACGAAGGAGAAAATCTATCAAACTCACCCATGAAGACTAATAAAAGTCGTATCTCAAGAGTATTATATTAACAAAGTGAATTAATTTCCCTGATTTTAGAAAGTCTATAAGAATCTAAAAGTTTTCTCCTCCTGATGTCTGCCTGATGAGTTGGTTGGACTTTGTGAGTGGTGAAGGAAAACACAAACATAATTTTTAACTTCTTGTGTGTAAGAGTTTGTGTTTGTGTGTGAGTCCTCCATGGCCCTTATTAACAGGGAGATATTTGTTTTAATCTCTCTATTAATAATGTTTCCCTATTTTATTGACAACCAATCTCCCTAAGTTAACCACCTTGTTTCTCCCTCTCTGTACAGTGTTGTTGGTGGCGTGTGTGGGCATAGTACGGGCCACGGGCGGGGACATCTTCTACTTCAGCTCATGGCCGGCCAGTGGGCGTGTGGGCGCGGGCGAGGAGCGGGTGTTGAGGTGTGCCGTTTCCGATACCACCAGCATCAGCCTCGCCTGGCACCTGGACGGCCGCCTACTCACCTACACCTCCAGAAGGCACCTCAGAGGTCAGTGTTCACCTGTTTAGGGGATGTTAGTGGCTAGTGAACACCTGTTAACGGGATCTTAGTGGCTAATGAACACCTGTCAACGGGATTTTAGTGGCTAATGAACATCTGTCAACGGGATCTTAATGGCTAGTGGACACCTGTTAACGGGATCTTAATGGCTAGTGGACACCTGTTAACGGGATCTTAGTGGCTAGTGAACACCTGTCAACGGGATCTTAGTGGCTAATGATCACCTGTCAACGGGATCTTAGTGGCTAATGATCACCTGTCAACGGGATCTTAATGGCTAATGAACACCTATTAACGGGATCTTAGTGGCTAGTGAACACCTGTCTGGGGAACTGAACACAGGACAAGCTCTCACCTACAGGATAACTTCGCTCCAGGTAATGTAATCAAGTGTTGATCCTGAAAATGGTGTCCGGCGAGTGACTGTGTGTTGTCTTAACCAGTTAGGAAGTGTAGACTGTAGAGGATTTTATCTATCACTGTAACATTCTATTAAAGATGTTAAGTTGTGATAGAAAATATGAAGTTTGTTAAATAAAAGCGATAAACGATGGTCAGTGGGAGGGAAGGAGAGTTTGAGGACATTTTATTGTTCACGTGAGGACGCTAAGATTGTTCATACAGAGATTAACCCAATGACTGTTTTGTTGTTGTGTCAGTCACTGGTGCAGGTGACTGGTGGTGGCCACAGTGTCTGGAGCCAGGCTGAGCACTGTAATAATGGTCTCTTTGTTGTCTCATAGCTTACTGTTCTCGAGGTCATGATCAGGACAGAACAAAAACAAGGGAAGGGAGCTCCCAAGCAGGTCACGACACATGAGGTTGTGATAAAACTGTCGCTCCAGATGTGTGTGTGTGTGTGTGTGTGTGTGTGTGTGTGTGTGTGTGTGTGTGTGTGCGCGCGCGCGCTTATCAGTAACAAAAAACGAGACAATTCCAGGTGCAGAGCTCTAGTGATGTAACTGATGACAGCCTCCCGCCACTACCTGAGGTATCATGCTGAAAACTTTACAACAGTAGCTTCTCAGAATGCTTGAACTGTCACACACAAGGACAAGAGAACAGAGACACTATAAGTCTTGGTCAACAACTTCACAAATTTGCAAGTTGTTGTTTCCTGCCTACCAGCCGTGGCTATAACTTTCCTCCTCTTCTCGATAGTTGAAGCCCGTGGGCTGTGTTAGACCATGGCATGCTGTGTGTGTGTCAGTCCTCACAGTACACCCATACCAGCTAGTGGCCGCGGTCAGCTGAGGACGGGCGTGTGGTGCTTCAGGACGGCCTCACACTGACACGGTCCTACTTAACATTATGGAAGATTGACTCGTCTACCAATTGGCTTCCTGTGTGTGGGTGTTTAGTAGGATACAGTAGTTTTATTTTTAGCTCATGATTTTCAAGCAGCCTGCCAGTAGTGAACCTCTTGACACTTCTGCTTACATGTTTGTCCGATAAACTAGCACTGACTGAAGGTGTGAATAATTGTTAGTGAGAAGTTAAAGAAAAAAGAAGATAATTGGAGACCTGTAATGTGCTTCAGTTAGATTTAAACATGTTGATGGAATAAGTATATAAAGATCACGATTAAAACATGTTTATAGGGACAGGTAGTAATTACGATGACGGCGTAACATGATACAGGTGATGTAAAAGGAACTGCCACTGTAACAACTTTGTAACGTGATTCTAGCCATTACTGTATGATAACATAACACGTATGTATATATATTCTCAGCTTAACACGGTAATAACACGTTACCAACAGCGGAAATATAACATTGACTCCATAATATGTTGTAACACGTTGCAGGCGGCCAGCGGGTGGAGACTGCCTCGGACCTGGTGATCAGGAGGGCGGTGCCAGAGGACCAGGGGGAGTATAACTGCATCGCCCACAACACAACCTCCGGCTTCGCTCTGACCTCCCTCCCCGCCACCCTCACCGTCCTCTGTAAGTATATCACACCGTTTTATGTCACGAATTTGTACGTTAAGTTTTTTTGTTTACCAATTTTAGTCCATGATACATTACCTGACTCTTGAAATAAGGGTGACTCCCCAAAAAAAAATTATTGTTTTATGAAGACAGAAGGACAAAAGAACAGAACACGTAGAGATAAAACAGAGATAAACAAGACAGAAGAGATGGAAATAAGACAGACTAGAACAGACAGGAGGATGACTGCAGCAAACCACAACATGGCCGCGTTGTGTGTCCGGACCTGCATGACTGTTGGTAATCACTTACACCGTGAGGTAGTCACGCCCAGGGCTCCCCCCCTCCTCACCTCACCCCTACCTCCCTCCACCTCACCCCTACCCCCCCTCCCCTCCTCCCTCCTCCATCCCCTCCCTCCCACCCTCCCACTCACCCCTACCCCCCCCCTCCCTCCCTCTCCTCCATCCCTCCTCCCTCCCACCTCACCCCTACCTCCCTCCTCATAAACAGATTGGAATTGCATAAGTAGGTTGACAGGTAGATAGATGGACAGTAAGAGAGGTTGACAGTCAGAGATACACAATAAGAGAGGTAAAAAGTTAGAGAAGTAGACAGTAAGAAAGGTAGACAGAGAGGTAGACAGTTAGAAAAGTAGAATGTAAGATAAGTAGACAGGGAAATAGATAGTCAGAAAAGTATACAGTTAGAAAAATTGACATAAGTAGACAGAGAAGCAGACAGTAAGACAAGTAGATAGATAAAGAAATAGACAGATAGAGGTAGACAGATAAGAGGTAGACAGTTAATGCCATCTGGACGCTGATGAAGGAATGGAGACAGTTGACAGGTAGACATATATTACTGTATATGGATCAAGAGGGATATACTGTACACATAGACAGAATAATTAAAATTGAATTATTTTATTTTTTGTTTTCGGTGAGTTTTGTTAATCTTGACATGTAACCTAACCTAACCTAACCTACTATAACCTAACCTAACCAACATCTCGTCAAGGTAGGATTAAGATCACAAGGGTCATATAGACTTACTTACGTCATAAAACGGCAGAAGTCGCAGTGTGTCCACGTCGTATACTTTTATTACTTTATATTTGTACACACACAGCACACACACCACACACACACACACACCACACACACACACAACACACACACACACACCATGTTAAGGGACCACTGCAGCGTTGTTATTGGTGGTGATGGAGTTGGTGGTATAACAATTGCTAGTTATTATGGTGACGATGGTTGTGGTAGTGGTTGTTGATGTGGTGGTAATGGTGGTGAATATACTACAGTATATTGGTTGTCCCTCGTCACTAAAGCCAGGCGTGAATTTATTTAAGGTGTAGAAATATTTGCCAACACAGCATCCACACTTTTAAGTTAACGAGCTGTGTGGTCCGTTGTCAAGGAGTAATCCAGGAAGACCGGACAGCTCGCCAACCGTGGTGGCTAACCATTACCCGGGAACATGAATCGCAAAATGATGATTGTGGAGTTTCCTAATTATAAGCGGTAGACGGGAGCCAATGGTGTAAAAAAACTTGCTCATCTTTTCACTCTCTTCTGGGGACCGAACCCGGGAACACTCGCTACGAGCAGAGCATGTTGACCGTGGTACCACAAGTTGGTATAGTAATCGTCTTAAAGGTTTATTAAGGTCTTTAACTGGCTGGAGACAAGTCATTGACAATAATAGTGGAGGAGGAAAGGAGTACGTGGAACTCTGGTTAAGACCCAAGAATGACTGACGCCTCTTGAGTTTTCAGAGAGTTCCGCGGTACTGTTCCGCTTTATAAAACCTCGCGGGTCGTCCTGTTATGGCTCACCCTTCACAACAGCGGGAGTGAAGGAGTGACAGATATTGATCACTACAAGAACTCTGACCAGGCGGAAAACAGGCGTGACCTGATAATGTTAATGAGATTATTGATGGAGTGGGTTACGTGATCATCTTGTGACGAACATGTAAATACAGCGTCTGTGTTTAACTGAGGAAGGTTGTGACTAAGCATCCAACTCGCTTATTTAATCTACAACACAAAGATGGTCACATAAGGAGTGTCGACACAATTGCATTGAGATTCTGACTTACAGTAAAGAAGCGCGTTCTTATACTTAGTTATGCAATTAGAATCATAGGAATCCGTGAGAGCGTGACCCCTGGCACCAATGTCGTGTTCCCTTAGTGCCCCGGAAGCCCTGAAGTGCCATTGTTTAGTGCCAGTTATATTGATGCACTATATTACACACAGCCTTTGTGTAGGTCGTGAAGCCTTCCTCTACACCTCATCTGTCGTGTTAAGGTCACTACTGAGAAGTTTGATCTCGTTGAAGAATTATTGTGAGTGTACGATGGTCAGGTCCTGAGCACTGGAGGTTCTGTTCTGGTGATATGACTTTGTATATTTGTGTAGTGGAGTTTGTTGGAGGTGCTAACTCCACTACTATCGCTGTGCGTGTACAGTATAACTAAATTGAAGTGGTTCCCAGATATACTCCTGAACACACACACACACACATACACACACACACACACACACACACACACAAACAAACAAACAAACACACACACACACACACACACACACACACACACACACACACACACAAACCCACACACACACACAAACACACACACACACACACACAACACACACACACACACACACACACACCCACACACACACACACACACACACACACACACACACACACACACACACACACACACAAACACACACACAAACACCCACACACACACACACACATACACACACACACACTACAGTAGATAGGATCAATAACTGGTCAGCCACTCTACATACTGAACTATTTGCCATACTCACAGCACAGTTTCATCATCATCATCACTGTCTCCTCATTCCCTTTACTTGCTCTTAACTCTTTCAACTCAGATTGCCGCCCGTCTTATTGATGAGGGTAATATCAAACTGCTGTGAATTCCTCTCTAGGCCTCACTGATCACGATAAAGTTGATGCCATAACAAAATTCGCGCCCACACTGTTAATTGTGATCTTGGTGTATCAAACAGAACCTTATAAAACTGTTAACAGGAAAGAATGCTGACAAATTTGAAGCAAGTAGACGAGTGTAAATAGTTACAAGTCAATTTATAGTCAACCATAACGAGATGGAGCAAGTAACACGATCACTAGATTATAAGATGTTGTAACCAAGAGAGAGGATATGGAAGGGATGGGGAGGAAGGAAGAGGGTGGGTATAGAAAGGTTGGGGACAAAGAAAAGGGAAGAGGGAGAGAGAGTGGGAGGGAGGGAGGGAAGGAAGGAAGGAAGGAGATGGAGTGGGAGGGAGAGGGAGGAGGTATTCTGGGAATGGCTCGTACTGCTCTTACTAATTAGATCCAAGATATTCAATTATTGTTAATTTGCTGCCTCTGGTGCTGTACTGTGCTGTGTCATGTTGGTACTATGCTGTGTCATGTTGGTACTATGCTGTGTCATGTTGGTACTATACTGTGTCATGTTGATACTATGCTGTGTCATGTTGATACTATGCTGTGTCACGTTGGTACTATACTGTGTCATGTTGGTACTATACTGTGTCATGTTGATACTATGCTGTGTCATGTTGATACTATGCTGTGTCATGTTGGTACTGTGCTGTGTCATGTTGGTACTATACTGTGTCATGTTGGTACTATGCTGTGTCATGTTGATACTATGCTGTGTCATGTTGCTACTATGCTGTGTCATGTTGGTACTATGCTGTGTCATGTTGGTACTATACTGTGTCATGTTGGTACTATGCGGTGTCATGTTGCTACTATGCTGTGTCATGTTGGTACTATACTGTGTCATGTTGGTACTATGCTGTGTCATGCTGGTACTATGCTGTGTCATGTTGGTACTATGCTGTGTCATGTTGGTACTATGCTGTGTCATGTTGATACTATGCTGTGTCATGTTGGTACTATACTGTGTCATGTTGGTACTATGCTGTGTCATGCTGGTACTATGCTGTGTCATGTTGGTACTATGCTGTGTCACGTTGGTACTATGCTGTGTCATGTTGATACTATGCTGTGTCATGTTGGTACTATGCTGTGTCATGTTGATACTATGCTGTGTCACGTTGGTACTATGCTGTTTCATGTTGGAACCTGGGTTCTGACTAGCACATGGTGTAAGGGGCACACACACACACACACACACAAAAGGCATAACAAAGCCTCCTAATTTAATTTATCGGAGCCTTTGTATATTGCGTGAGTAATTCTCCTCCCGGCGCACATTACCTAAGTTGGTGTTAACCCAGGCGTTTAAAAACCCACTCAGACCCGGGCGGTACATTGAGGTGGATATATCCCGGCCGTTTGTACTCTGTGTGCCGGAGCTGGGGGCGGCCTGGAGCTCAACGAGGATGAATTCCCTTAAACTAAAAATTGGTTTTGGGTTTGAAATGTTTTTTTGGGTGTTATTTTTCGTTCCAATTTCAAGTGCCTATGATGGTGATTATTATAATGGTGACAATATTCTTACTGCTGCTGCTAATAATAATAATAATATTGATAATAATAAAGGCGATACTCTATTTAGGTTCAGTAAAATAATTGTCGACGGTGAAGGCAACTTTCCTGGGAAGAATTTCATTAGTGTGTGTGTGTGTGTGTGTGTGTGTGTGTGTGTGTGTGTGTGTGTGTGTGAATAATAGTTTTAGAGAATAGCGTGTAATAAATTATAAGCTAACACACTCACTAAATTCGGGTTTTTTTAAATAAAAAACTATTTGAATTTTTTAATATATTGCCAATGGTGAAATAATAAATATATATTTTTAAACATTACCGAAATATGTTATTCGATAAATCTATCATGACAAACGCCTTTGTTGTACACACCCCAACAGCAATCAGTGGCTGTTCCCATAATTATAACACGTGTTATTTTGGAGCGCTCGTTAAAAAAAAAAAATAAATAAATCAGATATGCTGGTGCAGTTACATTGTTATTAATAATGCAATAATAACGATCTTTTATAATGATAATTTATAATGTTTGTATTTGACTTTCTCACCCATACTATGGTGAGTCCTCGCTATAACGGCTGCCTATAGTAACCGACCCAACAGGAGTCATGTTGCAGATGTGAAGTACGTGCACCTGTCGCTGCCCGTGTCCAGGGTGTTGATGGCCACTGAGTCGCTCTGATCACCAACCTGTTGAGTGAACCACCTCACTACTGGTCACATGCTTTCAACCTCTCATGACCTCATCCAACAACTCGATTGAATTGGGTTTGATCCTAAATAACCTGCTTATGGTAGAGAGGATTTGTCGTATATGTGGATAATTTGTGTGTCTCTCCTACACACCCCTACCTATACACCCCTTCCCCAGACCTGCCCCTTTTCACACACCCCCCCCTATACCTCCCTATACACGCCCTCCCTATACACGCCCCTCCCTATACACGCCCCCTATCCCCTCCATACACGCCCCTCCCTATAATACAGCCTCCCTCATACACGCCCCTCCCACACGCCCCCCCTCCCTCACACACCCTCCTCACACACCCTCCCCTCACACACCTCCTCACACACCCCTCCCTCCCAACCCCTCCTCACACACCTCCCTCACACACCTCACCTTCCCTGCATCCCAAACTCTATTACACAATAAAAATAATCATCGGTACAAAATTTTTTAACAAACCGAAAAAACTAATTTATCTTTAATACATGAACAGTATGTGTGTGTGTATGATTTAGTTACCAAAACATACAGAAATAAAGTTACACGAATAACTAACTTTTTGACTGTCGTTGTTACAAGCTGTATTCTGTATTTAATTGACGTCAGATATGTAACCAATTTCCACGCTATCATCCTGTAATACATACACATATAGTACAGTTGAATACATATGGTACACAGCATCCCATCCACGTATTGTACTATTTTCTACACACGAGATATATACAAACACATAGTATACACATTCTCTTTGTTCATACGAATTGTACTGACGTATAATTTACACTCACATGTTGTACACACGCATTGGAAATACATAAATTGAACGTGCACATATTTTTACGCACACATATTGGACATTTCCCACCTTTCCAACACAACCCTTACGCTCAGCCCTCCAATACACCCCTCCCTCACACACCCCACCCTCACACACCCCACCCTCACACACCCCTCCCTCACACACCCCTCCCTCACACACCCCTCCCTCACACACCCCTCTCTTGGTTATACTCATATATTTCTAAGAATTATATCATAATATATCGGCTGCATCTGGAACACCCACGTTGTCACAGCCATAATGGAGGGCAGAAGACACATGGCCAAGGTATATGTCTTCAGTATATCAAAAGGTGCACAGTTAAGGTGTTAATACATCTGTGATTACATTTTTCTTAATAGGTATAATGTCTGTCTTAGGGAGAGGTGTGAGGGAGATGTATGAGGGAGGGGTGTGAGGGAGATGTATGAGGGAGGGGTATGAGGGAGATGTATGAGGGAGGGGTATGAGGGAAGGAGATGCTTATGTGAGGGAGATGTATGAGGGAGGGGTGTGAGGGAGATGTATGAAGGAGGGGTATGAGGGAAGGAGATGTATGAGGGAGGGGTGTGAGGGAGAGGTGTGAGGGAGATGTATGAAGGAAGGGTATGAGGGAAGGAGATGTATGAGGGAGGGGTATGAGGGAGAGGTAACCATGATCTGGGCTGTATCTCACCACTGTGGATATCGTATGGTAATATGCTGCTGACAGAACATTATAGAGTAGAATAAGTGAGGATAGTGGTTGGCTTTGTCGTGGTGTGAGTGTGTGGTGGTGGCAGGACTGGTCTTCACATATTTGCTCGGTGTCGTCTTGAGTGATTCATACAGACACCGAGCTTGGTATCGGTCGATTAGAGAATAGATAAGAGTAATATTATGTCACCTTTGAGGCGAGCTTAGAAATAACTTTTGAAGTTTAGTTAAACGTCATTATACTTGGCCAAAGGTTAGCATGGAGAGTATCATTATGAATGTTGTCCACATAATGAAGAAGGCTGGATGCAGTGACGTTTTATTGCTTTACTTAATATTATCTAAATAGACATATAAAATATCAGCATTCACACATTGAGGACACATTATTAGACACGACAGTATGTTGGTGCATCTTCATCCACTACCTGACGAAGAAGAAACTCCCCCCCCCCTCTCCTTACGTCAAAACACCTTGCCACACCGTCGCTACCGTCTAGCAGTTAGGTGTCAATGAAGTAACCTGTATTAATACTATTACCATGCAGGTAATGTTAGCATTCAGAGATACAGGCGGACTACTTATTTAGCCTCCTTAGTCTGGCTAATATTGTAAGATTCCTGAGGGCCATTCTGGGAGGTTTATTATAATGTAAACAAACACAGACCTGCCATATATCACAAAACGCTCCAATCACTGTAACAGGTGGAACTGTGGCCGACTGTACACACACACACACACACACACACACACAAATAATATATAAATTCTGTGTTTGCCATCGTAAACACATATGACGAGTATGTGCCCACAGGAGTGTTGTTCACAGGTGTTGTGCATGTGTCACTGCTGCAGCTGGTAAATGTTACAATGAATCATGACTGGTGTGTCTCAGTTGGCCACCTGGACTACTAGTGTCTCAGCTGGCCACCTGGACTACTAGTGTCTCACTGGCCACCTGGACTACTAGTGTCTCAGCTGGCCACCTGGACTACTAGTGTCTCAACTGGCCACCTGAACTACTAGTGTCTCAGCTGGCCACCTGGACTACTAATGTCTCAGCTGGCCACCTGGACTACTAGTGTCTCAGCTGGCCACCCTGGACTACTAGTTTCTCGGCTGGCCACCTGGACTACTAGTGTCTCAGCTGGCCACCTGGACTACTAGTGTCTCAGCTGGCCACCTGGACTACTAGTGTCTCAGCTGGCCATTTGGTCTACTAGTGTCTCAGCTGGCCACCTGGACTGCTAGTGTCTCAGCTGGCCACCTGGACTACTAGTGTCTCAGCTGGCCACCTGGCCTACTAGTGTCTCAGCTGGCCACTTGGACTACTAGTGTCTCAGCTGACCACTTGGTCTACTAGTGTCTCAGCTGGCCACTTGGTCTACTAGTGTCTCAGCTGGCCACCTGGACTACTAGTGTCTCAGCTGGCCACCTGGACTGCTAGTGTCTCAGCTGGCCACCTGGACTACTAGTGTCTCAATGGCCACCTGGACTCACAGTGTCTCAACTGGCCACCTGGCCTACTAGTGTCTCAGCTGGCCACTTACATTCACTAGTGTCTCAGCTGGCCACCTGGACTACTAGTGTCTCAGCTGCTTCCGCCGGACTACTAGTGTCTCAGCTGGCCATGGTCTGCTAGTGTCTCGGCTGGCTACTTGGACTGCTGGTCTCCCGGCACAGCCACTTGGTCTACTAGTGTCTCCAATGGCTACTTGGACTACTAGTGTCTCAGCTGGCCCTTGGACTACTAGTGTCTCAACTGGCCGCCTTGGTTACCACTAAACCTGTCTCAGCTGGCATGGGACACAGTGTCCTCAGCTGGCCACCTGGACTACTAGGTGTCTCAGCCACTTGGTCTGTCTCCAGCTGGCCACTTGGTCTGCTAGTGTCTCAGCTGGCCACCTGGACTACTAGTGTCTCAGCTGGCCACTTGGACTACTAGTGTCTCCTTCAACCGCCAGTCTCACTAGTGTCTCAGCTGGCCACCTGGACTACTAGTGTCTCAGCTGGCCACTTGGTCTGGTGTCTCGGCTGTGCCACTTGGACTAGTGTTTCAGCTGGACACTTGGTCTACTAATCTCCAGCTGGCCCGCTGGACTACTGAGTGTCTCAGCTGGCCCTTGGACTACAGTGTGGCTGGCGCCTGGACACCACTGAGTAATGCTCTGGCTGGCCACCTGGACTACTAGTGTCTCAGCTGGCCACCTGGACTACTAGTGTCTCAGCTGGCCACCTGGACTACTAGTGTCTCAGCTGGCCACTTGGACTACTAGTGTCTCAGCTGGCCACTTGGTCTACTAGTGTCTCAGCTGGACACTTGGTCTACTAGTGTCTCTGCTGGCCACTTGGACTACTAGTGTTTCAGCTGGACACTTGGTCTACTAGTGTCTCAGCTGGCCACCTGGACTACTAGTGTCTCAGCTGGCCACTTGGACTACTAGTGTCTCAGCTGGCCACTTGGACTACTAGTGTTTCAGCTGGACACTTGGTCTACTAGTGTCTCAGCTGGCCACCTGGACTACTAGTGTCTCAGCTGGCCACTTGGACTACTAGTGTCTCAGCTGGCCACCTGGACTACTAGTGTCTCAGCTGGCCACTTGGACTACTAGTGTCTCAGCTGGCCACTTGGTCTACTAGTGTCTCAGCTGGCCACTTGGACTACTAGTGTCTCAGCTGGCCACTTGGACTACTAGTGTTTCAGCTGGACACTTGGTCTACTAGTGTCTCAGCTGGCCACCTGGACTACTAGTGTCTCAGCTGGCCACTTGGACTACTAGTGTCTCAGCTGGCCACCTGGACTACTAGTGTCTCAGCTGGCCACTTGGACTACTAGTGTCTCAGCTGGCCACTTCGTCTACTAGTGTCTCAGCTGGACACTTGGTCTACTAGTGTCTCTGCTGGCCACTTGGACTACTAGTGTTTCAGCTGGACACTTGGTCTACTAGTGTCTCAGCTGGCCACTTGGACTACTAGTGTCTCAGCTGGCCACTTGGACTACTAGTGTCTCAGCTGGACACTTGGACTACTAGTGTCTCAGCTGGCCACTTGGACTACTAGTGTCTCAGCTGGCCACTTGGACTACTAGTGTCTCAGCTGGCCACTTGAACTAACGTGTCTCAGCTGGCCACCTGGACTTCCTGAGTGTCTCAGCTGGCCACTTGGACTACTAGTGTCTCGGCCCCACCTGGATACTAGTGTTTTGGCTGGCCACCTGGTCTACTAGTGTCTCAGCTGGCGCAGGACTACTAGTGTCTCGGCACAGCGATCCTGAGTATGTAGCTGGCCACTTGGACTACTAGTGTCTCAGCTGGCCACTTGGACTACTAGTGTCTCAGCTGGCCACTTGGTCTACTAG